>NC_064849.1:140690971-141048471 GCF_024139225.1 Suncus etruscus | reverse complement strand
GCAGGCAGAAATGCCTTGATAACGGGACTCATTGTGGGCAGGCAGGAATGAACTTCTTCTAATAAAGAAAAGACTCTTCTTCCATTTGCATTTTGTCTCTGTGTCTTTGCTTGTTTGCCTTGTCTTTACTTGCAGGCTTCCTCCTCCTCCCCCTGCCCCCGCTCGAGAGATACCCAGATTTTAAGTGTTCTCCGACTCAGGACATTTTGGTACCTAACGTAGGGCTTCAGATAATGTTAGACTTAGTCAAAATTCCATGCTCTCATTGTATTTGTTCAAATCCTAAATGTTTACATATAAACTTACTTCACAAAGCTCCCTTCTTCTTACAAGGCTCTTTGCTTGTCAAAAGGCTCTCGGAAATTTTCCCGTTTTTTTATATATTATTTAAAATAATGCTTATTAGCACTTTTACCCTAGTTTTAGTTTTATCTATCTTCATTAAAATTTTGCTTTTAATCCAGCATTCTGTATTTAGTATAATAGTTACTATTAAATGGTGTATATTTGGCCCATAGTAGCTCAAAATCGTCTAACTTTATTTCCTGCATATTGAATTACTATTGTACTTATTTTTTCAAATTTTATTTTAATTAGTGTGATTTAGAATACTGGTAATGATAGGATTTCACTCATTCAATATTCAACACAATCACACTCTCCTCAAGAATGTCTACTTCCTCAACTATTGTTTCTGGGACTCTCTCAACAACTTTCTCTCCCCAATAAACACTCTCCATTACCATGGCAAGCTCAGTTCTGTAGACCAGTTCTCAGTTTTGTAGCCTTTGACCTTTGTTTGTTCCCTTACTATGCTCACATATCAGAGAGCTCATTCTGTATTTGTTTCTCTCCTTTTGATTCACTTCTTTCTCAGCATGATTTCTTCCTATTCCATCTATCTAGTAACACATCGCATAATTTAGATGTTATTTATTGACGAATAGAACTCCATTGTGTATATATTGTACACAGTGTTATTACTTAAATTATTTGGGGGGTATATGCGGTGGTGGTAAGGGGTTTTTATTGGCTCTGCACTCAAAAGCCATTCTTGGCAGGATCAGGGAACAAATGGGATACTAGGGATTGAACTAGGGTCTGCCTCATACAAAGCAAGCACCCTACCTGAGGTAATATCACTCCAGCCACCGTATTATTTTTTATATCATGTGTATATCTGATAAATAAGTCTGTAATGCACAAGTTCTTATAGTTTTTTATTCCTTGTTTAGATCTTTACTCATCTTCTTGGAGCCATACTTTAAAATTTTTGTTTTGTTTTACCTTTCTCTTTTACTTTATTTTATTTTGGTTTTTAGACTATACTGTATGGTACTTGAGGACTCTACCCAACTCTGTGCTCAAGAATGACCCTAGGTATTGATAGTGATAATTAATAAAAAATTAAATAAGTGGCAATTAAGCAAAAATGGCACTTAAATCATGGCTATATGATTACTTTTTTTCTGCCACTGCCATATGATTACTTTTTAATTAAAATTTTTCATTTACAATGTATTGTAAAATTTCATATGGAAAGAAAGAGACATTCTTTTGCTCCCAATATGGTATCTTAAACATAATATGTACACAGTTAATTTTATTGGCTGAAGCTATGCATGCATAAATGAGTGAAAAGCATGAATGAAAAACCATTCTGCTGATATATTAAACTTTCTCTGGTTAAAGAACTGTACTGCATTGAGAGACCCATTAACTCATTCAATCTGATCTACATGAAGCACTGATGCATGGACGTGTGATTTATGGCACAAGTGCTACACTTTTAGAAACCAATAAATACTTTAATAATGGCAAACTCTAAGAGCTGATTGAGTAAATGGCCTGCTTGTTTTCATAGCTGTCTAATTTATAAACACTTTAAAAGCAAGATTCAGATTTTGCCTTAAATTATCCAAGTGCAATAAAGTAGATGTACATGGAGGAGAAACAATAAGCTGTAGATGGTCATTTTATTACCAAGGGTTGACATGAAAAGCATGTATACAAATCAAATTATTTGGTGATGTCTTTGTCACTTGGAGGAACTTCAGTATAGCCTACTGATCTAATTACCTCACTATCCTAATGATAACACCTATAAATTCCATGAGCAGTAAATTTATTCTAACTTTGTTTCTCTTTCCATCACACCTGCTGAAACCACATACTTAGTAAGTGAATATAAGACAGCTCCAAAGAGCTGTGTCTGCCCAGGAGCTAGAAACTTTAAAACAGCTCTGTTTACATGTTTCTGTGTAGGGACAGACTTCATGTCATGCTATTCTGCTGTTTATTCCCTTTAGGCAACTGTACTTCAACTGTTTTTTAAATGCTCCAGTCAGTGGCTCTAAAAGAGCCTGTATACTTATGACCTCAGAAATTGAGACTTCCACACCAGTCTGTAAACTATGAAAAATCCATATCTATTGAAGAAGAATCACAACCACTGTCAAGGATTGTGCAGAATAAAAATTGTAAAATGCATTATTTTCCCCTCCTGTTATAAAAATAAATGGCAATTTTTAAAGACAGTTAATTTATCATTAATTTTTTCGAGATTCAGTTTTTTAAATTTATTTTATAACATTTTTATATCTTTATTTAAATATCTTGATTACAAATATGATTGTGATTAGGTTCAGTCATGTAAAGAACACCCCCCTTCACCAGTGCAACATTCCCACCACCAATGACCCAAGCCATAACTTGTAATGGTGACATTTTTATGTGTATATTCACAAGACATATTTCATTAAATAACTATCTCAAATAATATATTAAACATAAAATTTGTGACATAATGATATAATATATTATATTATATAATCATCTTTATATATAATCATACAATATAATTATATCATATAATTTTGTTTTGTTTTATTTTTTGTTTTGTTTGGGCCACAACCATTTGACATTCAGGGATTACACCTGGATATGCATTCAGAAATCGCTCCTGGTTTAGTTGGGGACCATATGGGACACTGGAGGATCCAATCACAGTCTGTCCTAGGTTAGTGCTTGCAAGTCAGACTCCTTACCTCCAGCGCTACCACACCAGCCGTACTGTGTAACTTTATAGATTGTTTTCTCAACTTTTGTTGTTGTTGTTGTTGTTGTTTTTGGGCCACAGCCAGTGCCGTTCAGGAGGTACTCCTGGCTCTGTGCTCAGAAATTGCTCCTGGCAGGCTCAGGAGATCAGATGGAATGCTGGGGATCAAACCCAGGACTTTCTTTGGTAGGTCGCATGCATGGCAAACACCATACTGCTTTGCTATCACTCTGACTCCTCTTAACTATTTTTTATTGAGCATAAATTGATTAGGAAACAAATTGCTATGAAGAAAACCCGTTCAAAATCTTTGCTCAATTAGTGATTGCAGGAAAATGATTGCAGGTTAGTGATTGAGGGTTTAATTCACACATTAAAAAAGGAGCTTATCAAGCAGGTTAAAGGAATAGAGAAAATATTTTATAAATGGATTTTTTAAATTAAAGGCTCAACTCAAGAATTAACTGCAAAATTTGAGATTTGTGTTGGAAGTGTTTCATCTCAAATTTTATTTTCTCTGTTGGCTGCTTACTTTATTTGTAAAAATGTAAATAGACTTATTTTGTAAAATATTTTTCATAATGACTTGAGTCTTTGACCCTAATATTAAATGCATTAGTATTGCTCTTTAGGTTTCCACAAAACAGTTGACTCTTCTGTTGTTATAAAATGATGTATTACTACAGTAATTTATTTCACTTTAGAGACTTACTTTTTTGTATGTTTTCTCTGTAACACATGCTTTAAATTATTACAGCTTTGCAATATATTCGGTGCCTGTGTACTTAGTTGAAATATGTTCCAACATCTAATATGTTTTGCTAATATTGTATATAGAATGTTTATATCTATTTTTTAAATAATATTTTGATTTATACTTGGTAAACTTGGTATTAGGAAAATTTTATACTTGTAAATTTATTAGGTTTTCTCACCCTCTGTGACCGCTTTAAAAATTGTGAGTTTTCTAGTTCTTGAGGTTTTGAAATAATTATATACCAGTAGTGTGATATGTTTGACGGATATTTTTGTGATGAATGTTTTAGAATGTGCTATTATTAATAGCCATTTGTTATTTAATAATTTTGTTGATTTATCATTTTATAAAATAAGCTGTTGTTTTTAATATATTATATAGCATAATTAATAGTGATTTGAAATGTTTTTAAGTTTACCCTTTATAATAAGCAAAACATATTTTACTAATCTACTTGTCTATATCTATTAATGGTATAACTAAGCAAAGCTCCCAAACTCAGCAGTCACTTTTCAGTTTCAGTAAGTTACAACTATGGTTTTCTACCTATAAAATGGGGATGATCATGGGACCTTGCTCAAAGTTATCTTTACAGTGAATATTTAATACAGCTTAAGCACTATGAGCAATGTCTGTTGTCCATGATGGATAGGATGATTATGATGATGACAGTATATTAACTCCATTCTCCTTAGCACAGAGTAGAGAGCAGTGTAATTAAAAAGTTGGTAAATTAATTAAATACCCATTACCTATTCTATACTTAGTATTTAACGATTATTTTACTTTATTGCAGGTACCATGAAGAATTTTAACCTGCATGTATATTAGTAGTACAATGTGGGAGTTAAGAAAATGGTTTTTGCAATTAGGTAGACTGGGAGTTGGATCCTAGATGAAACCTTTTTCTATTTCTAAAATCTCCGATATTTTATATGTAGCCTCATTACTTATTTATAGAGTAGGGATAAAAGAACAGGTTTCTGGTAGTGCTGTTGTAGTGATAAGATGCTCACATAGCCCAAAACAGTAAAATTCTCCATAACATTGGATATCATTGTTTTCTTAACCATATATGTGACTATATTATAAAGGGGACAATTACCATGGAATATATTCTAATGGTGAATGGCATAGAAATGGAATGGAACCCTACATCTATTTGATAAAATGGTTAATCATCAAAACATATGGTCTTTATTTAAGCTTATTTTTTTCTTTATATTTTGGGCCACAGTGCTATACTCAGGACTTGCTCCTGACTTATCACTCAGTGATCACTCTTGGCAGTGTTTGAGGGATCATATGTGGTGTTGGGGATTAAAACCTGGTTAGTCACATGCAAGTTGATCTCCCTAACTACTGTATTATCTTTATCAACCACGTGGTCTTTAAACAAATATTTGTTTTGGCTATATTCCTGGTTTTAAATTATTTATTTTTTGTGGTTTTTGGGTCACACCCAGCAGTGCTCAGGGATTACTCCTGGCTTCATGCTCAGAAATTGCTCCTGGCAGGCACGGGGGACCATATGGGATGTTGAGATTCGAACCGATGACCTTCTGCATGAAAGGCAAAAACCTTACCTCCATGCTATCTCTCCGGCCCTATAAATTATTTTTGATGGTAATTTGAAGAACCTAAATTATAGGCTGAATGATTAAAATGGTGGCTTATTTTTCATATTATAGAATTTGAAAAGATCAGTGTTATTGCTGGCAGGTTGAGTGTCTGGTGAAAGTCCACGTCCTGGGTTATGGACAGTCAACTGTGCTGTGTCCTCTCCAAAACTTCTAATAATGGACACTATAACATTCATGAAGAGTTTTCCACCATTATGTAATTCTCTTTCCCCCACTATACATATTTTTACTGTTGAGAGGAGATATAAAATGTCTGCAGTTTTGTCTGAAAGAGAATATTTTTTCAGTACTTCCCAGTCACCAGGAGGTTTTTGCTTCTTTTATATTCTTCTCACTTTGTTGTATTTACTCACTATAGACTGAATATAGCTGTGTCCTGATTTATATACAGTAATAGACATTTTCAAAATATTTTAGGTTATATTTATTTCACATTTTGCTTTAAAGGTCTCCATTGTAAATATGATATATGAGGAAGTTAACAGCAAGAGACTGTTTTGTAATCTACTGATTCATGATGGTGGCTTCTGTGGTCAGTATTTGGTATTCAGAAAACTCCACTATTTGTTGGCTCTCAGACTTTAACATTTATTGAAATATTTTGTCTCAAGAATAGTTGAAAATTGAGAACATGTTGTCTTAAATAATAATTCTGTTAGGATTTTAAAGAATTGGTTTTGACTGCCTCTTCTCAGATGGAAAAAACAAGCAAAACAATTTTCTATAAGAAATAAGAAAATATTAAGACCAAATACATTAGTTTAAGATAAAGATATAAAAACATTTTGTTAAGATTAGTGCAGAAGTATTTGGTTTCTTACAACTGAAACGAATGATTCAGATCAATGATGAAATAAGCTTTCACAATTAAGGCTAGAAAACTGCTAGGTCACTTTGGAAAGATTTCAAGAGTAATGACATTTATCATTGAAATCAGCTAATTGAAAGACTGAGTATGATTATACATGGAATTTACACAGTTAACAATGTTGAGACCTTTAAAGCAAATACATCCTTAAATGGATTATTTCAAATCAAGACACAATTTTTAGCATTCTTTTGAGTATTGAGTGTCTTGAGAAGAAATCAATGGACATGTAGATATGGCTTTATATTCCAATTTTAAGGTTAGCATGTTATCAGTCTTTTTTTTTTCTTTATTTTATTTTATTTTTTTTTAATTTTTATTTTTAATTATGAGAACAAGGGTGCAAAGTAAAAGGACAAGGTAAAGTTACAGTGGAAGGACAATCACCCATAACATAATTCTCAGAAGTCCCCTTGCTGATATATTAACTTTGAAATTTCAGCCAAAGAACATTAAGATAAATAAGACAGAATCCATGTACAATTACTTTGTCCCTCAAGTCCCCAGATTGTAACATATTATAATATTTCTTAACAGTACACAAGGCAATCTAAAGCCATAAAACTTATGTAACTCCTTAAACATTACAGGCATAGTATTTTCTTACATTTCCATATACATGCATATTAGCTTAAGTTAACCTCAAATTTTAAGTGAGTTCTTTTTAAGGATTAGAGTCAAAGGAGCACAGTAAGAATGGTGTTAGAGTGGCAATTGTTGTTTGCATAGGCCCACCAAAATATGAGGGACCTGGAAAGAAATAACCTTGGCCTAAGTACAAAGAGACCAGACCCCTGAAGTTTCCTGGCACAAGACCAAGTCTAGGCTCCAAGCAAGCTAGATCGTGTAGTGCCAACACACTTTTATTTTTCACACAGTCTCTGTTGTTGGTATCATGTTTCTGTATTAAAGATCCTGGAATCTGCATATCTTACATTGAAGTCAGGACGTGGAGCTTCCTCTCCTTTCACCTCACAATCAAAGGGCAATGCAGGGAGCCCTGTCCTGTAAGCAGGTCGTTGTTGTTGTTAAGTCTTCTCAGTGTTTAGGGAAGTCTCTTTTGAGCAGGTCGAAGTCTGAGCAGTGTAGGTCTTCCGTGGTAGAGGACTGCTTCCAGGTGATGTTATAGACCAGCCTGGATGTTTCGTGGATGGCTTTCCTGGTTCAGGGGAGAATGGAATATGCCCTTTCTTCTGAGGTCTGTGCCAGGTCGTTATGTCATTGTTCAGGGTGTAAGGTCCCTTTGCACTACAAGGTTTGTGTGTTCCAATCTCTATTAGATAGGATTTTATTTGTATTTATACTATTTTCCCATTTTAATGTGCCTATGCAAATAAGAAGCAATGCCACATGGTGTTATTGGCACATATGGGGGCCATAAGAACAATTACAATGATTCCATTGACATGATTCAATCATAAGCATTAAACTGGGGGACTCTTCCACCAAAATTCCTTGTTAAACAGCTCAAAAAGAGAAGATAAAAAGTGGTTAGAATCATCACTGTATAAGACAACATTTAGTAAGAATTATAGCTGTCAGAGAAAAAAACACAAAATATTCTAAAGAAATACGTGTCCATTTTATGTATCTTGAAACAGTTTGGGGTTGTCACACACAATGCACAGCTTTGGACTGTGATTACGATTCTACGCTACTGAAGTTAAAAAGAGTAAACTAGGTTAGTGATGTTTGAGAAGGGGTTAGAGAGTTAAAGAGTAAAAAAGAGCTTTGTAGGGATGTGGGAAAGGGGAGAATACAAACTAAACATTCTGTATACGGAAAACATAACTTAAGAATAAGGAATATTCTGAATACATGATATATATATGAAGTACGCCCCCGCGCGGTTCTGTAGTTTTTGGATGCCTAGGGAGGAATTTCTCACCCCCTCCCCCAGGGCCCGATTAACCAGGCGTGGCCCTGAAGACCCGCCTGGTGTGGGGGGAATCATGCTCTCCTGGACAAAGTGGTCAGCCCAGGGTCCTATGGCTAGCTGTCCTGCCCAGAGCCCCCATCATACCAGTCAAAAGCCCACGAAATCCTGGCATTCAGAGTGTTCTGGGCCCAGCCAAGCCTCTATAGTTTTTGGCTGCCTAGGGAGGAATTTCTCACCCCCTCCCCCCAGGGCCCGATTAACCAGGCGTGGCCCTGAAGACCCGCCTGGTGTGGGGGGAATCTTGTTCCCCTGGACTAAGTGGTCAGCCCAGGGGTCCTATGGCTAGCTGTCCTGCCCAGAGCCCCCAACATACCAGGCAAACACACCAAGAAATCCTGGCATTCGGAGTGTTCTGGGCCCAGCCGAGCCTCTGTAGTTTTTGGATGCCTAGGGAGGAATTTCTCACCCCCTCCCCCCAAGGCCCGATTAACCAGGCGTGGCCCTGAAGACCCGCCTGGTGTGGGGGGAATCATGCTCTCCTGGACAAAGTGGTCAGCCCAGGGTCCTATGGCTAGCTGTCCTGCCCAGAGCCCCCATCATACCAGTCTAAAGCCCACGAAATCCTGGCATGTGGAGTGTTCTGGGCCCAGCCGAGCCTCTGTAGTTTTTGGCTGCCTAGGGAGGAATTTCTTACCCGCTCCCCCCAGGGCCCGATTAACCAGGCGTGGCCCTGAAGACCCGCCTGGTGTGGGGGGAATCTTGTTCCCCTGGACTAATTGGTCAGCCCAGGGGTCCTATGGCTAGCTGTCCTGCCCAGAGCCCCCAACATACCAGGCAAACACACCAAGAAATCCTGGCATTCGGAGTGTTCTGGGCCCAGCCGAGCCTCTGTAGTTTTTGGATGCCTAGGGAGGAATTTCTCACCCCCTCCCCCCAGGGCCCGATTAACCAGGCGTGGCCCTGAAGACCCGCCTGGTGTGGGGGGAATCTTGTTCCCCTGGACTAATTGGTCAGCCCAGGGGTCCTATGGCTAGCTGTCCTGCCCAGAGCCCCCAACATACCAGGCAAACACACCAAGAAATCCTGGCATGTGGAGTGTTCTGGGCCCAGCCGAGCCTCTGTAGTTTTTGGATGCCTAGGGAGAAATTTCTCACCCCCTCCCCCCAAGGCCCGATTAACCAGGCGTGGCCCTGAAGACCCGCCTGGTGTGGGGGGAATCATGCTCTCCTGGACAAAGTGGTCAGCCCAGGGTCCTATGGCTAGCTGTCCTGCCCAGAGCCCCCATCATACCAGTCAAAAGCCCACGAAATCCTGGCATGTGGAGTTTTCTGGGCCCAGCCGAGCCTCTGTAGTTTTTGGCTGCCTAGGGAGGAATTTCTCACCCCCTCCCCCCAGGGCCCGATTAACCAGGCGTGGCCCTGAAGACCCGCCTGGTGTGGGGGGAATCTTGTTCCCCTGGACTAATTGGTCAGCCCAGGGGTCCTATGGCTAGCTGTCCTTCCCAGAGCCCCCAACATACCAGGGAAACACACCAAGAAATCCTGGCATTCGGAGTGTTCTTGGCCCAGTCGAGCCTCTGTAGTTTTTGGATGCCTAGGGAGGAATTTCTCCCCCCCTCCCCCCAAGGCCCGATTAACCAGGTGTGGCCCTGAAGACCCGCCTGGTGTGGGGGGAATCTTGTTCCCCTGGACTAATTGGTCAGCCCAGGGGTCCTATGGCTAGCTGTCCTGCCCAGAGCCCCCAACATACCAGGCAAACACACCAAGAAATCCTGGCATTCGGAGTGTTCTGGGCCCAGCCGAGCCTCTGTAGTTTTTGGATGCCTAGGGAGGAATTTCTCACCCCCTCCCCCCAAGGCCCGATTAACCAGGCGTGGCACTGAAGACCCGCCTGGTGTGGGGGGAATCATGCTCTCCTGAACAAAGTTATCAGTCTTAATAGTACCTACTTTATCATTTCTACATGCAACATAGCATTTAAATGAGGATGACATGGAGGGGCTGTGATAATCATGAAGCCAAAATATTTTTATATATTTACTTTCTTTAAAAACTGTGGCTAAAAAATTGTTCCTGGTTAAGTTTCAGTCACAGAATGTATAGCACGTTCACTAGTGCACATTTCCCACCACCAATGTCCCAGTTTCCCTCCACTGTGTGCCTCTTGGGCAAGCATTTTAATTCTCTCTCTCTTTTATTTTTTGACACAGTAGTTTGCAATACTGCTAATTAAGGGTTACCATGCACTTAATCTCTAGTCAGCTTGCAGTTCTTGTCCAGAGTGATCAAGTCCAATCATCACTGTAACAATGGGCCATTCACTACCCTAACTGAATTCACCGCTCTATATAAAGCTTCCTACATTGGACTAGTCCTACTGATCTTCATCTCTCTTGTCTTTGGATATTATTACCATACTTGTATTTTTCTTATATCCTCAAATGAGTGAATAATTTCACTCAGCATGATAATCTTTATATACATCCATGTATAATAACATTTTATGACTTCATTTTTCCTAACAGCCACATAGTTTTCTGTTGTGTAGATGTACCACAATTTCTTTAGCTACTATCTGTTGTTGGACACTTGAGTTGTTTCTAGATTTGACTATTGTTTTTGACTATTGTATTTGACTATTGTGATGAACATAGGAATTCAGAGAGAGCTTTTCTGAATGGTACTTTTGGGTTCCTAGAGTATATTCCTAGGAATGAAATCCAAATAAGTCTTACTCATTAATAAGCTTGATCTCAGGGAAATAGGTTTCTATAATGTAGTAACAGCGCAGAATAGTTTAATCATCATAAAATTTATCCTAGCATTTTATACCATACCCAGCACTGTCAGTCCTTAGAAATATTTTATAATTGATAAGCAACCCCTTACATATTATTTCATTCAATATTAGCTGGACCCTTTCTTGTTTATTATCATTACAAAGTATATCACTTAATTACAAAAAGGCTTATTTGAGGAGTTTTACTCACATAGTGACTTTGGTGACACTCAAAATCAGTCTTTATTTCCGTATTTGGGAATAATAGTATTAGGCTACTTTCCATTCTGGCTTAATGTAATGATTAAGATAATATATAAAATATAAAATAATGACCTGTTTTTGTGGCATCATCAAATTCTTTGTTTTTTTACATATTTAAAGAATCAATTGATATTGAAAGTTGTGTTGATTCAAATGATATTTTCTTGTTTTATGTTTGTTTGTTTGGTTGGTTGATTGGTTGGTTTTGCAGTCACACTCGGCAGCGCTCTTGTTTTACTCCGGGTTCTACGCTCAGAAATCATTTCTGGAAGGCATAGGAGACCATAGGGGATGCCGGGATTGGAACCACCGTCCATCATGGATTGGCTGCTTGCAAGGCAAATACCCTACCGCTGTGCTATCTCTCCGGCCCTGTTTGTTTTTGGTTTGGGGTCCACACCCAGTGTCGCTCCGGGGTTACTACTGGCTATGTGTGCTCGTAAATCGCTCCTGGCTCGGGGATCACATGGGATGTCTGGGGTCGAACCCAGGTCCATCCTGGATTGGCCACCTGCAAGGCAACTATCCAATAGCTGTGCTATCACTTTGGTCCTATTTTTTTTGGGGGGGGGGGGATATTTTTTTGTTTTAAAATGTTTATTTCATTTGTTTATTGGGGATGGTCTCCAGGTAGTACTAAGGAAATCTTGAACACTTAAGGTTATTTTCTACCAATTGAGTGCCAAGGTTTTAGGTGGGATTCTGTGGTTTCAGTGTCCACCAGAACCACTAAAATGGTACTTGGGAGTCTCCAGTGTTGCACCTGGCAATATGCAGGAGACTTGGTTGTACTGGTCATTGAACATGACTTGGTTGCATCTACTGGACCCATCTTTGTTTTTCTTTGTTTTTTTGAATATTCAAATGCCATGTTCACTTTTTATTACAGTTATTTAAAATAAAGGAACATAGAAATCGAAGAGATAAGAAAGGTTAAGGTGCTTGCTTTGCATGTTGCTGTCCCTGCTTGACACATCCTCCAGGAGGGTTCCTAAGAGTAAACACTGATCATTGCCCAGTGGGATCCAATACTATCACTGTCATCCTGCTCCCCTCAAAAATACAGTAAGAAATCCAGTATATTTGCAGTTATTGTATTCTAGGAACTTAGACTGAATAGTGTATTAAAATTGATATCTTTATATCTAATGTTCTCAAATTGTCTGACATTTGTAGTCTCTTTCAGTTGCAAATTGATTTCTGGTATTTATTGGTTTAGAAATTTCTCTTTTTTCAATGCTTGTAAAAACTTGTAAAAAGTTAAAAGGATAATTTTTATTTTCAGCTTCCAAAGAACTGCAGCACCTAAATTAATCAGAAAAATCTTTTCCTCATTGATATTCTTGCAACCCTACACTTCAACTTTTTGTGCCTCAGCACAAAAATGAGATTAATACAAATTTCCTTAAATATAACAAGGACGATATAAAATATCTTAGCTAATTTTATTAGTTGATTCAGATCTATATTTTGTTTCTGAAACACTCAATTTTACAATCACACATAGATAGACACAGACTTATTTTTATTACATTTCTTCATACTTTTCAATACAAGAACTATCTCTAACCTTTATTAATCAGAGCAATAATATTAACAGGATTATTTTGTAAGTAACCTTTGATGTAACAATTGTAAAATATTTAAATAAATTAGAAAAATAAATATCATTTTTAAAATGAGCTCTAAGTTTCTCTTAGAATTTTTGTGGTGATCACTTTAAAATATATTTGGAAGTTATATATTCATGTGAAAAAAATATAAGCACTATTATGTTAGATAATTTTTCTCTCCTTTTGGAATATAGCAAGACTTTTAAGTAATATTTATTGCTTCTAAAGAGGTTATTTTTCTTTTTCATTACCAATAGTTCAAGTACCTTAGAACATTTAACATGCTATTACTGATGACAGCAGTATAGCAAGCCAATTAGACTTGGAGGTTTTAGTGTATTGAATTAACCTGAATCAAGACTATGTTATAGGTCTGGAGTGACGGCACAACTGATAAGGCATTTGCCTTGCACAGGTATTATCCGAGTTTGATCCCTGGCACCTCATATGGTCCTCTGAGACTACCAGGAGTAATTTCTGAGTGAAGAGCCAAGAGTAACCCCTGAGCACCTCTGGGAGTGGCCTAAAAACTGAAAAAGAGAGAATATGTTATAAATTACATCAATTGACATTGGGGTAAGAGTCAAGATGAAATTCCAGGATTAATTGAGAAGGCATTTACAATGAGCAAGGTCTAGAATTAGTCAAGGCCACTGTAGTTACACAAACTTGAGTTCTTATTGTTTAGGACTCATTGTTATATCACTCAGAACATGTGCATTTTAATATGTAACTGTATAAAATATCTTAATACTTGGGTCAGTGTGCAAAAGTAGGAACCTAATACATCACTTTGTGACATTAATTGGAAGAATCTATATTTTTTCAGTGTAGCTTGGACAAAGTATGAATTCTTAGAAGAATGTTTCAAAGAGTTACTTGGAACACCGGGGCCTCTTCATGAGATTTTTGGTCAACCAAATTGCAATTAAAAGCAGCTGATTCACTTTTATCCCTGGTACCACAGGGTTCCCTGAGTACTACTAGTTGTGATCTCTGAACACTGAATATTGTTGGCCAAAAATAAAAGAAAAATAATAGTGGGAGGACATTGTTTATAAGGAAGTTATAGTTGAATAATTTGAAGTTTATTCAAATGGTTTACTGCTTCCTTAACTCCTATAAGTGGAAATAAACCAAAACCAGCTGATAATTTGGTTCATAAAGTTATTAATAACTGCCTTGTTGTGCATGATGCTGAGAACATTATCTTGTTATTTTTTCTTTATTTTTCTTGATTGTTTTGGCTTTAGAGGCACATCTGGTGTGTTCAGTGGTTACTCCTGGCTCTATACTCAGAAATTAATCCTGGCAGTGTGAAGGGACTATATATGATGTAGGGAATTGAACTGGGATCAACTGCATGCAAGACAAACACCCTACCTACTGTGAATAATTTTGACTCTTATTATTTTTCATAATATCCTTTTGTGAAATCTAAACTTTCCAAATACTACAATTTATTTGAGTATTTTAAATCTGATATATTGAAGTTTTCTATATATCCAGATACATTTACTTTATCAGTATATGTTGAAAATATTTTTGTGTGTAACTTGATACCTCTTTTTAATAATGTCTAATGATAGCGATTCTTGTAGTTTTTATGAAGTGCATTGATATTTTAAAATGCTCTACTGAACTTTTAACTAATTAATTACTCTAATGCCAGAATATTGTCTTTTTTCCCCCATAAATCTTCTATTTCTAGTTTTTACACTTAGGATTACCATAAGCATTTGATCTGTTTTACTTTATTTACCTTAAATCCAGGGTGTATTGATTATATAAGTTTATAGTAAAGTTTGAATTCAAATATGGTCATTGAAAATTATTATTATTGTATTTTCACATGAATTTTAGAATAATTGATTCCAAAATACATTAATGAAATTTATATTTAAATTAAATTTATAAATTTATTTTATAGGAATGATCATAATAAACTACATGTTATAACTAAAATGTTATTTTTCTTGGTAGAATTGTTTGCATACTGGTTGGAGTAATAGATAAGCAGTAAGGCTTTTACCTTGCATGCAGCCAACCAGGGACCGACCTGGGTTTGTTCCTTGGCATCCCATATGGTCCCCGGAGCCTGCAGGAGAGATTTCTGAGAGCAGAGCCAGGGAGTAACACTTAACCACCACCAGTTGAAGCCACAAAACAAACAAACAAAAAACAAAGAACAAATATGTTTGCATACATATTTAAAATAATTATTACGTATTATAGGAGGAAGGTTTATAAAACAAAACTGTGATATTTTCTCTTTATTCACATTTTACCTTTCATAAAAACATAAATTAAGTGTAAAGAGTGGCGAGTTCATTCACTATCCTATTATGCTTTGAATATTTACAAAAGCACTATGTATATGAGATACATTTGATGGATGAATTTAATTAATAAAATTACATAAAACTTTTTGTAACATCACAGTGTAGTTAGCTATGATCAGCACTTAAAATAATATAGTTTCAGAATACACTGTATATTTTTGAAATAATATATATCAGCTAAATGTGTTTATAACTATATTATAAAAGTTCTATAAAATGAAAAGCAATATATTTCTCAGACTTATTAAAAGTTGAAATCACAAAACCTTTCAAAGACTAGGAATATATCTACAATCACTTCTTAGTATATTTACAAACACTTTTTTCTTCCAGAAATGAAAATTGCCTTTGACCACCTTGTATGAATAACTGCCTATTTTTATATGTTATGGGGATTTAGTTATTTCTAGCTCTTAACAGACTACTCTAGCTCACAGAACAATAAAACAATGCAGAGATCTCATATTGCTTTGTTAGCTTACAGTGTGGTGTGTACTTTCTCCCAGAAGAATATTATCGCCAGAATGCTCTCGCTTTCATCGAATCCCTTGGCTTATTATATTTGAACAATATCTAAGGTAATGATATTAAGCATAATACAAAACTGTACTGGAAAACAAACTACACACATTTGAACTACACAAAAATATTTAGTTGGTATTCTTTTATGTACTGGTAGTATTTTAGCATATAAAGCATCTTTAGTATTTAATGTGGAGTCTAGAACATTTTAAGAAAAATTGTTCTTAGAAGAATCATGCTATACAGCTGTAAACAACTTACCAGATAAATAAGTTTTTGCTATTATAGAATAATTGAAAGCCATATTGGGTTATTGGGAAAGAGATTGCATTCTTCAACCTTTAGATCACTATTACCAATATGTATATACTCAGCTGTCTGTTCACATATTTGTATATAGCACATAGGATTGTAATGAAATGAAATAAAATGTTCTTAATAAAGTACTTTTTGTGGCTTTTGGTGTGGACCAAAAGATGGGATAGTGTTTAGTCTAGGTGTTGAAACTTGGCACTCTGCATGCAAAGCATGTACTCCAGCTATTTCCCAGGCATGAAAGGAGTATTTTTGCCATACTAAACTGTAGGAAGATATTTCAGCTCTTCACCAAGTTCTACTCTGCAATTTGCTTAGGTTTCTTTTAGTTTTCACAGTAGTATTCTCTTAGACAATTACCTTTCTGGAGGATATAACCTGAAAAACTTCTATCATTATTTATTCTATCTTTACTAATCTAATATGAAATGACTGAAGAAGGACATTCAGTTTATGCACTCATTTTATATTATATGTTTGTGGGGTCAATGAATTTATTCAAACACCTTGGTCTTAATTTTCTGAGCTATAGTATACACATATATTAACTGGTTCATATTGGATTAATTGGATTCAGGGAAGATTCTACAAATAGTTGTTTCTGTATTTTCTTACATCTTTTATAAAAAATCATTTTTTTTTTTTGGTTTTTTGGCCACAACCGTTTGACACTCAGGGGTTACTCCTGGCTATGCGCTCAGAAATCACTCTTGGCTTGGGGGGACCATATGGGAAGCCGGGGGATCGAACCACGGTCCGTCCTAGGCTAGCGCTTGCAAGGCAGACACCTTACCTCTAGCGCCACCTCTCCGGCCCCTTGTTATCTTTTTAAAGAAAATGCATCACATAGTTGTCATACTTAATCATAATATATTTGTTTCTAGATAAGTGAAAGCAAAGCTATTGAAAAAGTATGTTAAGAAAAAAATGAAAGAAGAGAGAAAAAAGGAATGAAAAAAGAAAAAGTACAGTAGCAAGCTCATTTGTGAAAATATTGTATCAACAATAAAATGATTAATACAATGCCAGAAGATTTAGTAAGCTCTTAATATATGTCCATCTGTTAAATTAGAGTGTTCTTTTAAGAATGATAGCATCCAATAAATGAAGTTGTCCAGAAATTCAAAGCTACGAAAATATGAATCTTTAAGGGGCATAAAATTGTCTTTGTGACGTCCTGGAAGAAGGCCAGGTTTGAACATGGTGCCTGCACTATTGACCTAATTACAGCTTCCAGACTTTTCTGGAAGAAGGGCTATATGGGAAGGGTGCCTGAACTTGCTCAAAAAAAAAAAAAAAAAGCCCTGTTCATTTTAGCCAAATATAGGGTGGACATGAAGTGTGATCAGATTAGCATTCCTGTAGGGAATCATAAACGATCAGTAATGAGGCATGCCATCAGGGAAATGGTGATTCTGAAAGATGGAGGCAGCCAGTGTGGCTTTGCAAGGTAGGGAAATGGCCCACCCTTTTCTCCTAAGATCTTACAACCTTTTTGAATGGTTAAAATTGTTAGATTCAGAATTACTCATTTGGCCCTTAAACACCTGGTACTCAGCCTCATAAACTTTACTATTCTCTTGTATCAACCCTTGTCCTATGCTATTCTTTTTTTTTTTTTTTTTTTTGGTTTTTCGGCCACACCTGGCATTGCTCAGGGGTTACTCCTGGCTGTCTGCTCAGAAATAGCTCCTGGTAGGCACGGGGGACCATATGGGACACCGGGATTCGAACCAACCACCTTTGGTCCTGGATCAGCTGCTTGCAAGGCAAACGCCGCTGTGCTATCTCTCCGGGCCCACTATTCATTTTTTAATGGTTTTGCATACTTTACCCTACATGTGGTGAATCTTCAGTCATTCAAGTTTTCTTCCTGTCCTGAGCAGCCTCCCTCTCACTAGTTCAATTCAAGTATAGTTCATAGTGATAGTTTTTTCTCTTCTGGAACTTGGTTTGGTCAGTTTCTGAAAAAAATATTCATCTATAAGATACTAACTCAAGGGACATTAGTTTAAGAAAAATATCTTATGTAAAACTATTATTTTTAAAATTTTGTAATATAATTATATTAGTTGATGATACTAAGATGTGAGACTTTTCCTTTCTCAAATTTATATCTCCCTCTGTCAGTGGGGCAATGATTGAATGGGCAGTGTCAGGGTTAGCCTCTATCTATATGTTTGGATAATTTAGCTGCATAATAACTGCCTTTTCCATCCTGTTTTTTAACTAATGTACCTCTGATCAATACTGGAGTCCAGCCCTGGGTGAAGGGGCCTAAATAAGGGGCACCTAGAGGATTAAGAAAATAAGACAGACATAATAAAGAGAAGCATGGGTTCAAGGGGTGGATTGAAAATCCTGACTACTCCAAGTAGGACATTTATTGTTCAGGTATAATCAACATGGTCCAAGAAGGCAGATAACACAAATTCATATCTAACTCTAAGCCTAAGGGGTATTTTATATCATAAGCGAATGTGTGAGAAAAGAGGAAGCTAAGGTAAAGTCTCTGAAGATGATCTTTCTGTGAAAGAGATGGCAGATAAGACTGAATTTAAGGACTCCTGCACACAGGGTATTCTTAGCAGGGTGCCTGCTTTCAGGTATTTTAGAAATTAAGTGCTCTCAGATCTTTATCTGCCCCATACCTAGGACTATCAACTTTCTAGCTAAACTTGTTTATTCCTTGGATGTCTTCATATCTGACAATCAGCACATTTGTTTTTACTTTAGAGAGAATGACACATTTCTTTAGTTGCAAGCTGGCTTTTGGATATCCTGAAAAGTCAGTATTTTCTCTCTTGCTGTTTTGTACATTATCAGATGGCAGTTTTATTTTTATCTTTTTATTAAATTCAATGATAATTCTTATCCTGTTTAAAATTGTAGCCTCCTTATTCATGAACCATGTTGTTGGCCATAATGTTGAAATGTAATTCTCAAGCTTATTTATTTTAGAACATTTTAGAAATGTGATTTGTGCTTTTATATTTAGTGTATAATGGTGTTATAATAACTCATTGTCTAATTAAATACATCGTTGACAAATTTAGGTGAGAGGTTATACACTAGAAGAGAAGACTTATACGTATTTTTTCTGCTTTGACTATAGCTTGACTTTTACATTTTATGATAATGCTGTAAAGTCAAATATTTCTGATAATGTGTGCATCAATCAAATGGGTAATGTAAGAAATTTTTTTAAATTTAAATCACCCTAACCTGTAGCCACAAGTATAAAATATTAATCTTACTTTCTATGAAAGCAAAGAAGAAATAACATTAAGATGACAGATTTAATAAATAAATCCATATCCCCATGCATACATGAGCATACTCTTTTCAAAGTAATTGCCTAGGGAAGTTTATTCTCCCTCCCCCCATGGCGACTGTTTTCTTCAAATGGTATTTTAAATTCCTTATGGAATTTTCTTTAAAGTCATAGAATAAAAAATGGACATCATTTTTTCAGTGCCAAAGTTAGCTTTGAAGCTAAAATTCTTTACTCCAATTCATCTTTGGAGAGTTTACTACTGTTGATGTTGAAGATGTTCTTATTCCTTCTAAGAATTATATCTAACCTAAATGATCAAAAATTACAAATATTTTATTCCTTTAATAAATTTTAGTCAACCCAGGTACAGGAAAGCCAATTTTTTAATTTAACCAACTTTATTACATACATGATTGTATTTGGGTTTCAGTCATGTAAAGAACACCACCCATACCAGTGCAACATTCCCATCACCAATGTCCAAAATCTCCCTCCTCCCCACCCAACTCCCACCTGTACTCTAGACAGGCTTTCTATTTTCCTTGTACATTCTCATTATTAGGATAGTTCAAAACGTAGTTATTTCTCTAACTAAACTCATCCCTGTTTGCGGTGAGCTTCATGAGGTGAGCTATAATTTCCAGCTTTTTTCTCTTTTGTGCCTGAAAATTATTATTGCAAAAATGTCTTTCACTTTTCTTAAAACCCATAGATGAGTGAGACCATTCTGCGTTTTTCTCTCTCTCTCTCTGACTTATTTCACTCAGCATAATAGATTCCATGTACATCATGTATAGGAGAATTTCATGACTTCATCTCTCCTGACAGCTGCATAATATTCCATTGTGTATATGTACCACAGTTTCTTTAGCCATTCATCTGTTGAAGGGTATCTTGGCTGTTTCCAGAGTCTTGCTATGGTAAATAGTGCTGCAATGAATATAGGTATAAGGAAGGGATTTTTGTATTGTATTTTTGTGTTCCTAGGGTATATTCCTAGGAGTGGTATAGCTGGGTTGTATGGGAGCTCGATTTCCAGTTTTTGGAGGAATCTCCATATTGCTTTCCATAAAGGTTGAACTAGACAGCATTCCCACCAGCAGTGGATAAGAGTTCCTTTCTCTCCACATCCCCGCCAACACTGAGGAAAGCCATTTTGAATGAAAACTTCTTGCTCATTAAGAGAATCTTTAAAGCTGCCTGAAAGTGCTTTATTGTAGATATTATAGTAATTAATTTTGTGTTTCTTTCATATTGTGATTTAGTTACATAAAAATGGAGAAGATTGTTTCATTTAGGATTTGTGAGGAGAAAGACATATTAAATAATTGGAGAAGACTGTGTACTTTAGCACATGATCTTCAAATTTTAATATAGTCACAGGAACTGGTCTCTAAATTCCTAAATTAGCATCCTTTGACATTGTGGAATCACTTGTTGCTTATAATAGTATGTTCCTTGACTATGTTGAGGTTGTTGTGTACAGTTGGGTTTTTTCCTAGGAATTATTTTCTTGTAACTCAACTACAGACACAGCAGCCCAGGAGAGAAATAAATGGGCTGTTGTTCTGAAACATTGAAGTGATTCTATAATTTCATTTTATTCAGAGGAAAAAGAAAAAAACTGATGGCAAGTCCAAGAGACTAGATGTGGAGCAGGGGTGCCTAGAAATGAATGTGGGAACAGCCATTCGATTATTCTCTCAGGGTTTGAAAAACAAAACAATAAATTTATGGGTAGTGCATTTTCTGAATCACTGATATAATGAGCCTTATATGAAAATATAATTGGTTAAATCTAATATCTTTGGGAGATAAAATAGCTGCACAGCATTTATATGATGCGGTTGGCATAATATTGGTCCCAAAATGATATCCAGGTTTTACTCCCTTAAACTTGTAGAAAAGCAGTTTTGAAGATATAAGTTAAATATATTGGTAGAGGGAGATTATTCTGAATTGTTTAAGGAAACCCTGAAAAACTAAGTATCTTTTCTCAGAGTAAAAGGAGACAGGAGATCCAAGTGGAAATAAGAAAGTGGAAACAAGTCAGTGATAACTATAAAAAGGACTCTGTCGGTCATTGTAGCTTTTGAAGATGAAATGAGCTCACAAAAGTGAGCAGCCTTGTGCAGTTAGAAAAAATACCATAAAAGATTTCCCTCTAGAAATCTGCAGAAAGGAATATAGGCCTGCTGAGCTTAGTACAGTGATATCAATTTATGTATTTTCCTTCTAGATTGTAATGAAACAGCACAATGGTCAGGCTGTATGTCTTGCATGTGGCTCACCAGGGTTCATTCCCTGGCACCAAACATATTCTCTTAAGTGGTCACATTATAGTGTTTTCCCAGGGTAGAGCAGGGAGTGATTCTTGAGCATCACTGGGAGTGGCCCTCAAACCAAAAACAACATAATAAGGTAATAAATTTATTTTGTGGAATCCTTAAATTAATTTTTCATTACAGTAGCATTGAAATTCTACACAATAATAATAGGAGCTTCTTTTTCACATAATGTGAACCATTCTTTACTTCGCCATCATTCTTACATTTATATTCTGAATCTTGGATGAAAGATTATTTTTAGGGGATGGATAGTATACGAGTTAAAACTCTTACCTTACATGTTGGCCCTCGTTCAAACAGTATAGCATCCTCAGAACCTCATACCGAACTTCTGGCATAGTTGTCTGGGATTACTGCACCTCTGGATCACACCCTGAGAACCCTTCAGGCCTCACAAAATTATTTTTAAATGATAGAATGTGACTGAGCTTTGAAAATGTTCATGTAGTGAGTTAAATTGAATTTTAAGCTAGTTGGAGAGCAATGTGTTACAAAACATTTATTAATTTTTTTATAAGTTCTAATCAGGGCAAATTTTATTAGATATTCTCCCTGGCCTCCTTTTTTATTATCTCCAAATTTTAATATAACACTATATTTTCCATCACTTTGGTATTTTTTTATGAGCTAGACTTGGTGGTGTTCAGGACTTACTCCTGGTTCTACTCTCAGAAGTTACCCTTGGTGGCTGAGAGGTAGAACCCAGGTTGGCCATGTGCAAGACAAACACTTTACCCTCACAACAAATGCTCTATACTCTCCAAAAACTTTTCTGTGTTAAAATTTATCCGTAAAAGTTGTCTATAAAATTTCACAGTAATAAAATACTGTTGTATTTAATTTTGCTAGAGATAAATTCACCATCTGCTCAGATTTGGAAGCATTATTTTTTTATAGTGAGAGCTAACTAACTACCCATATATATGTACATATATAGTATTTTTTAAATAAATTAGTGATATTTTTTGGCTTTTGGGCCACACCCAGCTATGCTCAGGAGTTACTCCTGACTCTGTGCTCAGAAATCACTCCTGGCAGGCTTGGGGGACCATATGGGATACTGGGAATTGAACCAGGCTTATCCAGAGTCATCTGCATGCACCACTAATGCCCTACTGCTGTACTATCACTCTAGCCCTTGAAGGGTGATTTTTAAAGAGCTGCTTTATGGTATAAGGCAAATGTGTATTAGAGGTAGTACAATGAAATAATACTTTTCTTAAGAATTGAAAAATAAATGTTGCAGGAAAAATGTTTACTTTGTTAGACAGCAACCTGGGTTTTATCCTAACACCTAACACCCCTTTGTCCTGTTTTGGGTTCCCTGTACCTTGCCAGAAGTGATCCCTGAATACAGAACCAGGAATAAAATCCAAATTCTGGAAGATTATATCCTATAAACAAATAATAGAAAGAAAATAATAGATTGAAATAATAGAAAGAAATAATAAGAGAATTAATAGAAAGGAATTGTAAATATATAAAATATTATTCAATGATGACTGGAAAGTATTTGTTTATAATATACACACATATATAGAAAATTTGAACTGTTCAACATCAGAAATATATGAAATTAATTTTATTTAAGTACTTTATGTGATATTAAATTACTATTGAGTAAATATGCCTTTCAAAATAATTGAATCAGAAATATGTTTCTTGATCTTCGAGCATTGTTATTGCAGAACAAGCAAAGTAAGAGATTCAATATGACTTTCCTCCAGTGTAACTGTGTTCTTCCTATTCAGATGTTATTACTTTTTCTTCCTGCTCAATAATGTCAAGTGGATGATTATATTAAGCTTTGCTACTTATTGTACATCTTCTATATTTTAGTTAATTATTTCATTTGACTTTCACCAGTATCACAAGTAATTGATGCACTTACAACATTTAACATTCCTTAAACCTTGAAATTAATTATCTTGATATATGACCCTGTTGTATATCATGCTGAGTGAAGTTAGTCAGAAGGAAAGGACTAGATGCACAATGGTTGTTCACACATGGAGAACTTAAGAGTCACAGAAAATTATCTACAAAGGGCAAAAGGCACCAGACCTGGAGAGTAGCTTCACAGAACTTTTTTTTTTTTTTTTTGATGGTGGTGGGGGTGTTTGAAAGAAAGTGTACTTTACTTTCTTGAAGAGCAGATACTCTGGTGACAGGTGTGGTATTAGGATTATGTACATGTAAAACATCCTAAGTAGTATTGTAAATTACAGCATTTCAATTAATAAAGATTTTTAAAAGAGCATCTTGTAAACATACTCCATTGTACATATATGAGGTTAAGTGTGCTGAGTTGAAGTTACTTTTTAAAACCTGTTTTTATATCAAACAGGGTTTTGGGGACTTTAGTTCTATCTGTGTCCTGGCTGCCTGCCATTGTCCAGATTGGTTGGACTATTCCTATGAGAACACACTGTTTGGTTTACATGGAATTAGTATTCTTTTTGATAGTTGCAATATTATTCTGATTAGTGCGCATAATTTTCCAGTTGTTAAATATGTGATCACTGCTGACTTTACTGCTTCTACAAAATACTCTATTAAAAGTTCTCCTGCTGTAAATACCACTCTTTCTGCAATATCCCTTCCATTTACACAGGCTTTCTTTGAGCATTAGGGAAATGGATTTAATACTATCATTCCCTTTAGTAGGAAGGGCGGGAGTCATCATTACATGTTATGAATTAATTATTGAATATTTTGATGAGGATAAATGTTAGATAATATTCTAATTCAAATCCTCTCTTCATTCTATATATGAGAAAATTCTCATTTGAAGATTGTTAAATATAAATGTAATGAAATCCTCAAAATGCAATAAACTTAATACTTTACTTTTGGTAACACTTCTATTAGGTATTTATTGCCTGCACTTGACATATGGGGGATATAAGAGCTTCTCAGTTTTGATCAGCACTATTTAGCAAAACATGAGCTCTGCAGAATTTTAAGACTGAGAGCCCAATTCATTGATTGCCTGCATTCTGTATTTTCTGTAGTCAGTGAAGTTTACTCAGTTCACTCAACTGATTCATAACTTCTAAGAACCAGAACAGTGCTTACAAGATATCTTAAAATAATGTATATGATTTTATATAGATTTTTGAATCCAATAATATTATGTAACAAGAATAATGGTGCAAACAGGTATACTGAGAAAAATCAAAATTGATAGTTAAAGTAGACCTAATTAGAACACATACTTTTCTAGAATCATCTGTCCTTGCTGACCCAAATAATAACTGGTTTAAAGATTTAAAAGCAGTGGGGCCAGAGATAGAACAGGGATATAGCATTTGCCTTGCATACAGTCAAACCAGTATGGATGGTGGTTCGGATCCCCACATCCTATATGGTCCCCTGTGCCTGCCAGGAGCCATTTCTGAGTGCACAGTCAGGAGCAACTAACCCCTGAGCGCCATCAGGTGTGACCCAAAAAGCAAAAAAAAAATAAAAAAAAAATATATATATATATATATAAAGATAAAAAACATGCTCTACTAAAAATCACATTGCTTTATAACCACAATATATTAGTGTTGGGCCACCCATGGTTATTGATTATCGAAAATTTGTCTTGCATGATTTGATATGTGCTGTAAGTGAAAATCACACCTTAATTTTCCAAGACTTGGTATAAATAATGTAAAATAAATCATTAATTTTATATTCATTTTATATTTAAATTACATTTTGTTATCTTAATTTGCCCTTTTCTACATTTTAATGTGGCTGCTGGTAAGTTTCAAATTGCATATGTGATGATGGATGTGGCATGATAATATTTAAAGAAATTATTTATTTTATTTTACTTTATTAATTTTTGGGGGGGCCACACTTGGTGACCCTGAGGGGTTACTCCAGGCTGATGCTCGGAAAATTTTCCTGGCTTGGGGGATCTTCTATTTCATCCTAGGTTAGCACATGTAAGACAAATGTCCTACAGCTGTGCCATCGCTCTGGCCCCTATTTGATTTTATTTTTAAATTATTTTTATTTATTTATTCATTATTATTTAGAGATTGTACTCTAAAATATAAATAATATATTAACCAAATATTGTACCAATTAATGATGTGTACAGCACTTAATACATGTTAGTGAGGCAAAAATCTAATGTTTTATTGTATATGTGTCTGGTCAGGGATGCTTGATTGTCAATTAGCGCATTTCTTCTTGTTGAACACTGACAATATACATAAGTTTAAAGAATTTAAAATTACTAAGATAAGGCATGATATTGAGGGAAAAGTAACAACCACATAATATTGCAAGGCAAATATCAAATAGCTTAGTCAGTAGGTAAGAACACAAATGAGTTAGACTAAGTTTGACCCAGGATATTCTTTGTACCTTTTATCTATGGAACATTAGCATCTCTGCACCTAAAATTTCACATGTTATGTTTAAAACAAGAATAGTTATCTTACAAAGATGTTATAAAAATTAGATAGGTAAACCAAATGAAGATTTTAAAAAGTAAAAAAAAAATAAGATTTTGAAAATTGAGGCCTGAATGGTGGCGTAAGCAGTAGGATGTTTGCCTTGCATGTGCTAAACTAGGACAGACTGAAGTCCTATTCCCCAGGATCCCAATTGATCCCCCAAGCCAGGAGTGATTTCTGAGTGCATAGCCAGGAATAACCCCTGAGCTTCATGGGGTGTGGCCCAAAAGAGAAAAAAAAAGATTTTAAAAAGTATCTAACAGTAAGTTTGATTTGGTTTTTAAGTTAGTGAAAGTATTTCTAACTTTTTTTAACATGACATTTGAAATATTATGTATAATATTAAATTGAAGGAAGAATATAAATCGGAGGTTCCCCAACCATTTTACCAGAGAGATTATACAGAGATTAAGGCCCTTGCCTTGAACATAACCAACCAAAAATATTTTTTGCCAGCTTGCAAGCATCACAAGATTAATACCTAAGCACAGAACTAGGAGTGAGCCCTGAGCATGACCAAGTATAGCTCCTCCTCCTCCTCCTCCTCCACCACCACCCACCCTTGTGCATCCACTAATTACTCAGCATTTCCTTGGATTTGCTTAAAGGAACAGAAAACCCTTCCTCCTATTGCATCTGAAACTATTAACATTTCTTGTATCTTTTCCTTGCTTCCCAGAGGACAAATAACTCTGTGTAACACAAACTTAAATTAATGGTGCATTCATGTTATTTACGATTATAAAGTCATTAAAATGATATCAGTTCTATGTCTTGCTATTAAAAAGTTTTGTGGATGTAAGAAAAGAGACAAAACATATATTTTAAAATATGTATGTTCAGTTTTTAACTTTTTGATTATATACTGAAAAAGAACTGGAAGTTTGTGTATATGATTTTATTGAAAATGAACTTGGTTTGGTACACATTTGATACCTTTTTATTTTTTTAAATAATCCAAAATAATTGTTGGCTAAAATATGTTTAAAGGCGTAAGTCTCAAAATATTGATCACTTTTAAATGATGAATCATATTGTTGAGTCAACTCATTGTTATGTGCATTATTATTTTTAATTACATTGTAAGATAAGATTATTGGTTGATTGTAATAAATGAGCCTAATAACGAGATGAGTTCATTATTACCCATTGGAACATGATACTCTAGGAAATAGAAACTGCTACAGCTGGAGTAAGTCTAGGAAACACAGGTGGAAAGGTTTTTGCTTATTAGATTCCTCTGGACCATGAATTTTTCTTAGTGCAAGGTTGCAGAAGTACATGGTATACTATTGTCTGGAGACACATGCTTGGGAAATCAAGCTGCAATTTTTTTTTTTTTTGTATAGGTAGTAGAACATGCTTCTAAATACGGCAATATGAAGATAATATTTAACTTCATAAAAAGGCTGCTGGAGTATGTAATGCATAGAAAATAAAAAGTAAATGGAAATTTTAATTTTAATAATCAAGAGTCAAAATTATAGATTGGGGTTAAATGCATATGTGAATAAGAAACTTTTATTTGCTAAAATAGTGATTGAATTATTTTTACATTTCTAAAAGTAAGAGGTAATGGAGTATGTTTTTTGTTTGTTGAAATATGAGTTATTTCATGTATAACTATACAAAAAACCTCTAGCTAGAAGTATGAATATTGTAAGAGTTTGAGTGGCACTTTAAATATTTTGAAATAATTAGAATAATACCTTCAATCAGCACCCTTCTGTGTGTTGTTGAGTATTCTGATAACCAGGCCTAAAGAGAAAAATTATTAACAGGAAAATGAAGAGTATGTTTAATTTTTTAAAACTTCAAGTCAACTATGATAATCTCAAATTCATATTTTTGAATGAGTCAGATTCTAATGAAAAATTTTTCTTTTCCCTCCCTTTCCTGTCCTTTTCTTTCCTTCCTTTCCCTCCACTTCCTTTCCATTTTCTTCCTTTCCTTCCTTTTCCTTTCCTTTCTTTTCCTGTACCCTCTCATCCCCTACCCTCCATCAACTATCATCTCCTCAATCCCTTCCCTTTCCTTCCCCTCCCATTTCTTTCCTTCCCCTTTTCTCTTACCTTCCCTATCGCTTTCCTTTCCTTTTCTTTCCTTTTGTTTTTCATTCCCTTGCCTTTTCCTTTTTTCTTCTTCCTCCCCCTTTTCACTTCCTCTTCCTTTTCTTTTTTCCATCCCTTTCTTCCTTCCCCTTCCTTCCTTTTGCTCTTACCTTTTCTTCCATCCCCTCTGCTTTCCTCCTTTTACTTCTCCTCCCTTCTATTCCTTTCCCTTTCTCCTCCCCTCCCTCCCCTTCCCATCCCCTCCCATTCTCTCTTCTCTCTTTTCCTCTCCTCTTATCTCCTCTATTCCATTTTCTTCCCATCCCTTCCCTTCCTATCCCTTCACTTCCCCATTCTTTTCCCTCCACTACCATTCATTCTCCTTTCTTGTTTTCTCTTCCCTCCCTCACATACAATTCCCTTCCCTTGCCTTCCTTTTCTCTTCCCTTTTTATCTCTTCTCTGCTCTTCCCTCCCCTCCCTTCTCTACCTCTCCCCTTTCTTTGCTTCCTTTCTTATCTATTTTCCTTTCATTTATCTTCCCCCCCCCCACAATTTTTGCCATGCTTGTCTTGAAATTAAACCTAGGGCTCCTTGCATGTGAAGCTTATGCTGTACTACTTGCCTACATTTTAACCCCACTCTCTGCATTTTGCAGTGTTCAGGATGATGCCAAGCTGCACTACCATTTCTTGTGTAAAGGGTTTTCTTTTTTTTTTTTTTTCCTTTCTTTTTTTTTTTTTTTTTTTTTTTTGTGGTTTTTGGGTCACACCCGGCAGTGCTCAGGGGTTATTTCTGGCTCCAGGCTCAGGGGACCATATGGGGCGCGGGGGGTTCAAACCGATGACCTCCTGCATGAAAGGCAAACGCCTAACCTCCATGCTATCTCTCCGGCCCCGTGTAAAGGGTTTTCTTTGTAACTGGTAGGTCAATAGATAACAAACTAAACTTTTATCAGTGAGTTATCCTGGAGATGAAGCTCTCTTTTTCATTCAAAATGGTTGGGTGTGATTTCCAATTCTAGTATAGATTCTGGACATGCATCCTGAATATATCTGCAAACTAAAGGTATTTCTTGGAAGTAAATGTTGACTGGTCTAACATTGGCAGCTCTACAAGTTCTAAAATTAGTGATACATAGTTTTTACTTTTAAGAAATCTAACGTTCAATATATAGTACAAGGTTAATATAGAGCTTGTTAAGAGATAAACTAGTACAATATAGGAAATTGTGTTAACTAACTGTTCAAAAATATTTTAGACTTTAATATGACTTGATTTTTCTCCTTCAAATTAACATTAATTGACCACTATCTTTACAAGTTGATTGACTGTATCTAAAGATGATATAAGTGAAAATATAGTGATGCATATTTAGGTAAAGAACAACTTTAAAAATAATCATTTGAATATTTTTTAGTTTCTATAATTAATGCTATAGGCATTGTAAATTATGGTAAAATTAAAGACAGGGGCTGAAGTGGTAATGCAAGTGGTAAGGCATCTGCTGTGCATGAACTAGCATGGGATAGACCGGGGTTCAATTCCCCGGCATCCCGTGTGGTACCCCAAGCCAAGAGTGATTTCTGAGCACATAGTCAGAAGTAAGCCCTGAGCGTCATGGGTATGACCTCCCCACCCAAAAAAACAAAAAAAAAATTTAAAGGCAAATATTATTTGAATTGTCAATTAGATTTTTCCAAATGCAACATTTTCTGCCTTTTATATACATTCAATTTTTGCCTTCTGCTTCATTATGTAAGATTGGAAATTATTTAGGGTACTTTCAGATGTGCTTTTTCCAATAGAAGAATAGAATAAAATAGTTTTGTATTTTATGAGATTTTAATAGACCCAAGAGTTTTGCTATTTTATTTCTATTCATCTTATTTATGTTATCATCTAGAAAATAGAACTGTATACAGAGTCATGTTACCATCTCTCTCTTTATATGATTTATGTTATCATACAAAGAGACATTTTACTGTCTCTTTTTATATATATATACATATATATACATATACACACATATGTTTATGTATATATGTGAAAAAGCAAGATTCACTAGCTTGGTACCTAGAGATAGGATTTTTGAAGTCTTAAGATATTATAGTGGTTTCCCAGAATATTTTCTTAGTTTTTTTGTAATAGAAAATAAGTTCAAACTAAAAGGAAAATGCAGAGTATTAGTAATTGAAATGCCTCTGACTTCAGATACAATTGGATCCAGAAGTTTAAATAATGCCATCAGCACTCAATTTATGTACCTTGGTTCTCTGTCAGTTCTTTTCTTTGATAATTCCAAGCTTTTGACTAAAGCTTGATCGTTATTAGTTATTCTAGATATACATGTTGGAAGTTTGAAGCCTGGTGGATATAGAATAAGTTTTGCTCAGTAGTTTCATAAAAGTTCTATGTTAAGTATGACAGGCTTCAATATTCTGATTGCTTCATCTCACCATAACTAAGTTACTCTTATAGCCACTTAAAGTATGAAGATCCATCTGGACATATTTTCTCAAGTAGCCTTAGGGATCTATTAACTGAAGACTAGAACTTGCAAAAGGATTGCAGAATAAAAACGTTTAGTTCTTTTGTCTCCCTAACTCTATTAATAACAACAATGGAAAACTGCTCTAACAGGGGTGGTGAACACACGGCTCTCGAGCTGCATGCGGCTCCCGGCCAAAATGAATGCGGCTCTTTGCCTCTTATCATTATTTCGTATACTGTGGCTCTTTGCCAAATTTGGATTTTGGTCTGCTGCTTCTGAGGAGGGACCTCCGAGGAGAGATCTCTGAGCACGTAGTCCTGCCCCCAGGCTGCATCCGCCCGTCTCTCTCGTCCCTTGGAAACAACTGCCTGGGCCAGCGAGCAGGGACCCATGTGTCACACTTTGGGTTACATCTGGCCGTTAGTTCTTAGTGTGGAGGACGCAGCACACACCCTCACCATCACAGCAGGACTTTAACCCTCACTCAAAATGGCAAAATGCAATGTGTGTTAATAGATTATTGTTAAAATTAGATGCTTTTGTGTGAGTATGTGTCTGTTTTGGCAGGTTACTGCGTGGTGTGGCTCTTTGACTGAAGTAATTCAGAGACATATAGCAGAGATAAGTTCAGTTATAGCCTCAGGGCCAAATCAACCCGACAACCTGTTTTTGTAAGTAAAGTTTTATTAGAACACAGGCCGTTTTATTATGTATTGTGTCTAGATGCTTTACAACTGTAATTACAGGGTCAAGTAATATTGATGGAAACAGTGTAACCCTCTCGTCTAAAATATTTATTATCTAGTCTTTAATGGGAAAAGTTTATGGAAATTGTTTATGGAAAAAGTTGAGTGACCTCTGAAAGAGAAAATGGAGAAGAAAGTAATAGAATTAAGTGAATGCACTAATTAAATATAATTTGTACATACATCAAATTTTAAAAACAACAACAAAGCAGATACTGTTTTGAACCTGTTTTGTAGGCAATTTTCTTGAATCATCTGCTTCAGTGGTTTAGGAAACATTGCTGTGGTTGCACAGGGATCTGCTGAGTGAGATTCTCCATTTTAGGGTATTCTGTCTGTAGCTATTTTTAGAGGTTCTGAACCAGCCTTCACTAGAATGGATATCTTATTTTTTGTACTAGCATTTGACAATATTTAACTTTTTAAAGCTTGTGAGAAATATTGGCTAATTGTATAACACTTATATAATGTTTTTGTAATGATGATCAAGCTCCATAGTTTATTTTTCTCTCACTGAAAATATATTAATGGAAATTGAAAATAGAATACAAATACATGGTCTCTTCCTGTACTACATTGATTCCTTAATTATGGAAGAGTTAATAACATTATTATTTTAGTTTTTGGGCCACACCTGGTGGTGCTCAGGGATCATTCCAGGTGTTTCTCAATGAGTGATATGTGTTGCAGGAGATTAAGTCTTGGTGGGCCACCTGTAGAAGATGCTAAGATTGTTTATATTTTTAATGTGATACTTAAAGGTTAGCATCTAGCAACTTGGTAGTTGGAGAAACATTAGTCTGCTTGAATTAAATACTTGAATTTTAATTAAGTGATAGTTTTTAAGTTGAGAAAGTATCCTGTTTTTGCTATAATATTCTTATTGCTCTTTTCCCAGTTAAAATTACCTCAAGAAAAATTAATCATTCAAAAAAAATTTTAAGTAATTATTAACAGCAGTGGCAGCAGAAAGAGTAGCAATAATAATAGCAGAAGGAAGAGGAGTAAAAAAATTGAAATGTTTCCTTGGCACAGTATATTTTAAATATTTCTAATCAGAAGGGCTTGATTGTTCTATAGCAGCAAGAGTTACCCAGAAATCTAATTATGGAAAATTTTACATGTTTAGGGATTTTATAGGTGGTAAAATCAGAAATGCCACATAATAGATAAGTTCTAGGGGACTGAAGAGTTTAATCTATGTGAGCTAAGAAAATAAACCTCAGAAAACAGAAAAGAGGATAACAATTGGGCCAATTCAGTTTTCTTGTGAAAATACATTGTTCTCTTAAAATTCTTAAATGCTTAAAATGCTTTGCAAGCATTAAGAGATTGCAGAATGGTGTCACAGTTTTGCTTTAAGTGGAAGTAGTATATTGAGTGAAAATTATGATACAATTTTGAAGCACTATCAAATGTTTAAATCAAGAAACCTAGTATTTGACATAATGATGGATGGATGTATTATTGTCTGACACATTTATTTTAATAGAAATGTAAAGTGAACCACATGAATAATTACAATTTTCCAGCAACTATATTCAAAGCATATAAAGAACAAGTGTGAAATTACTTGTACTCATGTTTTTATGTAAACTATAGCTAATGTCACTGTATTACATATCCTCAACAGAACTCTACTAAAGGTAATCATGTAAAGTCATGTATGTCATAATTAATTTGATGAAGGAGGTCAATTATTTCACTTGTTTACATGTATCAAGTCATCACATTATACACTTTAAAAATATCTTGCAAAATTCTCAGTTAAGAAAATGATATATTTTGTTTAATTCAAAAAGTCAAAAATGTCCTCTCTAAAAACTTGACAGCATAAAGTTACTTGTTGTATATGTTACATTCTATCTTTATCATAGCTATGTAAAATCTACGATGTATATTCAATTAATAGTATATTAGTATATCTCTACCCAATATCATTATTCATCAGTTGTATATTTATTTCTATTTTATAAATTTACATTTGAAAATGGAGAGGATATATCAGTTATTGATAACATTAAATCTTCCAAATATGTACTTTATTTAAAATTTTTATTTTGTTTTTTTGGGTCACACCTGTCAGCGATCAGGCATTACTCCTGGCTCTATGTTCAGGAGACCATATGGGATGCTGGGATTCGAACCACAGATCTTCTGCAGGAAAGGCAAATGCCCTACCTCCATGCTATCTCTCCGGCCCCTTTTACAATTTTTTTTATAAATTTAATATATGAAAAAGTGTTTTCACTAATACTAATCATGTTTATAGTGCTCAAAAGCTGATGTAGCTAGTAACTGTCATTGGACAAGAGAAATATAGAACAGTAGTCATACAGGTCAGTTTCCAAGTAATTGAGATCTATTGGCTTGTAATAACAAAACATGAAAAGGAATATCTGCATTCAAACATTTTAAGAGAACAAGAAAACAATTTGAAATGACATATGAAGATAGGCAATTGTATCTTTTATAACTCTGGATATGTACTTGATCCCTTTTTTTCCCCAAAAAAACATCTGCTACCTTAACAGCGTTAAAACACACAGACCAATATTGTTGATTATAATGCTGTACATTATATCACCAGGATTTATTTATTTATAAGTGGACTTTTGGACCTTTGAGTATTTTACATAAATACTTTGGCAATATTCTGCTGGAGAAACTTTGAAGTCTATATGTTTTTTTATTTTATAGGTGTAAACGATTCATGCAGAGTCTTGAAACTTTCTGAGCCTTGGTGACAGAGTGACTCATTGTAACCAAAAGCATTCAATTTGGGGGGATTTCCAGCTAAACCTAAATTACTTCCCAATGGGAGAGAATCCCTATTTCATCTTTGGTTCTATCCCAAGCAAAGCATTTTGATGAAAAGTGTACATTAATGTGAAGCAGAATTCACATGAACTTCTCACTTCTATCTCTCTCATGTTAATGAGAGGAACAATAAGAAGGAATAAATTTACAAAAAAATTTACAGAATATGGAAAAATGCCCCAACAGGTGTTTGTTTTCTGAAGTCTTAATGGAGAACACATTTTCTATGAAATTGCTACATTTCTTGTTAAATTCTTAGTTTTATAAAAGTTAAGGAAGATCCAAATATACCATTCTATAGAACAGGGGTCCTCAAACTTTTTAAACAGGGGGCCAGTTCACTGTCCTTCAGACTGTTGGAGGGCCAGATTATAGTAAAAACAAAAATTGTGAACAAATTTTTATGCACACTGCATATATCTTATTTAGAAGTGAAGAAACAAAATGGGAATAAATACAGTATGTGGCCTGCGGGCCATAGTTTGAAGACACCTGCTATAGAAACACTGATCTATTTTAAGAAACACTAACTAGAATTTGTACTTCCTCTTGCTAAAACGAGGTTCATTATCAACATTGCATGAGTACCAATAAATAATTAAACAATTTTGACTTAGGTTAAAAGGACAGAAAATACCAGAATCATTGGTATAGAGTCTGAGTAACACACCCAGAATAGAAGTTATTTTAAGGATATTTTATCCCCTTCTCTTTTAAAAATATTGAGAAATTAACAACTGTTCATTGAAAGAAAAAGAAGTAAGCAATGAGAGTTTGATAAATAATTTTTTTGTTTGCTTTAGTTTGGGGGCAGAATTCAGGGGTTACTTCTAATCTTGTGCTCAAAATTGATCATGGTTATGCACAGGAGAAACTTAGAGAGTGCCAGATATCTAACCCGGGTAAACGATGTGCACGTTGAGTGCCTTAATCTCTGTACAATTTCCTCTATTCTCAGATTAATTGTTTTAAAAAATATTAAGGTATTAACAGGCAAAGAGTATGTATGTCTAAAATTTAAAAATTGGGCCAAATTAAATGAGTTCTTAATACCTTTGATTTCTTTGTTAAAACATAGAAGGAAGACAAATATTTGGACATCACTTGCATTTTAGCAGCTGCTAAATTTTCAGTATGTATTTTATATGAGTCTGAGAGTTGAAAATGTACAAAAATATGATTAGAGGTCATGGATATTTGAAGTAGCTTATGAGAAATTGGAAAGGAATTTGGGCAGTGAATTAAAAGAAGGATTGCAGTGCTGCTGATAAGACTATAGACACCTTGCTAGTTTCTTCGAGTATGAATTTAACAGCTGAGAAGTTTAAGGGAATATGCTTGTCATATAAATAGTAATATTTTCTAAGGAAACCGGATTTTTCTGTATGGATAGATGGTTTCTAAAGTTTTTCTTTTAGCTTTAGAATTGTAAAGTTTCTGAAATAAGTGGGAAAGAAAGAAAATAAGGAATGACATGTAGCAGAGAGCATAATTGTAAATCAGAACTTGAACTGAAAATGGTAATGTAATACTGAAAGATCAAGAAGTATAGTTAACTCATTATGCAAGGATTGACTTACTGTGCTAGGTTTTAAGAATAATTTAAATAAATGCTTATTCAGGGCCCAGAGAGATAGCACAGTGGTGTTTGCCTTGCAAGCAGCCATTCCAGGACCAAAGGTGGTTGGCTCAAATCCCGGTGTCCCATATGGTCCTCCATGCCTGCCAGGAGCTATTTCTGAGCAGACAGCCAGGAGTAACCCCTGAAGACTGCCGGGTGTGGCCCCAAAACCAAATAAATAAATAAATAAATAAATAAATAAATAAATAAATAAATAAATAAATAAATAAATAAATAAATGCTTATTCAGTTTCAAGAAACTAGTAATGAAAGTCCATACATTTTATTGATAAAATTTCTTTCAAATGCAAGGAATCTATTGCTCAGGGTCAAAGAGGATATACATAGTGATTGTAAACTGTACTTATTTAAAGGTGGGATTAAAAACTATATTTTTTAATGTACTTAAGGTCTATATATGAAAAAATCACATATAATTGCATATAATAAACTCAATGCATATTTGGTCCTTAAGTATAAAACTATTAAAAATAAGTTATTGTATTTGCATCAAACTTATCAACACAGTGGTGCTTCTAAGCAGCTCAGTTGAATTTTCCAAAAGTATTGTGAAATGTGGCAGCAAAATGGATGCTTTCAAAATAATATGGAAAGTTAAAAGTGTATAAAAAATCATGTTTCTAGTTGACTTATTTTTGGTTATATTAATTTCATCTTATCATCAAATATTTTTTATTTTTTATAATCTTTGGGCCACACATGTCTGATACTTTGCACTCTGCTTTTGCCCAAGTCATTCCCCAACTTCCTTTCTTTTCAACAAGCCATCTGACTTGTAAATGTTCACCTGGATAGATATAATTTATATATATAATTTATATATATAATATATATAATTCCACCTCCTCCTAGTGGAATTTGTACTGGCTGAATAAGGAAAGGTTTGTTGAATAAGGAAAGGTTGGAGGGCCCTGAGAAACCAGGCAGTGAGAAGCAAACTGACTCCATGATTCTCTTTTGACTAGCTTGGCTTATTAATTCTTTGTGGCTATCCTGCTTCAGATCTGTTTATTTGGGGTCAAAAAAAATGTTCAGGGGATTTATTTTATACCTGTCAGTGTCCAGGATTTACTCATGACTCTGTGTTTAGGGATCCCTTCTGGCAGGTGTTGTGTCTATGGGGTGTCAGGAATCAAACTTACATTGACTGCTTGCAAGGCAAGAGCCCTACCAACTACATTATCACATAGAACCTTTATCAAATATTTTCAAGGTGTTTATTTTAAAGAATTTGAGATGTGGAAAACTTCTGACATATCAAACAACTTAACAGTTAAAGTAGCTTAAATTTAATTTACAGAATCATGCTTAAATTCAATAAAATTTTATAAAAATATTAGGATTGTTTGTTCTTTATTTTGTTTTTTGCTTTTGTTTTTGTTTTGTTTGGGGGCACACCCATTTGATGCACAGGGGTTACTCCTGGCTAAGTGCTCAGAATTTGCCCCTGGCTTGGGGGGACCATATGGGACGCCGGGGAATCGAACTGTGGTCCTTCCTTGGCTAGCGCTTGCAAGGCAGACACCTTACCTCTAGCGCCACCTCGCTGGCCCCTGATGTATGAAATTTAATAAGTATTTGTGAGAATGTATTTGGCAAAAATTGTTTTAATAATATTATTGATTGATTTATAAGATAATGTTTATTAGATAATTAATATTAGCTAAATATTTATTGTAATGGTTCAGTTGAGAGCAAAAATAAGTCATATAATTTATGATTTATGAAATTTGCTATGAAGAGTGGAAGACCAATGAACTCAGCTGATGAAATTGTAATAAAAGAGGGGTTTCAATAGGAACTGAAGAACACATTGATAAAGCCCTTTCATTATGTAGCATGGTGTCTTTTAAAGCTGAAAGAAAATATAGGGCATTGGGAAGAAATGTGAATGGTGAGGAGTGTTGAAAGTTGATGCAGTATAGTGCATGGACCAAATCATCTTCTCTGCCATTTCATCTCTATTTCATTTGTAATGAAAAACTGTATAGTTTCTATTTGTCTAATAATTGAAATTTTTCTGCAGATTGAAAGACCAAGCACACATCTACACTTTAATATTGACTGTGATTGACCATGTCATGAAATAAAATTGATATTTGTCAGAGATTCTTCTGAATGGATTAAAAGAGATTTGTATTTTCCTTGAAGAAGGTAAACTGCTTCTATAGATAGAATAAAGTGCTTCTATAGAAAAACTTAATAATGATCCCATTGTGAAATATTATGAGTGGTAGTAATGTCTAGTAATTTTATTTCTTGAATACTGTTTGGTTCCTTTACATATGTCAACTCATTTCAACCTCACATTATTGAATCCTAAAGGAACTTGTATTAGCCCCCTTTAAAGATAAGGTATTGGGGCAGAACTTAGTAAGAGTGTAGGTTGCTTGCTTTGCATGCTGCTGACCCATGTTTGATCCCCTTCACCCCTTATAATCCCTCAAAGCCAAACAAGTCAGAGCCAGGAGTAAACCCTGAAGACTGCTGGCTGTGGCCCCCAAACCAAACCAAATAAATCATTTTTGGCTAATAAAGTTTCCAAGGAAGCAACATTTACTAGTGGCAGAGCTGCCCAATTTTTAAGGTAGTAGTGATTTTAATTGCTGAATTTTGAAATTGTCATTTTAAATACATTTACTTAAAAAATAAAAATTTACTTATAAATTACTTAAAAATTTACTTACAAATAAAAATTTACTTATAAACTAAAATTATTTTTAGAAATTTTTGTTATTAATTATCAACTTGAGTTTTCTTTTTTCAGACATTGATAATAAAGAAATGAAGTAGTGTTGAACTAATAGAGTATGATATTAAATATATTATTTATGTATATGAGGAAATCACTATTTTATGTATACTTTTCCTTGATAATGTATGCTATTTTTGACTAAAATTTTATTTTAGGTATTATGATTTAAAGTATTGATGATGGCAAGGTTTTATATAAAGTATTTTAATACCAAATACTCTATCAAAATATGCTATTCTTTCTAATACTGTTTTTTTAATTGAAAAGTTAAAAATTAGAAGAAGTAAATTTCTATATAGAGAGACATGTATTGTATGGGTTTCTTGGCCACCCCAATGATGCTAAAGGCACACACTTGATTCTGTATATAGCAACTATTTCTTGTGGACTCTAGGGACCATATGGGATACTGTAGATCGAACCTGGATTGGTCAATTGCAAAATTAGTGCCTTATTCATTGTATTATAGCTCTGGCATTCAATCACTACTTAATATGATGATTCCTTTTTAAAATTTCTAAGATGATAATTACACATTTTTAATAAATATATGATTTTATAGTTTACCATAAATATTAGAAATTACTCCAAAATGAATGTTTTTTTATAATATACTTTTTCAAATTTTCTGGGTTTCTGTTAGAATTAAGCTTAACGTATATGCCATTTTCACATTAATGTTTCTAAGGGTAATTTGTCCGTAGCAACAATACAATGTTACAAATTAAATTTAATTCATTTTTCAAATAATATATATTTCCATATGTCAGGGAAATTATCACCTATGTAAAATTGGTATGAAAATATCCTCATTAAAACCTTAAAATTTTAATCAAACCTTAAGTAGAGGGACAAAATCCAGTTGATTAAATCAGCATTCAGATTGATTATATATAATATGATTAAAATGACTTCTTAAGCCTGAGAAGTCAAAGGATGAATGAATGTTTGTTTCCTGAGATGGAAATATAAGTATAATGATGCTGACAATACTTATATAATTGCTATAATGTTTAATCTGTATAAAATTCAATTCTATATGCATAACAACCCATAACTTTTATAAAAATCTTGCGAAGTAGGAGTTACACAGTTTTCCCAATCATACCAACAGTGATCTCATATATATAGGTGAGTATTTTTTTCTGACTAAATGGATCAAGGGGTTATCTTTAACCATTGTGCTAAATAGTATGTTGTATATTACAGAAAAGTTGGGAGCATCTCTCCAGTACCTATCACAGTTCTAGGCATGTTGAGAATAGAAAAGGCAAAGGAAAAAAAAAAAGCCAAAGTTCAGAACTGGGTTTTTTGGCTAATTTGTAGAAACAAGTGCAACCAGAAAATATGGGTTTTCTTGTTTGAAATGGATACTGTTCTAATTTTCTATTTTTCTGTGTTTAAAAGGTGTTGAAATTTCAGGGGGAAAATCTAGAATAAAATTTATCATCTAAGACAATCCTTTTTTATCTTGCAATTTTTTCCTTAAGTGCTTTTAAACCTGAGATAGTAAGGAGCTCACTTTACCTTCAGCAGACCTGAGTTTGAGTCGCAACAATATGTATGATCCCATCCCAACTAAAAGTAGGCCCCTGTACATAGAGCCAGGAGTAAGCTTTGAAGACTTGCATTCCCACAAAACAAAAATGAATAAATAAAATAAAAAATAATGGACATCAGAAACTACAGTTACTTCAGAGTAAATAAAACAATTTTGACTGTTCCCAACAACTACATAACAAAAAGGAAGAGGAAGCAAGAAACATTTGGAGAAAATTAGTGCTTTAAGGGCATCAACAAAGAACAAAGTTAGAGTTATCATGTTTGTTAAATTGCTCATGTAATGGCAGGTAATTAAGGTATGATGCCAGTAATTTTACATAGTTTATCTATTATATTTTCACAATTCTTTATCTGTTACCATCCTATGCTAATCTTTGTTCATAAAATACAAATTATATAGTTTTCAATGTTAATGGTTACAGTAAAAATTATTGTAAATATTTCAGCATAACAAATACAAATTCAGTAGATTAAAATAGAAAGTATTTATTTTCTGCCAGTTTTTATATACCAACTAATTTTGATCCAAATAGGATTCATCTGGGGCCTGAGCTGTGGCACAGCTGTAGGGCATTTGCTTTATAAGCTGCTGACGTAGGATGGTCCCCCTACACCCCATATGGTTCCCGAGCCAAGAGCGATTACTGAGCTCGTAGCTAAAAACAATCCCTGAGCATCACTGGTTGTGGCCCCCAAACTAAAAACAAACAAGCAAACAAAAACCTCAAAATAACAAATAGGGTTCATCTTGGTGACTTCTTTTATGAATTATTTGGACTTGACCATAGATATGAAGTCCTGTTTAAATCAAGTGTTTTTATCTTTCATAGAATGGGGTTCATATGTCAGAAACATCTTTACAATAAAGGAGTACAATTTAGCAAACACATTTTAATGTATAATTTTATCACACCTTCTTGCACTACATATAATAACTGAAACAATTTACAAATACAGCCATATATGTCAAAAATTTGATGATTAATATTAATATCATCCCAGCTGAGGGGCCACAATAGTCCCAACTATTAGTGTTTGTATATGAGGTGCTGGGATCAAACTTGGGGGTCAAACGTACACTAGCAAGACTTGTGTTTATTTACTATGGTTCTAGAAAAGCTAGAAATGTTCTTTTTAAAGAGTGTCTGTATGATTTATCTTCCTAAAATCGATATCTTTCGACAATAGTTTATTGTGGATATTTTAGCCTAAACAGTATCATTATTAAGATAGAAGTTTAACATAAATATACATAGTATATTGTTTTATTTCCCGTGCCACACTTAGTATTTTAAATATATTTCTACACCAGCTATTTGAGCATGAGATTTATTATAATTATACATGTTAATAGTCATTTAACAGTAGTAATGCAAACTTAGTGTAGAATAAAACATAACAATTTAGAAAAGAAAATAAAAATTCTATTATGGTTGATCACTAAAAACTCACTTTATACTATTGGTTATATAAAAGAATAATCTTACATCTTTTTCAGTAAAAATAAAATTTTTGCATTCTTTTGAAAATGCCACTTTATGATCTGATGTATAATTTTTTGATCAAGTATAGTTATGAAAATATTGAAAATCACCAAATGAATATAGTCATTTATATATAGACTTATATAAAGTTAATGTAGAAGCATTTCTTTTAATTGCAATATTTTTATTTTTGAAATATATGAATAATTATGGTGTTGTAGAGTCATAGCCTCAGTGGTTTATTTTTATTTGTTTGTTTTTCTCTAGTTTCAGAGAAATTGTACCCTGGAGGGGGAAATATGCATATAATTTATAATTAGTTTTAGTCACACTACAATAGTGGCAGATTTTATTACTAGTTTCCTACATGCTCTAATTAGGATATATCTGCCATTTTAAATGAGTGCAGTACATTTCTAACTCAATAGTCCCTTACATGTAATAACATTTTTCAAGTGTGTGTGTGTGTGTGTGTGTGAGTGTGTGTGTGTGCGTGCGTGCGTGCGTGCGTGTGTGTGTGTGTGTGTGTGTGTGTGTGTGTGTGTGTGTATACACACATATTCTCAGTTGGTTACACCCTGATTCTACCTTTGGGATATTTTCTTTTACTCTTTGCTGAAGCATGCCAATATAAACCTACTCTGAATATATTGGATATAATGGACCAAACACTGAGACCATAGGTGACATTTTTAACTCTACACAGTTTTATAAGTCACTTAGCTTGATTATTAGAATGAAATTTCTATGAATTAAAAATAGGTTAATCTGCTAAGATTTGTAGGTGAAATTTGGTCCATGTTAAAAAAAATACCTAGTAGATAGGCTGAATACAAACTCCACAAAGGCATTCATTCTGACATCTTTGTGCAAAGAATGGCATGTACGAACTTATGAAGTGCTTATAGTTCAAAGAACCATCCATGCCTTTGCAAGAATTAGGTTAAACTCCTAGATGTCACTTACAAAGTAAGTGACACTCGAAAAGTTTTTTAAACTTTAAAACAAAATTTTTATTATGGTTGTGAGCTAAGATTTCATTTCAAAAATAGAATAAATATGCCATTAACATTTAATTTTGGAACATCTTTTATTATTAAGTAGAAATAAGATTATGGCATATTAATGATATATGCAGGTACTTATCACTCTTAAGTATATTTTTAGTTTAATATATTTAATAATGTAAACATGACCATCCACTCTAAATTAAGTCTAAATTCAAGGATTCTTTATCAATCATCTTTCTTCTCCTTGCTTTCTAGTCATAGTTCTTGAGATTTATGTTCTTTTTTTTTTTTTTTTTTTTTTGAGGGAGATTAGGCCACAATTGTTAGTATTTAGGGATTATTCTCCCTGTTGTACATGGGATCACTGGTGATACTTTTGGGTAACATAATTTGCAGGGATTAAACAAGATTGGCTTCCGTTAAGACCAGCAACTTAACACCAGTACTACCACTCTGACCCTTCATTTCTTTGCTTTTTGTCTTTTTTCAAATTTATTTATGTTTTTAAAGAATATGCGTCTCATAGTTGCAAAATTAACCATGACACATTTGTTTTCCGATGAGAGCAAAGTTATTTAAAAATGAGTAGAAAAAAAAGAAAAGAGAAGAAATAATTTTTAAAAAGTACAGTTATAAGCAAATTTATGAAAATTATTGTATCTCCAGCGATCATTAAAACATTGGCAGAATGTACATTGAAGTATGGTTGTTAGCTGATCATTCTGTTTTTTCATTTGCTTCCAAATTTTAAGTGACATCGATGTACAGTGGCATCTAAATTGGTGTATTCTTTTGGCGATGACAGCACCAAGCAAATTAAATTTGTCCCGGAATTCAAAGCATTGTTACTGATACTGTGGGTATTTGGGTGTGCTGTTAGCTGCCAGATATTCTGGTAGTAGGAGAATGCAAGGGTAGAGTGTCTATATTCATTCCAAAAGAACCCTGGTGATATTAGTTAAAATTATCTGAAGTTTGGTAAGATTGGTTTCTTTGGTAAATTTCGTAAGATTGGTTTCTTTGCAAAGACTCGTCAAGGAGAGGTGAAGCAGGGTCTCTGCAAAGTAGTGATAATGGTTGTTGGATTTAATAGGCATAGCTTCTGCAGGGTTGGGGTTTGCCTTGTTCTCCTTCCAAGATTGCCAGCTTCCAGCAGGATAGCCAATGTACACATGGTTTTTAATGGCATGGTTTTAATGGCTTGGTCTTTTGAGAAAAGTGAGTCTATGGCACTGGCCCAGAGCCAACATAGTGACTGATGTCTTTTCTTCCACAAGAAATTTCAAATTCTTAAATTTTTCCTTTTTCTGACATTGTCTTATTCTTATTGTTTTATTGGCCCTATTATAACTATTTCCTATTAATGTTAAATTGTTTCTAACCCTCTTTTTAATATACTCTCATACTTCTCAAATCTAGAACATCTCACATGTCATTTCATTTAGAGTTCATTGAAAACGCCTTCCTGCCCTTCAGGTACTTCTGTGATTCAGAAATTGATTTTTCTAAATTTATCCCATTGTTATTTTGTGTGCTGGAGACTCTTCTTAAATGAATTCTATTGTTTTTGTTTTTTGTTTTTGTTTTTGTTTTTTGCATCACATCTTGTAGCTAACTGACTTTGGCCTGAGCTGCTTTTATTCCTCTGTGAGCATTTCCATTGAGTTTTGTTTGTTTGTTTTTGGCCCACACCCATTTGATGCTCAGGGGTTACTCCTGGCTTGGGGAGGACCACATGGGACGCAGGGGGATCGAACCGCAGTCACAATCTTTCCTTGGCTAGCGCCACCTCGCCGGCCCCTCCATTGAGTTTTTAATTTCATCTACCAAACACTTATTTTCTGTAAATTCTTATCATGTTGCTTATTTATGACCTTGCAATTTATTGTGCCTATAACACTGCTTTCTTTAAGGATATTGTACACCTTTAACATATTATCTTTAAAGTCTAGATCTGAGATCTTATGAACTGATTACTGTTGGTACAGTCTTTAGGCCACTGCCTTCACTCATTAAATTTGGTGGAGCTTTACACTGCTTTACCATTACTTCCCCTGCGATCTAGGAGTTAATCTTTCTAATTTACCACTTAGGTAATTCTCTAAGAGCTTCAGAGTTGGGTGTTGCTTTCTTTCTTCCCTATCAGAGCAATCCCCAACAAATTTTGTAATAACTTTTTCACAATAAGACATTGTGGTTTCTATGTTGTTGTTTGTAGTTTCTTTTGATAATTACAAGTCCATTTATAGAGTCATTGGTCTTTATTTACTCTGACAATTAGTAACTAAGAGTTTTTAATATTTTTACTGTCATAGCTACTTTTGTGTTTTGGTGGGAATTAGTGTTTGGAGTTTGAATTAAATTGCTATTAGAATTAAAAGAAATCATTCAACATTTTTTCTTTTTTTTTTGGTGGTGAGAATATTGGTACATCTTTTTTTTGTTGTTGTTCTTTATAAAGAACATTTGTTCTTTATTTAGCTGATCCATATTCCTGGCCTTATAACCTCAATATTATCACAAGAAATCATCATGCTGTGGTTTCTAGAGTGATAGTACAGCAGGTAGGGCACTTGCTTTGAATGAAACTGACCCAGATTTGATCCCTGGCACTACATATGGTCCTCTGAGCCCTTCTATGAGTGCTCTCTGGGCAAAGAGCCAGGAATAAAATCTCAGCACAGCCTGGTGTGGTTCCAAAATCAACCCCCATAAAACAAAAACATGAAGCAGACCCAAAAGAAAATAATGGCTATGATACTTCCCAGATAGTCTTGTTCTGGCTAATACTTGTGTTATTCTCAGAAAGGAGGGTTGCACAGATTTAACTGTTTTGCATGAACTGCAGCAGCCCAAAATTAAACCATATATCCTCCCACAAAAACAACCCAGCTCTGAGACTGAAATCAAATAACATAAGCAGATAAATCATATCAGGTTAAATAGAACTTCAGTGCTCAAACTATGGATCTTTCCTTGCAAAATGGAATTGACTAGACCCCCTTTGACCACTAGAAAACTCAGCACATAGGCCCACCACTACCACCTTCCTAGAAGAAAAATGGCCTAGCTCCTCCACTAAGCTCCAAAAGAAAATAATGGCCACTGATACTTCCCAGGTAGACCAGTTCTGGCTGTTAAATTTGTGGCCATTTCAGAAGTGTTGGGGTGTATGTGGCAGGGCAGGGGGGTAAACTCTAATTTTTGTATGAACTATAGCAGTACATTACATCCTGCATCCTTTGGCAGCAATGGCCCAGCCCTGCAACTTAACCTTATCAAACTTTCAAGGAACCAAATTTGCTTCAGATATATAAAATCCTGGATCTCATGTTGCCACACAACACCTCATTATCTTATAATAGTGTCAACCCAGTAATATCACTGAAAATCTAATGGGAAAATTGCATAGAAATCTGCCAATTTTAGTGAGCCAGACACAAAAGGTTCAACTAATAACAACCATAGCCCAGCACATCCTTAGACACTCACTATAGTAACAACATGGAGAGATGTGACAATCTTTTCAAATTGACCTGTGGGGGCCAGATTGATAGCATGGGCATTTGCTTACCACGGGGCTGGCCCAGGACAGACCTTGGTTTGGTCCCCGGCATCCCATAAGGTCCCCCGAGCAAGAAGCAAAAAAAATTTAAATAAATTGACCTGTGTTGATCTAAGCCTTGATAATTCTATTGGCCTTCGTGTTGTAGCAAGCAATATAAAGTAAATTTATTTGTGTTTACATGTTGGCAGGCTATGGTAGCAGGTTGGAGATTAGAGACACTGGTGAAGAGAAAGACACTGATAGTGGGATTGGTGTTTGTTTAAATATTTAATGCCTGAAAAGACAATATTATGAAAATTTGATATATTATTGTGTTATTATAAAAATTAGAAATGTTTTGAAAATTTAAAATTAATATTTTCTACAAAATATTAAAAAATAGCTACTGAGTCAAAAAAAAGTTACAATTAGCTTGCTTTTGTTAGTGGCTGTCAAACCATTCTAGAGTCTTTGGTTTCACTGCCAGAGTTCTGAGGGTGTTCCTTGTGAAGTCTGAAGAGGATTTAGGATCATGTGATTCTGGAGAACCAGAGAGAGACAATGCAATTGATATTCTTGGTTGTAATACAATGAGTGGTGGGAAAAGTGAAGTCAATGTGGGCAGGCAGTGCTGTGCATATGTATCTGAATAGGGGAGATTCATTTTTCTCTATGGGCCCAGAAGTGGTAGAGAGCATACATGCCAAGGAGGACTCATCTTACTTTTTAAAGAAATTACAGTCTATCAATGATGAACCAGACAAAATTCTACAAAACATAGATTGGGACTTTTTTTTTCATTAGATCCCCACCAACACTGTTCGTTTCCAATCTTCTGGCATTCTCTTTGGTGTGAGGTATCTTATTGTTTTTATTTAAATTATATGACAATATGTGATCTTATACTATATAAATATCATGCAACCTGAATATAGCAATTAAATAAAAAAATAGAAAGGGTATGTACAATGCCAGAGGAAAATAAACCCATCAACATTGATCACATAACTGAGATAACCATTATTTGGGGAGATCAAAAAAGTAATAGTTTATGGACTGTGGTGGAAGGATATTAGCACTTTGGTATTGAATGTTGTGTGATTGCATTTAAATATATAAATGTTTAACTTTGTATAGTAATTTTCCTCCAGAAAAATAGATGAAATAAAACTATAATCTATACTCTTTCTTTAAGCAGTCTATTTATTAATTGATTGGTTTTGGGGGCTGCACCTGGCAAAATTTAGGGATTACTCCTGACACTGTTTTCAGAAATTGCTCCTGGCACACTTGGGTGACCACATGGGATGACAGGATTTGAACCGAGTCCATCCAGGGCCAGCCACGTGCACCACTGTACTATCTCTGGCCCCTAATTTAAACTCTTGATTGTCTTGATACACTAGTCTTTGTCAGTAAACATGAGAAAGACTTGGACATCCTGAATAAGATTGTAGATATGAAAATCAAAATGAAAGTGAAATATATTTAAGGTTAAGTAAAGGAATGGTTCACCATCAGGATATTCTTTATTATATCAGCACTGTAATGAAGACAGACTTGAGAGGATATTTCAGGGAATGGAGAACATAAATGGTCAACTCTGGTGAGCATAGCAGGGCCTCTGAGTTCAGATTATAATTCTTCAAAGTATTTTATGAAATTTTATCTAGATGGCGTCATTTAACTATGACTGGGGGACCTTATTGTTTGTTAGGAAAGAAGTATTTTATTGTAGAAGACAGATAAGACCAGTCTCACTTTTCAATTTTTATTTATTCTAGTCTTATAAACAACATAACTTGAGTATCTTTTATCTAGTTTCTGTTCTCTTCCATTTAAAAGGATGTTTATTAAATATTCTTATAAATTAATTAACAAGTAACCCCGGTATTAATATTTTTTCTTGTTGGGGATAACAGCACTTGGGGCTGTCAGATTGCTGCAGCAAGACTAAGAAAGATGAAATTTATGATCTTGTGCTTGTGCTAAGATTAAGTCTTAATCTCTTTCTTTCAGGTCACTTCTCTCCCAGGGAATCTCAAACAAAGCTGTCAGAGTTTTTAATGTGCTTGTGGGTAGTACCAATGTTTAAGATTTGGGCTTCACCCTTGCTAGAAAAGTGCTTTAATTCACTAGACCACTTTCTAGGCATTAAGGTAATTTTTTACATTGATGTATGCTGTTTGTTAAGAGTCACATTATTCATGTTATGACTTAAGTACTAAGTCAAATTTTAGGTTAGCCAGTTGTAAATCGCTGGTGGTTTAGCATATAAATGCTATAATAATGAAGTATTTTGGCATATGTTGATCATTTTTGTAGTACAAAATCATGACTATTTTTGTAGCAGTATGTTTGAAAGTATGCAATTGAGTGAAAAATCTAAGAAAAAAATGTCATTAAATTTTCTCCTGTTGAAGTTATTGGCAATGTTTCACTTGATAATTATAATAAATGACAGTTACTAGGGTTTTTTGAATTTGAAATTTTATATACATGTGTATATGTATCTTCTCTTTAAATATGAGAGTGTCTCTCTAAGAAAGATGACATTGTTAGTCTTCCATGTATGGAGAAACAGAAAACTCGAGAAGACAAGCTATTTGGTTTCAATTGTACCATAAGTGGGAGGACAAGATTCAAGTCTTTACAGTGAATTCACTCTACTATCAATTTGTTTTAAAAAGACCATGGGTCAGTGAGCAGAATAATTACATGGTTTTATGTTTGGCCATAAAGATGTGTGGCAAACTCTTTTACATTGACTCTATGGTAGGCTTATTTGTGCTGTTAGTAGACTCAATAGCTATATGGATCAGTCTGTGATTACAAGATTACAAAAAATTACTTTTCCTCAAGATACTCTTTACCTGCTTGACCTCTCTCAATTATAGCTCTTTATCCAGAACAATTAACAGAATTGTGATCCTTCTGTTATTACAATATCAAAGACAAGTGGAGCACTATCTTAATTGAAATGATTAGATACCTTTAGTTTTGGTAAAACAGTATCAAGAGTCAGAAGTATTATAAAAAGTAATGAAAATTGATTTATATACATATATTATTATCTTATTGCCAGGCTACATTTATATTCTCTGACCTAGAGAATAGAGTTCTAAAGGATTTAAAAGTCCCTTTGCTTGGGCCCGGAGAGATAGCACAGCGGCGTTTGCCTTGCAAGCAGCCGATCCAGGACCAAAGGTGGTTGGTTCGAATCCCGGTGTCCCATATGGTCCCCCGAGCCTGCCAGGAGCTATTTCTGAGCAGACAGCCAGGAGTAATCCCTGAGCACTGCAGGGTGTGACCCAAAAATCAAAAACAACAACAACAAAAAAAAAGTCCCTTTGCTTGATTTTAAATTATGTCTCATGGCATGAAAAAACATGTAAATCAAATATTTATATTTTGCTACTGTTCAAAACCAATAGAATCAGGAACTATTGACAGAGAATTTGAAAATAGTATATTTTAATTAATAAATAAATCTGATGATACTTGAGTGACATGATTAAATATAAAGTAGGAATAAAAATGACTGCCAGAAAAATCTTTTGAGAATATCACTTATAAGTCATGCGGTTTTGTGATATTCAGACTTAAAGATCAAGGAAATGGGAACCACATTCATTTGCATTGTTTTTGCCCTGCACATAGACTCTATAACCTAACTTCTACTAAATTTATCATTAGGTACTTTTCACTGAGAGACAAATTGGAGATTCAAGCTGAAGACTGAAAAGTCAAAATTAATCAGGGTACAGTAGCCATAATTTCAAAACAAATTTCAAATAGATATGGTTGGAAGGAATTTATAAACTCAATATTTGTATTTTCTAAGAAAATTAATTCACAGTATTTGATAAATAAAATAGTTCATTCATTCTACTTGATTTTTGTGCACGGAAATCACTCTTACATGAAAAGATTCAGGAGGAAAAAAATTTGTTCTCAACTTCTGGTCTTTAGTAGGAAGAAACAGCATTGTTGCTCAGTCATGACTTTTGCTCCATTTCCCTGTGCTCCTAAAAGCATCAAACGGGTGCGCCCCCCCCCCCAAAAAAAAACGAAAAAAAAAAATGATTTCTTAGCCAAGTGTTAATTTTATACCTATAAAACTCTTTTGGGGGGACTAGAGTGATAGCACAGTAGTAGGGTGTTTACCTTGCTCACGGCCAACACTAGATGGACACTGGTTCGATTTCCAGCATCCCATATGGTCCCCCAAGCATACCAGGAATAATTTCTGAATGCAGAGCCATGTGTAACTCCTGAATGATGCCAGTTGTGACCCAAACACCCCCCCACACACAAAAAAAAAACCCTCTTTTTTTTTTTTGCTCTCATTCATCCGTGGGAAGTATGCTTGCTCTTTGTATTATCTAATTTAGTATAAATACATTTCAATTAGCATACATTATATAATTTAGTGCTATTCATTTTATTTCGTTTCACCATTGAATTTTATCTTTTAAATGCCTGTAATAAATTATTTTATAAAGTACTTGGTAGAAATAGTAGTGATCTGACAAAATATATCTTCATCTTGATTTATTTATAAAAAAGAATTAAGATTTTCTAATACATTTATGTTGTTATATTGTTCCTTGTACCTTTGAAAATAGATAATTTATTTTAAAATTTACTTGTTATGTCTTTATTAATTTTCACTCAGCTTTATTCTTAAAATTTTATATTCATATTTATTGTAGTTTAAGTAGCATGATTATAGGGATTTCTATGTCATTGTTGTCTATATCTTCTTTTGATTCCAGTGCTCTCCCAAATGTTTGGTAATCTCAGTTTTGAAATAAAAATTCAAACTATTTGTCATCATTTGTTACTTTCTATTTTCTATCATATTTATTTAAATATAGAAAATCTGTGAGATTAGTATTTGTTCTCCCTGTATATTTATTTTACTTTACCTTATATCCTGCTTCCAACCAACTTAAGAAAATATTAAGATTTCATCTGTCATTTTAGCTGAGTGCTATTCCATTGTGGATATATACCTAAACTTCTTTATCCAATCATCTGTCTTTAAACATGAGATATTACCATATTCAACCTATTGTGTTTAGTGTTAAAATGAGGTTAGGTGTTCATATATATTTTAATTTTCTATTTCTGTATTTTTGAGTAGATGCTAAGAAATGAAATTATTGGGTTATATGAAAGCTCTAGTCCTATTATATATGAAAATTCTTAAATTGGTTTTACACAGAGGCTGACCCTACATTAATCTTATCAGAAGTTAAAAGCTAGTACTTTTTTAAACATTGGTTGTTTATCAAAATGATTGTTTCCAGTAATTTTTAATTTTTTTAAATTTACTTTAATGAATATGCATCACATAGTTGATATAGTTGACTGTAACATTTATTTTCATATAAGTTAGAACAAAGTTATTAAAAATAATGGAAATAAAATAGAAAAATTAAGAGAAGAAAGAAAATTTAAAAAATAGAAGTACAGGACAAGCAAATTTATGAAAATTATTGTATCTCCACTGAGGTCAATTAGACATTGGCAGAAGATTCAGTGAGCTATTGTTGCTAGCTAGCCATTCTGTTATTTAATTTGTTTCTAAACATTAAGTGAGTTGTGTTCAACTAAATTAGTGTGTTTGTATGGGAATAATATAGCATAACAAAATTAATTTGTTCAGAAATTCAAAGAACTATTATTGATACTGCAGCCTTTGTGTGTCATTTTCTCAGATACCAGGTCTGCCAAAAGTAGTAGAATGTGGAGGTAGGATTGAGGAGAAGATAGCAACATTCACTCCAAATAAACCCTGGCTATATCAGTTCAAATAAGTGGAATGCCTGGCGTTTGGTCAAATTAGTATTTCTATACAATCTAAGAGGATACATTAAGCAGGTCCGTAGAATAAGTGGCAATTTTGTGTGATGGATACAGATGGTGTGACTTCTGTAAGAACACCTCTTCTCCCAAGTTTGGTAACTTTCAGCTGTGTAACGATTTACTGATGATTTTTATTGCTTGGTTTACATCTCTTACATTGGTTTACTCATCTCAAAGAGTAAGTCTATGGAGCTTGCCAGGTTTAACATGGATTCTCCATTTGTGGGCGTGGTTACAACTGCTGGGCTTCCTGTAAATGGAAAGCAAGAGGAGGCTACTTGCATCCTCTCCAATTAAGCACTCTTAATATCAGCCAAAATACAAACATACCTGTAATTTTTCAGATTGGTGAATCTACAGAGAATATAGAGTGTTGAAGCTGTGCCCTAGGCAACGTGATGATTATGGGTGATTAATGTAGCAGGTGTGGTTTGGGCAGAATTTTCTTCCCAGAATTGCCAGCTCTTAGCTCATGGCCGTTGTTCCCATGATTTTTTCATAGCTTGGTTTGCACCCCTTTTGAAAAAAGAGTGAGTCTATGGAGCTGGCCAGATGTGAACATGGAGACTATGTTTTATTTTCAGTTTTAATGTATGTTATTGTCACTAATGTGAAATCATTGTCATTTTTATTTGCATTTCACTGTACATAATTGATGATCAAAACTTTTTCATATGTCTCTTGAAAGTTCTAAATGGAAGTTGCTATTCATTGCTTCTCCCATATTTTAATGTAACTATTGGCTTTTCTTTTTTTAATTTTTATATCTATATTTAGCTATTGATTTTTCAATGTTGAGTATTGTAAGTGCATTATAAATGGATTGTAGGATCATTGTATTTTCAGAGACTATCATTTGTGTTTCTTTTATTTCATTGCATGATTGATAAAAACCAGTAACTGACATTCTTCTATAGTTTTCTTGACCTTCTATCATGGGATTTCATTCTCTTCCAGTTGGGATACAGGCATAACTTCCACATACAAGGTGAGAGGTCTTGTTAAATAAATCTAATTAGATTGATAATAATCTGAGATTATGACATGTTGCAATGAAATAAAAGTTCTTTAATCATAACGTTATGTGTATGCCTCTGTAATAGATTTTATCTTTAATCTGAGTTAGAGAATACTTTGGCACACTATTTCGTTTTCTTAGAAAGAGATATATGTTAGATTTCTTTCTAAATTAGACAATATCTCTATACAGAGTGGCTGAACAGGATTTCAGTTATTTTTTAATTGACAAATATATTTTATTGCAAAACATTATTTCCATTTTGCTTCTACCTCTAGAGATATCTTTGAGCTTTTATAATAATGCAATTGCCTTAAAAAGAAAAAAATCAAGGTTTTCCTGAAAATCAATTATTAGGCTTAACAGTATGTACAGGATAGCTGCTAAAAAATAGAAACAAATAACAGAGGAACCCAGATGGGTCTTACTGTTAATAAAAAAGATATATTTATATAGAGAAGTATTCATTTAACATTTTATAGAAGTATTTTGAAAGTAAATTTCAGTGAGGAGACAAAAATCTAATAATATAGAAAAATTGCTGTAATACCTAGAAAAACAACACTGTTCTTTCTGAAACACCATGCTTTTATTTTCTTAAAATATTCTGGGCACAGGGCCAAAAGTGCTTATTTTTGCTTTTAACTAAAGACAACTGTACTAACTGGGAGGGTCAGATTAACCTGTGGCATGTGCCCATCCCCATTGGTGTCTACACAGTGACACTCTTATTTTGTTCTTTACTTGTTTTTTTGAGGCTTCACTCAGCAGCACTCAGAGGTTACTCCTGGTTCTGTACTCAGAAATTACTACTGGCAGACTTGGGACATATGGAATACTGAAAATTGAACATCACTTAATAGCCCACAGTCATTCTTTTTACCCAATATTAAGGTTTGCAGACCTAAGACTCTATCACACATAAAATAGAAAAGTAAACTAATTGTATTCTAAATGTATGTCTGATTTATTTATTTGATAAATAATTTGACCAATTAATGTGATCAGTATTCATATTAATGTTATAATAGGTTTCTATATTCACCTTATATTTGTATACTATTAATTTTAGACTGACAAAGGTAAACAACTAAGTTTGGGAAGTCATTTCTGAATTAGAATATTTAAAAAAAGTCAGAGCAATAGTACAGTAGGTAGGACACTTGACTTGCTTACAGATTACCCAGGTTTAGTCCATGATATGTCATTGTTCCCCTGAGCCATAATAGGAATGATGTCCAATTCTGAGCCTGCAAAAAAATACTGAAAACCACTGTATTTTATTTAATATTTTTATTTAAGCATAATGATTACAAACATGTTTGTAGTTTGGCCTCATTCATAGAAAGAATACCCCCCTTCACCAGTGCATATTCCTACTACTAATACCCCTCCCCTCTTCCACTTACTCCCACCTGTTATCAGTATTCAAGACAAACATTCTACTTCATAAAATGAAATGAAAGAAACACAAATGGTAGTCTCTAAAAATACAATGATCCCACAATCCATTTATAATGCATTTACAATGCTCAACATTGAAACATCAATAGCTAAATATAGATATAAAAAATTAAAAAAAGAAAAGCCAATAGTTACATTAAATACCACTTCATGGTAGTTCTTAGTGTAGTCATTTCTCTAACTTCATTCACCACATTTTGTGGTGAACTTTATACCATAAGCTAGTCCTTCCAGCCCTCATCTCTTTTGTCTCTGGGCATTATTACAATAATGCCCTTTTTTTCTTTTTTTCTTTTCTCATTTCTTTGAAGATCTCATGTTTCATGTCATAGAATGTCTCAAAGTAGTCTCCGATTATCTTTTGGTTTTCTTTACTATCTGTAGTGATACCCCTTTTTTCATTGATGATGTAATCAGTTTATTAAGTTTCTCTCCATTTCTTAGTGAGTTTGCTAGGTTCAATCTTGTTTATTTTTCCAATGAACCAACTTTTGCTTTTGTTGATCTTTTTGGGTTTCCACTTAAGAGTCTGTGTTCCCTCTGAGGGATTCTTGCCCAACCTGGACAGAAGCTATATGCCAGTGACCTAGGATACTGTGTGCCTAAAGTTCTAATGTATAAAATGCTTCAGGACACCACAGAAATATTTATGGGCCTCTCAGAATGTAAATACCAATAGGAAACTTGTCTATTAAATGTAGAATGAACCTAATCGTATCTCACCTGGCTTGTCATTTTACTTTGATTGCATGTTATCATCTAAATGTGTGTAGAGTGTAATCTTCAATACATCTAAATTCTCTTTTACAGTAAAAAAAATCTAGTTAATCAGAAGAAATTGACAGTTTTATGGCAAGCTTAATCTTTATATTCACTGCACTTACTCATATTTCAAATACATTTTGAATATGTATTTTCGGAAAATATCAGAATTTAATATTCATCTGTAATATATGTTCATATAAAATTATGTAATTACTTTATAACAAGTAACATTAGATGATTAAATATTTAGGTAGTTATATGTTTAGATATTTTTATCTGATTATGGTAAAGCAAAACAAAGAAATTTGGTTCTTTATTTTTTTGATTTTATTTTGACCAAACTGCATTACAAATCTTTCACGCAAATTTATGGTACATAGTGACAATGAATGAGGGGCATTCCCACCACCAGTGCTGTCCTCCCTTCGCCCCTGTTCCCAGTATGCATCCCATATTTCCCTCCTTTACCCCCTAGAATGCTATTGCAACTGGTCTCCACTTTACAGCTTGTTGTAGATTGAGCATCCATTTCACCATCATTGGAGATAAAAAGGATAAGAAAAAAGGGAGAAAAAAAATTGGTGATAATGACCAAAAAAAGAAAGAAGAAAGAGAAAAAAAGAAAAATGGAAGAAAAGAGAAAAAACATGGACCCGGAAAATAAAAATGAAAATAAATCTCTAAATAATAACCACAAGAGTGAAAAAGAAAGAGAACAGTGGATGAAAAAAAGAGAAGGAAAATAAAGTCAAAAACTAACAAATCAAAACAAAACAAGAAAAAGTATGGGTGCTGGAGTGGCAGGGTTTGGCGTTCCCCCCACTTTTTTTTTTTTTTTTTTGCATAAGCACAGTAAGCATTGGGGAAGAAAGGAAATTCCCATGGCCTAAGAGATTCAGGGTTTCTCCATCCTTGAAGCATATCATCATGGGATCAACCCCTGGCTCCATATATACTCATTACCCCATCCCAAAGGCTTTTTTGTGATGCCAGGAAAGTTTCCTCTCGGTTGTGTGTGAGAAAATCAAGCCACTGTAGCTAGCGATCGTGGTATTTGCGCAGATTATAGCTAAGGCTCTAGGATAGAGTCTCTAGGTTCTAGAGGTTCCTATCCATCATTGTTGTGGTGTTCAGTCTTCTGTAACATTTGCTCCCTGTTTTCGTTCAGTCCCTAAGCCGAGGCCTAGGATATTATGGATCCAAAGGTTCTGCTCAGTCTCTGTTGTCCAAGTTGGACCTTTGCAATAAGACATCTTGTTGTTGTTGTTGTTGTTTATGTATCCTGGACTACAGCCTAGGGTAGGGTTTTCTTTAATGGTCCCAAGGTAGTCTCTGTTCAGTCACAGTTGTCAAAGTTGTTTTCTGCTGTTGGTGCTCTTATTTTTCACAGTTCAAAGGACGGTAGCTCTTCTGATTTCCATTTAGTGTTAGGTGATGTGATAGGACAGCCTGATTTTAGGTCAAGTTTTCCTTTCCTCATTGTCATATCTAAACTGGCACAAGTTGGTGCCAGAGTAGTGTTATAAATCTCCCAATGGAGCTTAGTTCCTGGTGGTGTTGCCTGGATCTGTATCATTTCTATGTCGGGGATCTGGGATTTTGGATTGGACAAACACTGTCCAATCTCCTGGGGACTGATTGTATCCACATGACACATGTTCAGGATGGGAGGCACCCTTCTGCTACAAAAAGTGAGTTCTTATCCCTAGAAGATAAGATCTTGTTTCTGTGTCTATGGTTTCCCCTTTCTTTACTGTGCCCATACAAAAATGTATGGTGTCATACTGTGTTGCTGGTGCTATTCTGGGTAAGGATGACAGGCTGCACACACAGTCTCTGTCGTCTGGTTTTATTCTGAGCTTTTATCCCAGTCAAGGCTTTTTGTACCAAGCAGCACCAAAAATGGTAAGGATAGAGAAAAAATGTATATATTAAAATAGAACAAATAAATAAAACTGAGTTAAAAAGAAAAGGTATTCGAATAAAACAAGTGGTGGAGGGGTCTACCTGTACATTTAGAATTACACATCTTAAGATGTATTGTTATAAATGTATTGAGCTTCCATAGGCAATACAAGACTCTCAATTAGGTCTTTAGATATATTCTTGTGGGAAGTAAAAACCAAGGTACTTTTCAATTCACAGGCCTTGGAATTGAGTTTGAGAGATGCTTTGATGCATTACGAGACCATATAGTGTCTTTGAGCTGGGGGTTTTGCTGATGCTGATTCCTGTATCATGTAGCAGTCCACCATTGGGTGGTACCTGATTCTGGGGGATAAAAACAAGGGTCTGTGGAAGGCGAGGGGCTTTTGGCTGCAACTAATGCTGAGACGTTGAACTTCAGTCTTGTCCACTGAATAAAGCTAATATTTCCACAAGCCTGACTGTCTGCGAGCTGTTTACCCACCGTTTTACCTCAGAACCACCAGCAGACATGTGCTCTGAACTGAAAGGGAAAAACCTCATCCTCCATCCCTCCATCAGTCAACCTCTTCAGGGTCTGACTTGCAACAGTCCACGATTTGGCGGGGGTGAGAGGGGCCATCAAGCATGAGTCAGCAGGTGTGCTGGTTGTAGTTCTTTGCCAAGGCATGAGAACGGGGACCCAGAGGGTGTCTTTCACTGAGAGTTGGAAGGTGGTCTGTTGGGGTAGGAGGTCAATCTTGGTGCCTACCAAGTTAGGAACTGAGGGTAAAGAGGGTTAAATTAGGGGAAGATAATGGATCAGGATTGGGAGATGAGGGGATAGAAGAGACAGAGGGGTAGGGCAGAGGCAATACATGACAGGGGATATATATATATATGAATTGTTTGTGATTTTGGCTTGGAGTCAATATGGAAAGTCACGTCCATAAAGACTGACTTTAAAGATCTATTTGAGTGTCATCATCCAAATCTTTGGCATTCTGTTTCCTTTTCTAGGAACCGTCTAGAATAAAAATTTTTAAATAATGTTTAAAAAGTATATTTATCGACCGAGCGCATTTGCACCTGTGCAGTTATGAAAATGAGTATTAGTAAGAAAAGACACCGCTGCAGGGGGTCCAGTATGAATATGGGCGGAGTTTCCCTCCTCCCCACTCCCCCTAGAGCCCAGTTGCCAGACCTGGCCCTGAAGACCAGTCTGCATGGGGGATCTCGGTCTCCTGGACTAAGTTGTCGGTCCAGGAGGCCATTGGCCAGCTGTCTGCCCAGATTACCAGCCATACTCGTAGGAGAGGAGCACGAATCCTGGCATGTGGGATCATCTGGGTCCAGCTGCAATTTGGTTCTTTCTGAAATGGTATTTAAAAAAAAATTTTAGTAATAAGTACTAAAAGTCACAACTTACTTAATTTTACACAGTTAACATATTATATTTCTTTTTTGTGTAAAGGAAAAAATGTGAACCTTTATTCCTTTTAACACTGTTATAGTGATATAATATGTGAAAATACCCTGAAAATGCAAATTAACATTGTTTTTTGTCTTTATTTTAAAGGGATATTTTGCTATTATTATAGAACTGGATAAAGATCAATGGCTAGAAACACTTAGCAAGTAGTAATTGTTATTACAGAATGAGGGGAAATAATGTAAACAGTACTTCATAAATTTTGAGATGGCAACAGATTAAATGTAGAAATAGAAAGAAGTATAAATGGCAGATGATGTAATCAGAATGCTAATTTTATAAAATGACATGAGCTACTAATGTGGCAGCATGGTACAGAATAAAATTAAAAGACTGACACTTTTAAGTATCATAGGAAGCAGGTACATAGCTGTTCATTTATTGTTGTTATTTATAATAATATAATTAAACAATACATATTTCATTTGCAAAACTATAATAGAGATTTGATGTTTTGATTTTGGGTGTTTTGGAAAAATCTTAGTATTTCAAAACCCATTAGTAATTATTTAATGGAAATTATGCAACTTTTAGCTCCATTTTCCTGTTTTTCTATAATAGGCTTACTTATAGTATTCTGCAGGTAGAGGCTGTATTCAGGCTGTCCAACACAACAGTGTTTGTCATGATGAACAAAATGGTTATTTTTTTCCATGTTTCTGTTATGATCAGAAAGAAGAAAGCAAATAATTGTTTTCTTGTGTTATATGTGTATATATATTCTTTTTATTTACTATAAAAGAAATTTACAGACTAGGCATACTTAGCATGAGGTCAAATAGTGTGCACATATAGATTTAGAAATGGTGAGAGGTGTTCTTTGCTCTATGTGCTCTATGTAGATATATTCCTTTGTATTTATAATAAAAGAAAATTACAGGGGCCGGAGTGATGGCACAGTGGTAGGGCATTTGCCTTGCATGCAGGTGACCCAGGATTGTTCTAGGTTTGTTCCCAGGTGTCCCATATTGTTCCCCTCAGCAAGAGTGATTTCTGAGCACATAGCCAGAAGTAATCCCGGACTTTCACTAGTTGTGGCCCAAAAACACACACCCCCCCCCCAAAAAAAAAAAGAAAGAAAAAAGGAAAAAAATGGAAAATACAGAATAGACACACTTTGCATGAGGTCCATTAATGTGCACATAGTAAAGTTTCAGAAATGGTGAGAGAAATATATTGCTGACAGCTTTTCAGAATTAAGGTTGAAGGTTTTATGTTAAAGATCTTTACTTCTTATGAGTTGATCACACAATGAAGAGTCAAACAGGTAGCAAAACTGGAAGTTGACAAAGAAAATTTCAGGTGTCTTAAGAAACATTCCAAGTATCTGCTTTTACTCAACTGAAATAACCCTACAGATGTAGAGAGAAAAATAATATAACCACCAATAGTTACTTAAATTTAATAATTTAGAATTATGTATTTCTTTTACTGATATAATGATCAGAGGCACTTTTAAATCAGCCATATTTGGTGTTTTTTTTTTTTTCATTTGAGTTTACCTGTCATTTTCTACACTGATGTACTGGCACAGAGAGCAGACAGAGGACAGACGGTGAACTTTCTATGTATGCCAAGTCATTCACAATATATGAGAAAAGACCCTAGGCATATAGGAATCATCCCTCCATTTCAGAAATATTTAATTTCAGTTTCAGAGATCAGAAGTCACCCAGAGCATTTATTGTTAGATGAATTACACCACTCAATATAGATATGCAAAGGTTTGTTCCCCGGAGGGTCTTAAAACTCATTCTACTATAGTAATAGTCACAACTTTCTACAGAAAGTCAGAACACTGAAATGGAAGGAAGGTGGGTGGTTGTCTGGGGAGGATTTTTTTGCTGAGTTGATATCACCATGGCATTAATGTTCATGTCTTATTTGCTTGGACTGATTCCATCCTAAGACAGTTTTAAGAAACAAAATATTTATTTAGAAATTCTGCTTTTATGCAAGAAGCTTACTGAGACATTCTAAAATGCTTAATATGGTATGTTTTTATAGTTATCTTTTATAAAATATCCATGTTTTACCATCCTTTTCTTAGAACAAAATCATGTTTATTGTTGGTGTTTTTCTTATTCTAATGAAAACAAAATAGAATAATACTTCTAAAGAACACTAATGAATATTTTTAAACAAGTAGATTTAATTTTGGATATAAATTTCCTATGAGGGCATTTTTATTCATGCACTTATCAAGTAAAAATATTATCTCTACTTCAGACCTATTTGGAGGGTTATATGGTGCTGAAACTATCTTTACTCCACACCCCATTAGAAAACTGTGATGAACAAAAACTCTGTGTTTTTCCACAGAGAGAAAAACCTAATATTCCTCATCTTTCCAGGTGGTGAAAGAGATAAAATAATAAAAGTATAATATATCCCTTAATATACATAGTTGTAGGCTTTCCTTTACAGGACATTAAATTAACATTCACACTAGCTCCAAAATACCAAGCTTGAATTTAATATATAAGTAGACATGAGAAGTAGCTGTCTCAAGAGTATAACAAAAAGTAAGTGTAAGATTTCTTTGTGGAAAAAATATTAAGTTCACAACTCTTTAATATTCTTGGAAAAATTCCAAAGATAATGAAACGAAAACAATTATGTAGAGAAATAAGGCATTATGTAAAAGCTGTATAAATAGAATCACCAAAACTGACAATGCAAGCAAATCCTCCTCTTTACCCCAAACTCCCACAAACCAACAGAAAAGCAAAAGCAAAATAGTTCTGTGACCAAAGAGATAATATAATAGTAGATAAGACACTTACTTTGCACACAGCCAACTTGGATTTTATCCCAACATCATATGGTCCCCTGTGCATTACCAGGAGTTATATCTCCAGGAATTATAGGAGTACAGAGCTAGATGTAAATCTGAATTGAGCACCACTTACCATTTATGACTTCCCCAAATCAAACAAAGGAGTAGAAACAAGTCTACGAATATTGTGAACAAGGAAGTTTTTATATGTGGAACATAAAATAAATATATTTACTTTACTCTCTTTAAACAAGAGGGTAAACCAGATTAAAATGTTGGAAGTATGAAAGAATGTAATTATGAAAATAGCTAATTATATTTGAATTAACTATACATTACTTATAGACATAAAGAAAATAGTAACCATAATTTTTAATAAATATTTTAAAATAAATTATTAAATAAAAAACTTCAAAGAAGAAATACACTTATATATTTGGGCTACAGGATGATGTATCTAATGTAATTATATAGATTGTAACACAGAAAGTGATATGAGTAATTAGAGAATTTAAGAATAAAACGAAAATATAAGTTAGAATATTTGTCTAATTGAGCTTTCAAAGGAAGGAATTGTAAGAAAAAAACTGAAGTTGAAAGCAACAAATATTTTTAGAAATCATGAAAGGTTTGTGTTTCACAGGAGACTGAAAAGATAAATGATCCATGTTTAAATACAGCAAAGAGAACCAAAAATGTTAGAGACAAGATTTATAGATAACCAGGGATAAAATATGGATGACCAAGAATGAAATAATAGTAGCATTTACTTCTAATGTTTTTGTAGTGAACAATTGAATACACAAGGGATAATGAATCACTTTGTCTCAGAGTTAAGAATACTACAACCCGAGTTATATCCCATTATCATACCATTAAAAAAAAAAAAAGGCAAGTTAGTTCAGGTAGTTTCAGAAAGAATTGAAGTGAAATACAGCATCAAAAGCCATCCTAGAGGGACTTATAATTCATTCTCTTAAGAAAAAGAATCATGCGGGACTGAAGATACATTTCCATAGACTGAACACTTACAAATCATGTTTTGCATGCAGTAATATGGGCTCAATCACTGCTCCAAATATACTCAGTACTTGGGAGCAACACCTGAAAATACCTGGGTGTAGCCCTAAGCACCACTAGGTACAAATTAAAACACAAGCCAAACAAAAATAAATATTTGACATAATTATGTTAGGAAAGTCTTCATAAAGAATAGTAAGCAAATAAAATTTATTCAAAGAAAAAATAGTCCACCAAATGTCAGTTACATAAAAACATAACAAAAATACAAGTACAAGATATGGAGGAGGAGGGAGATGAAGGGCATTGATGGTAGAAAAATTACACTGGTGAAGGGTTGGGTTGGTGAGAAAATAAAGAAAAAATATCTTTTACATTAGAAAGAATAAGCCTCCTGGTAAGCAGATGTACCTAAGATATGAATAATTATGGGTACAGATTTAAAAATCTTTGAATTAATGTGAAGATGTATAAAATATTGATTTAGTTAGCACCTTGGTTAAAAGACTGGTTCCAAAATTTATGTAAACTAAACCAAAACAGTAACTAAACAGTAACAAATGGAAGGAAAGAAATAGAAAGAAAAATCTACCCAGTGCTAAATAGTATAGCATGTAGGGTGTTCTCCTTGTTCTTATCCAATGTGTTTTGATTCCTAGCATCAACAATGATCCATTAAGAAACACCATAACTCAGCCCTGAGAAGAGCCAGGAGTAGGACTTGAACTTAGTGTAGTAAAAAATACTAAAGAAGAAAGAGAGAGAGAGAGAGAGAGAGAGAGAGAGAGAGAGAGAGAGAGAGAGAGAGAGAGAGGGAGGGAGGGAGGGAGGGAGGGAGGGAGAGAGGGACATAGGTGGTGTTAAGGATCAAGCTCAAGTCAGCCACTTGCAAGGCAAATGTCCAAACCTGAAACCATTCTCAGACCTGAAAAAAAAATTTAAATTAGGACTTAAACATTACTATGTTAGAATGTTTATAATATATTGATACTTAAATTTTAGTAGTCTGTATCTATTCCAATTTATACCAGATAATCATTTTGACAAAAATTTGCTATAAAACAGAATGATAAAGTGGAAACTTGGTAAGGAATCTCTAACAAAATCTTCAGTAAAAATCTTAAAGAGATATGATGCAGTATCATTACAGACATGTAATATCATGTTTACCTGGCTTTTTTTCCCCTCTGGACTGCCTGTTTAAAAGAAACCTTCTTTTTTTAATCTTATGTATGTGGTGTAAAGTGACCTGGAATAAGACATTTTTAGCAGCCTGAAGCTTGGGTCGCTTTCTCTCTTTTACCATCAGTAATGAGTAAAGAGTGCTGAGTATACGAGCAATCAGATTTGCACGGTGCTTATAGGATGATATGGTACAGGGAATATTAGTATACTTCTATTATAATTTAATCTAGATTAGTTATAAAAACTTAATAAGTCTCTGAATCTCAGATCCCAACTATAATACCTTCTCATTCTTCAAAATTACTGCTGTTGAGCTACGGGCAACATTTTACTGTTCTAGCTTAATATAGACACTGAGAATAGGGGTAGGGCTAAATTGTGTCTTCCTGACAAGTTTATAGTGATGACCATGACTTCAAATCTGTAAGCAATACATTCAAAATAGCAAATAATTTAAGTGGAATAATAATTAGAATAGCTAGAGGAATATTTTAGTTACTATTTTTCAGTCAACTTAAGAGACCCTATTATAAGAAAATCACAGACAACTTTTCAGAAATTTCAGTTGTTGAATTTCTCACCTGCTTAGTATAGTTTATCTTATAGTGAACTTAGAAAAGTATGTTGCTTTTTTCTTTTTAAAGAATATTATATGAACAAGAGACCATGATATAAAGAAAAATAAACCAATTAACTCTTGATTTGTTTTTTTTTTGTGTGTGTGTGTGTTTTTTTGTTTTGTTTTGTTTTGTTTTTTGGACCACACCTGTTTGATGCTCAGGGGTTACTCCTGGCTAAGTGGTCAGAAATGGCCCTGGCTTGGGGGGACCATATGGGACACTGGGGGATCAAACCGCAGTCCTTCCTTGGCTAGTGCTTGCAAGGCAGACACCTTACATCTAGCGCCACCTTGCTGGCGCCTAACTCTTGATTTGATGATCATAAAATGTAGAGTTCTATAACTGCTTGCTATGATTTTATTATGATTATAATACAACTCTCACTTTCTTAATTTTTCGGATTAGGAATTGAATCAGCTTCATGATTTCTCTGGATCACTGTAGTTCCAAAGTGATGTGATTATAAAACTTTTATAATTACAGAAATTGTTGATGTAGCTCACATTTGAAGTTTCAGTGATTTATGTGCATAAGCTAAGCAGTAGCCAGAACTGAGCTCTGGCAATTATCTCAATCAGTGAGAAACTTAATGAAAATTCTCTGTTGGATCATCAGTATCCAATATGCCTTATGATCTTTGACTGGAAGTTGAACAGTTCACCTTTTATCTTTGCATGTCGTAGTCATAGAGTCTGTTAAACCAGCAGAAAGTAAAATGCAAAATTACCATGGAAAATATTCATATATTGTCAGTATTTAGTGACATAACATTTTCTAACAATTTTATAGTCTCTATAGCTATAATATAATAATAACATTCGAAATATATTTATATTTTCACTTGAACAACTTCAATAATGGGACTGTCTTAATTTTCTAAGGGTTTTTTAAATTTATGTGTCTATTCATTTAGAAAATTGAATAAGCATAGATATTCATTACACTAGAAGTGGTTGTTTTAAAGCATATTTTCTTGATGACTATAGAAATTTATACTCTATAATGTCTTATTTGGAACATTGCAGAAAATTTATGTTTCATCAATTTTAAATATTTTACTTTATAGAATGAGAAACACGGTTGAAAGGTAAAATGATGACATTTTTCCTTTAAAGTATTTTGGAAGGAAAATTAATAATCTTTTATCTAAAGGTAAATTGGCCTAATAATTTAGAATAGTAAAATTTATGAAATCTAAGGAACCTTTTAACTTACATTTCTTTATATATACATTAATAAAAGACTCCCTATACTCTGAAATAGATTTACTGTTTCAATCACTTATAATATAAAAACCGAGATGAATTTTGAAAAAAATGAAGATAAATTGGGCATGGATAGAAGACAGATATTTCTAATACCATAAACTTCAGAGTGATGTGATTTGGTGTCAGAGAGGTAATTCAAGGCTGGAATCCATCCTACAATGTCTGGTACCACAAGGACTCTGAGTATTATTTAGAGAAACCTTTCAACCATCCTAGAACCATCCCTAATCTCAGAGTAACCAATAACACCTCGTGGTTATAACCAAGAAACTAAAACAAAATAAAAATTAGCAGAGTGAGTCATGGTTCTTATAACTTATAATTGAGTTATATATATAATTGAGTTATATATATAATTGGGTTATAATTATAACTTATAATTGAGAACACTATATTATCTTCTGTGTAATCTCCAATTGCCATGTTATTGGACTCTTTAATGGTTTCTATTGTGTTTTTTTTTCCTTTCACAATAATTTGACTGCATTGGAAGTTACCTGCCCTATAAAATGATATTCTCAAATAAGTTTCTTTTTTAATTTTTTTCTTTTTGAGGGGGAAAGAGAGTCATACCTGAATTTGAGGCTACTCCTTGGCTATGTGCTAATAGTAGCTCCCAAGCAGTACTTGGAGGATCATATGATGACATAAATCAAAGTCAAGGCCTAATACATGCAAGGTGATGCTCCTTCACTGAACCACATTATCAGTCCTCCTATGAATTTTGATTGCCTCCCAGTGAAATGTCTCCAAAGAAATTTCATATTGGTCTGTAAAAACATTACTGTGACTCAGTACATGGTATGCCTGGATCACATAGTGATACTGTTATATTGCAATATTAAAGTTGGAATATGAATATTAATGTAATAATTTTATGCCTATTTTAGTGATCTGAAAAATGCATTTATTATATCTATTTAAATGTTATTTTATATTTTTACCATATAGAATATTTATCCAGGCATCTCATATGGTCCCCCGTGCCTGCCAGGAACAATTTCTGAGTGCAGAGCCAGGAGTAACCCCTGAGTACTGCCAGGTGCTGCCAGGTGTGACCCAAAAACCAAAAGAAAAATACAAGATAAAAAAAGAAACTAAAATATTTTATAATTTAAATTCCAAAATAAAGCTTTCACAATATCGGGCAAAAAAATATTTATAATTATTTTTAATTTGGTCACAAATTTAGAACAGTTTTAGAGCTTTATAAAATGACAATGACACCTGGCCTCCATACCATGGTACTAATGGGACCATTTTCCTGCAGATGATATGACCCATATCTTCTAATTAGGTTGCCAGAACTTTGTAGTTTCTTAGTATTTCTTGTTTTATATATATACATATATATACACACATATATATATACATATATATTTATATATCACACCAGGGAAGACAAATGTTGCTTCTTGCATTAAATAAGTAGAAATGGTATAGTCTTGGCTACCTCCAAGCACAGTGTGCTAACAAGATCTGTGTTCTAGCTCTATCCAATAATCTCCCTCCAAAAATGTATTTGTGGCAATTGTAAAGAATTATAAAAACCTAAAATACAGAGGCCGGAGAGATAGCACAGCAGTAGGGAGTTTGCCTTGCACGCAGCAGACTAGGGTTCAACTTCCAGCATCCCATATGGTTCCCTGAGCCAGGAGTGATTTCTCAGCACAGAGCCAGGAGTAACCCCTGAGTGCTGCTGGGTGTGCCCTTACACCCTGCCCCCCCCCAAAAAAAAAAAAAGAAAAGAAAAAGAAAACAAGAAAGAAACCTAAAATACAAGCTCAGAATATTGATATTCTCAGAATATTGATAGTTGTTCTCTATCCATAACACAGAACTCAGAACATCTCGCCATCAACATCATGACTAATCAACATGCCTAATTTGAAATATCTCCCATTGGAAGGGAAGAGAGTGTAACTCAACTGAATCTTCCAGAAAGCACCCTAAAGAAACGACGGGAATTGCAAAGTTTTATTTCCACACTCCAATGGGTGCAATGGAGAAACACCATAGAAACCTGCCAAACTTAGTGACTACAGAATGTAGCTGGAAGATTCTCTATATTCTTTTCTGAGAGGTTATTATCCTACTTTTTAGATTTCTAAACAACTTGATAACCACTAAGAAAGGGACTTAGAGATAACATATTACGGAATTTGAATAAGTTCAAAGAAACATTGATTCAGATAATAGAAAACATGAGCTCAGACATGAGAAAATATATCAGAAATCACAGAACTGAAGATTTTGGTAGGTAAAATTTAAACTCAATGGTAGGACTCACCAATAGAAAATTAGCAGGTGAAATCAGTGTTTTCTCAGCTGGGATGCAGGAAACCTTTAGAAAACAATGAAAGATGTGAAAATGTTTCATGATAAATAAATAGCATATCAGAGAACTATGGGATTTGTTTCAGAGGAGCAATATAAGAATCATCAGTGTCCCTGAGGAACACAAGAGAATTCAATGCAGATATATTAGTCACAGAAATCATAAATGAGACATGCCCAGAGTTGAGGAGCAGTAATTGTCATATCAATATAGTCATATCAATTGCCTTTATTAAAATTAAATATTTACTTTCATATGAAACTAATGTTTATAATGTTAGAATGATGATGTTTCTTTTCCTCTAATATGGACCTATATTAGCTTTAGTAATTTAAATTGGTACATGTTTAAATATGGCTAGTTTTACCAAGATCCTATGAAATATTGCCTTTATTTCATTTAGGGACAAAATATTAAAAATGATATAATTTAATGATGTATTAAAATGTATTTAGGTGTTTTAAAGATTATGGGTCTTCTTTTTAAACTAAATATTTTGGGGGGAAGGGTATTTTGGGCCATAACACGTGAGGTGCTCAGGGGTTTTCCTGGCTCTGTGCTCAGGGGACCTTATATGGGATGCTTGGGATTGAACTTGGGTCCTGACCCAGGTCTTTTGCATACAAAGCAAACCCCCTACCACTGTACAATTTCTCTGGTCCACTTAAACTAGAAATTTATGTGTTGGAGCTATATCACAGAGATAGGGCATTTGCCTTGCTTGCAGCCCACCTGTGGCCAAGCAGACAAACCATATTGTTCCTTGAGACCGACAGAAGTGATTTCTGAGCACAGAGCCAGGAATAACTCCTGAGCACCTCTGGGTGTGACCTCAAAGCTAAAAATAAATAAATAAATAAATAAATAAATAAAATAAACTAGATCATTAGTATAATAAGTTACAAATATTTGTGTCAGGAGGGCAATATTACTCTAAAAGTAATTCTACTGTTTGAGACTTGCTGGTGACAATATTTTTCAAAATATTTTTATGTACATATTTTTGTTTGAGGGCCAATATTCAAGGGAATTGCCCCACACCCCTTTATTACACCTTGGCCCCAGTGTACTTAAGATATTCCAATATTTTTTAAATTACTTTAACTTATTCATTGGATTTTTCCCTCATATTACATTTGTATTTGCTATACATTTGAGGGCTATACATTTGAGGAAAGTGGCACCTAAACTTAAAAGACTTTAAGATGAATATTTTTAAACAGCAAAATTGTTTATCATTCAAAATAAAAAGACTTCTGTTTTAAAAATTGTCTTAAAATGTTCCATAGAAAGTCTATTGGGTAGTATGTGCTTGGGACACATTGTATCTGTCCTTGTAAATGGCTACTTATTACTAAAGATACTGTATGTAGCTGGAGCTAGTGTATTAACATGAATAGATATACGTGTATAAATTATTCATACAACTTATAAAAATATGGGGCCAGAGAGATAGCACAGCGGTAAGGCATTTGCCCAGCATGCAGAAGGATGGTGGTTCAAATCCCGGCATCCCATATGGTCCCTCGAGCCTGCCGGGGGTGATTTCTGAGCATAGAGCCAGGAGTATCCCATGAATGCTGTTGAGTGTGACTCAAAAACCAAATATATATATATATGTATGTATATATATATGTATATATATATAGAGAGAGAGAGATCTACTTATGAAATTTTAACTTTAGAGAAACCCCAAATGTCCACCATCCAAGGAAGGATAAATAAATTGATATATTCGTCACTGGACTGTTATATTGCAATGAATAAAACTTTATGAATCAGTATGAGTGAATCTTAAAAGATAGGGTAAAAAGAAATCAGATTCCAAAAATGCATTAGCTTTTGTATAAAATCTAGGTGCAGACAAAAATTATTTAGAATGATATTTTATGATGAAAGAGCATTAGGTTGTTAACTTTAAGAGAGTCTTATTGACTGAGGGAGAACACAGAAGAACATACTAAAGGATAGAAAATGACTTGCATTTCTATCTAGAGGAGTTAAGGTGCATGTTTATATTAGAATGAGACTACAAACTCATGATGGTTCTTCATGGAAGTAACACTTTTAAAAACATACAATCATAAATATGTATGTACATGAATATGTATTTATTTTTTAAAATATTTCATTAGGGGCCAGAGCAATAGTACAGTGATAAGGCTTTTGCCTTGCATGCAGCTGACCTAGGACGGACCTAGATAAATCCCCAGTGACCCATATGGTCCCCCAAGGCAGGGGCGATTTCTGAGCTCATAGCCAGGAGTAAACCTAAGTGTCACTGGGTGTGGCCCAAAATAAAAAAAATTGTTTATTAAATACCTTAGGTTAAAAACCTTAGATTATAAGAAATACTTTTATAAATATAAAGAAATATCTGTAGAATGAACTTTTGCCCTAGATTTCTGGTTACTCATATTAAGGTTAAGAAATACCAATCAGTTTTTAAAAATATGCTTGAAACTGGAAGAATAGTACAGAGGATATGGCATATGTTTTGCGGAAGTAGGAGGAAGAGGAGGAGGTGGGCAGGGAGAGGAGGAAGGGTAAGGGGTGGGGAAGAGGAGGAAGAGGAGCAGGGGGAAGAAGAAAAATGGTTTTCTTCTAGGTGCAAGACAATTATTTAGTAAATTCTTCAAATGATAATCTCAAAGGAAAATGCCACTTAGAAGATGTTCTTAAAAATAATGACAGCAGTGCTTGAAATTTTACATTGCCACAATGTAAGTGAGAGAACATTTAAAACTATTGTTTTCTTTTTTATAATCAATGTGAGTAATTATCTTGCCATCATCATTTCAAGGGGATATAATTATAACTAGTCATTATCATTAACATCCAGAACAACAATAATATTTATTATAAGTGCCAATCTAATCAAGAGAGACATTTTCTGAAAGTATTTCTAACACACCTTGTTTTTTTCTTTGCCCAAAATGATTCATTATTAGTAATAGTGGCCAGAAAGTTAGGAGAGATGAGTCATATTGGCTTCCCATTGTCTCCTCCATTTATTTAATCTTTATATATATTTATTCTCCTCTTTGAGTACTGTAGGTAAGACTATCTTCCGCCCTTTATCTTTCTTTGCTCAAGTATGTCCTTTATATTGTTAACCAGAATTGTCAATCTATAATATAGAATTTGTCACGACTATTTCCAGTTTTTTAGTGAACAAAAAGATTATACAGAGTTCTTGGTCAACATACACCTTTTAATTTAACTTTCCATCCAATTCACTCCTTTCAAACTTAAGTTTCCTGTACCCCTCTGTTTCCTTTTGTACTACTCTGTGCACTAGGTACTAAGATTTTGAATTTATTGTACTGTCACATTATTTTTTACCATTTGAAGATATATCTTTGTACAAGAGCTAGCTAATTGTGATTTGTCTCAAGTTTTGCTCTCCTTCTGCCTTTTTTTCCCTTTTAATAACTCCCTCAGAGTGAGTTAATTTGTTCTCAGAAATTCCACTGCCACCTATCAGCTGCTGATATATTGTTAGCCTTGTTCAAGTGGCCTACAGCTGCTGAAATAACCTTTCCAAAGCATACTATGTAACTTTTCAAGAATATAAGAGAATGTTAAAAATTGCTCTTTTAAATGGATATTAGTTGAAGTTGCTAACTGGTAAAAAAAAAGATCGATTTTTTTTTCAAATAACCCTTGTATTTATTTGTCTATTTAAATAAAATATTTCCTCTTTTTATGGGACATCTCATTTGTTGTTATAATCTTAGTAATAGCATGCTAATTTTCTTGTTAATGTTTATTTTATTTTCATCTCTTCATTTCGTATTTTTGCCCTTTCAGATACAAAATGATAGAATATTGAATTCTTATCCATAAAATATTTGGCACATGCTATTTTATCACTAAATTTATAATATTTTTGCATTCAAAAATACGATGTTATATTTAGTTTTTTATTGTGCCTCCACAACTTGATTATTAGCAGTTATGATATGTTCTGCTTTTTTCTTGTGTAGCATCTTATATAAAACAATTAGATAACATAGGAAATTAGCAGAATGACTCTTACAAGTATTGTAGGAAGCATTTGTGTTAATCAGAAGTTTCTTTTTTTTTTTTTTTTTGTGGTTTTTGGGTCACACCCGGCAGTGCTCAGGGGTTATTCCTGGCTTCACGCTCAGAAATTGCTCCTGGCAGGCACGGGGGACCATATGGGACACCGGGATTCGAACTGATGACCTCCTGCATGAAAGGCAAACACCTTACCTCCATGCCATCTCTCCGGCCCTTTTATTTTGTTCTTTTTTTTTTTTTTTTTTTTAATCAGAAGTTTCTCATAAAATATCTGACCTAGTTCTACGTCTATACAAGGAAACTCAGGCACAGATTTTTATGTAAGGTCCAAAGGCTAATGAGAGTTGAGTTTAAAGCAGATAAACATATTTAATCTATTATTTATTATGTAACTATGACTTAAATCATCTGCGTATGATATGCTTACTGATTTGTTTTTCTTAGAGAATATTTTTCAGGGACCATATCATGTCTTGCCACTCCAGACATTTTTTTAAGGACTTGCATACCAAAAAGTAATGAAAGAGAAATATTTGGAAAGAATTGCTTTCATTAGAGATTAATTTCTATTTAATAACTCATTTCACTTGTCTGAGTTGTACTTGCAAAGAATGTTAAAGGGATTTTGAGGAATATAATTTATGTATTTATTATAGTACCATCTGTTACAAAAGATTTAAGTTAGTTCACAGAATTCTGGAGGTGATAGTTAAATCATTACTGACTTTTTGTTTTGTTTTGTTTTAGTTTTTGGTTTTGGGGTCACACTCACAAATGTTCAGAGTTTATTCCTGGCACTTCCCTCAGGTATTGCTTTTGAGGGTTTGGGATATTATATAATACATTGGGGAAGGAACTTGGGGAAGTCTCTTACAAGGCCAACACCATACCCACTGTACTAACACTCTGCCCCCATAAATTCATTATTACCTAAAACAATAATGTTTACCAGTAGGTAATAAAATAGATATATATGTTCTAACTTTAAAAATATTATAAATATTTGTCTTCAATTAGTTTACACGTACTGTTACTGCAAAATTTGTTTAGTTCCTGAGGATGATCTTAAGTTTGTATGTAATATTAGCAAATGAAACATCTGATTCTTTTTAAGTTGTACTTATTTCACACATTTAAGAAGATGATTTTATACCCCAGAGATTCTGTGTCAGAACATCTTGTGTCAAACATCTGTGTCAAACACTTGTTCCATGCTAGTGTCTGTTTATGTAGTCTTTGGTTTATGATACTCTCTCTGTATTATTAGAGGTTTGCACTGGCCCATGTCCTGTTCTGTCTCTTGAAGTCAATGATACTTCCTGGACTGATACTTTGGTATCTGTTTCAAGGACCCTGAAGCCTTCATCTAAAGACCCATAACCCCAAAATTTTTTGTCCCTTTGACTTTTCTTTGTTCTGAAGTCATATGAGGGAGAACAGCTGCTTTCTTATCATCTACTCAGGCTCAGGTGTAAAGTCAAAGAAAAAATGCTTACCTTTTGCTATGAGCATTGGGTTGCCTGTTCTGTGTTACCCTTTTGACTCTACTTACCTCTCTGCCCCTTCTGAGCTGTTTCTATAACCTATATCCCTCATATCTGCAAGATTTAATAGGATCAGTTAGGGATATGAGAAATAGTAAAACTAATAGGGTGCTTAACTTGCATATGACCAATCTAAATTTAATCTGAAGCACCCTTTATGGTTCCCCAAGCCCTCAAAAGTGATCTCTGAGTACAGAACCACGAGTAAGCACTAACATCACTGAATGTGTCCAAGCAAACCAAAGAGATCAATTATAATAGCTAGGTTATCTAACACACTCCATTCCCCCCCCCCCCCACCAGAACAGTGCTGTTTCTTGTATCAATTAAATTTCACAAAGTTACAGGCATGTGATTCCAAATGTACTCCAAGGCCAGCTTGTGTTGTTAGTTTTTCTCCTGTATTTTAAGCCAATGGGTCATTATAAGCCAGACATTTTATATTGCAATTGATTCAATACTTCTCAGTCAACAATGAAAAATATATAAGGATAAAAGGCTTCACTTAGGTCTGAGGACTGTTCCCAGGATAATTTGAAAAGTATGCTTTCATGCTTTTGATAAAAAAGAAGTTAGAAAATAAAAACTTGAATACAAAAAAAAAAAAAAGAAAAGAAAAAAATTAATTCTTCAGTGAATTGAAAAGTAATTCAAAATTCACATGTAAAAGAATTCTGTGAACATGAAATTAAAATAATATATACATAATACTCTTTTTTCTTTTTTTTCTGTTTGTTTTGGGGCCACACCAGGTGATGCTCAGGGGTTACTCCTGGCTATGACCTCAAATATCTCTTGGCTGGGGGGACCATATGGGACTCCGGAAATCAAACCCAGGGCAAACGCCCTACAACTGTGCTATTGCTCTATGTAATATATCTTAAAGTTATTTTTAAAAACAAATAGTAGAAGAATTCAAGTTTTAAAATATAAAACATAGCATCAAATTAAACTGTTGAGAGTTTAAAGAGACATTGTTTCCTTTAACTACTGGATTACAACCTATATCTAAAAAGGCTTCTGGGATCAACAGTAACAGAGCTAATATGAGCCTTTAGAAGTAATTATACAATTCTAGTAAAAGCTAAATTTTGTATAACCAATTACATATAAGTTAATCACAGAAAATACTAGAGGGGAAATCCAAATAAATACTTTTACCATATGAAAGGGAGGAGTTAGTTGATATAATTAATTATTCTTGTAGGAAAATTTACTAAAGTTGAAAATAAATGTTAATAACATTTAAAAGCCATTTTTCTACCTGTTCTTTATTTATTTTTTTAATTTTTTTGTTTTTGGGGGGGCAACCTGATGATGTTCAGAAATTGCTCCTGTCTTGGGGAACTTTATGGGACTCCGGAGGATCGAACCGCAATATGTCCTAGGTCAGCCATGTGCAAGGCAAACTCCCTACTGCTGCACCACCATTCTGGCCCCCAATTTTTTTTCGTTTTTTTTTTTTGTCTATCTATTGTTAAAGAAAGATGAATTGGAGATTATTTTATTACTGTTTAAATCTTGGATTTAACTCTAGATTTATTTTTATTTTACTAACCACATTACTTTTCTTAAATATTGAATTATTTCCTTTTATCCAACATGTTTTACATTACTATGTAATGCAGTGGTTACTCCTTTCCTAAAGTTAAATTTATTTCTAATCACGTCAATTATATTAAAAATATTTTCCTTGTTGATGACACTATTTTTTTTTCAGTTTAGTCACAATGATTTACTATTTTACAATGTTATGAATGCCAGGGTTAAATTTATACATTTCAATGCTGCATTACCCTCCAGCACATGTTTCCCTTCACCACTGTCTCAGGATTCCCCTAACATCCCCCTCTTTCCGCCTGCCAAATCTTTCGGCCATGGATAGCTTTATTCTCTAGACCTGTTCTTAGATTTTGCTTTTTGACATTTGTTGTTCTTTTACCATGGATTTTTTTATAGCCCACATATGAGAGAAATTCTTACTTTTGATTTATTTCTAAAATGTGACACCTCTAAGAATATTAAGATTAGGGGCCGGGCGGTGGCGCTAAAGGTAAGGTGCCTGCCTTGCCTGCGTTAGCCTTGGACGGACCACGGTTCGATCCCCCGGTGTCCCATATGGTCCCCCAAGCCAGGAGCAACTTCTGAGCACATAGCCAGGAGTAACCCCTGAGCGTTACCGGGTGTGGCCCAAAAAAAAAAAGAATATTAAGATTAATTTTGCATTTCAGAAAGTATATTTTCAAAAGTAACTTTCATTATACTTATGATTCCTTAATTTGCAGATACTGATTATATTCTTTGACTTTATTTATATTGAATTAACTTTTTGAAGATGAAATCATAGCAATGCGAAATTAATTAATGGGTTTCAATGAGGCGTATCCCAAGATAATATGTATTATTTATCAGATTCAAAATCATAATATTTTAATTTAAACATTTATATTTAGAATCTTATTTTTAAAGGTTATTTTATTTTATTTTATTTAATATTTATTGTGACCAAAGTGCATTACAAATCTTTCACTGCATCATTTATGGTACATAGTGACAATGAATGAGGGGCATTCCCACCACCACCTAATTGATCTTTATAAAAATATGTTCTTAAGATTTGACTTCAAATTCTAATTTAGGATACATACAATTTTTTTCTTTCACAATTTTGGTATCAATCCCAGTAACACAAGTAGAATGTAATAGAAACTGCCTCTTCAAAAGTACAAAATGCAAGCTGGCATTTAGCATTTGTGGTCTGTCATGCATGTCAGCTAAATGACAGAAATGCCCCAGATGTTCTGTAACACGTTGAGAAAGCTTCATACTCCAACTAACACAATTTTGGTGCACCCTCGGTGACTTTGAGTTGAAAACCCTAAGTCTGACATTCTTGTCAATCCAATGACATAGAGCAAAAAATGTAGTCAGGCTTGTTGCTTAATGTAAAAACTAAATGCTCTGTTACCAACTCTGATTTTTTTTACCTATAAAACTTTCTGGTGCTTAAAAGTGAAAGCATTAAAGATGGAATGTATTGTGTATTAGATGACTTGAAATATCTTCACATTTACTATTAAATCAGATTTTACAAAACACATTTGTAGTGACAGAATGTTTAAATTAGATGTGATTTGTCTAAAATGAATACATTACTGTACACCCATTAAAAATGAAGTGATAAAATTATGTAGGTTGCTATGGAAAAATGTTAAAATATATTATTGAATTGAAAAACTACTTGCAAAATAGTATATATTTTCTGATACACTTTATCTGATAAAGACAACACAAATGTATTCATACTAGTAAATACTATGGAAGGGGAAATACTTATGGAAGGGGAATATAAGTTGAAATGATAGAATAAGAAATTTAGGGGCCAGAGAGCTAGCATGGAGGTAAGTGTTTGCCTTCCATGCAGAAAGACGGTGGTTTGAATCCTGGCATCCCATATGGTCCCCAGAGCCTGATAGGAGCGATTTCTGAGCAGAGAGCAAGGAGTAACCCCTGAGTGCTGCCGGGTGTGACCCAAACCCCTCCCCGAAAAAAAATAATAAGAAATTTTAAATTGTTATTATATATTTCTGTTATTTTAACTGTACCTAACAAACTAGTTTAAACAAATAGCATATGTTTACTATATATATCATAACCAATTAATAATTAAATGTATACAAACATATCCACACCAATGTTAATTGGTAGAGTAGTTGCAGGCTAGTAAGAATGAAACAAAAATTCTATAAAATGCTATAAATATGCATAGCTCAAAATGAACTTTGAATGTAATTAAGAAATATGCATGTAGTACAGAATGTTAGCAGGTTAGTAATCTAGAAAATGGAAAAAATTAAAACCAGGAAAATATGGATTAGGACAAAATCTGCATTAGGACTATTACACAAGTTAAGACACTCACTTTATATATAACTGACCCCTGTAGGGCCCCAGGACAGAATGTGATTCTCTCAGTCTTTCCAAAATGTATCCTAGAAACCGAGCCAGGCGTGTGCCCTCAGCAACTCAGAGTACGGTCACCAAATTAAACGCCCGTTAGCTCCTGACCCCCAAATTATAATCATCATTTTTGTGGATTACTTTAAAATAAATTAGGACAGATAGGCTAGATTAGTAGCTGGTAAATTTGCTGGAAGTTCTTAATTCTCTCATTTCCAGAGTGGTTCACAAGACAAAGGAGAAAATGGCATATTATTATTCAGAATAAAAAGACACAGAGGTAGAAAATACTGGTATTCTGGCTATACTTCCTAGAGAGAACAAAGAGAGGATACAAGAAATAAAATTAAAAAAAAATAAAAGGAAATAGTACAATTGTATTAGTTCACCTTGGTGCCACACAAGTGTTAAACCCAATGACTTAAAGAGAGATGTTAGATTATTTGTATTGTTATGCATTTGAATATAAAGAAACCAGATTTTGTTAATAATGGAGACTACGACTCTCCCATCACAGGTCTGTTATATAAAAACTAACAAAAGAGAGAGGGAATTTTTTATAGGATCATTAAAGTCAAAGTAGACCAAGGTCACCATATTCTGTAAAAGCTTTTGGCATTATTCATATCCTTGTCTATGGTAATTTAGGAACAATACAGCATGTAGCTTTCCAAGAATCATAAGTCCACATGGTCCTGAAATAATTTATGATTTATCAGAGTTGATGTATATATTTTTCATTTGCTTTTGGAGATACTCTATGTCACACCAGTGATTCAGATAAAGTCTATTAAAATACTGTCTAGTCTATTCACTGACCAGAGTAACTGCTGTATGAGTAAATTATTTTGCTTCATTTAAAGGGTCTGAAATGGAATTAAATAAACTGACTGAACAAATAAAGTGATTTACTTATAAGATTTAAGTGGTTAATTTTTAGGGTTCAGACAGACTAATAATAAATAAAAGCTAAATAATAGCACCAGTGCTAGGCAAATAAGGATACTATCAATAAGTACTATAAATTTTTTTTTGACAAGTATGAGAAGAGACTAAGAATGCAGGTATATAAACTGTGTAGAGAAAATATACCTATCTCTGAAATGGATTATTTAAGAATGGCACTAGGTTGTGTTCATCTTGAAGTCAGAGTACAAAGCATAGAGAAGAAATGGATATAATATTTATCTTGAATAAAAATAAAAAATGTTTATTGGTTTTCTCAGATTATCTCAGTTTTCTCCATGAATTTTTAAGTGAATTAGTTTTACCATTGTTCCCTTGGCTCAAAGTCACTAGTAGGTAAAAATGACAGAATTGCCTAAATTAGAACTTTAATAGAGACAGAAAATAAAGGAAATAAATTGGAAAATGACATTTAATGGTTGATTTTGAGAAGTTAAGAGAATAAATTTATATTAAACCCTCTGCAGGCTATAAAGTTTTATTTTAAAACAAAAACCCTGATATTCCAAGGCTTAAAATGCATAGTTATTAATGTGCTATATAAATTGCAGAAAAACTCTAGTAAAGGAAAATGAAATTGATGAAATAATAAAATGAAGCTCTAAAATTAATGCAAATCTCTCAGGAACTTATTGGTCAGGTTTATAATAGCATTAAAAGTCTTATTTTTGAGACAGATGCTCAAATGTAATGTATGAGTCAATACTCTTTAAAGAGAAAATGTTTGCACAGTTTTAAAAATTATTTAAAAATGTTCTCTGCAACTATTTGAAGTTACCATATTGAATCTTTATTTCCTTTTTCTCACAATATTTTATAATTTGATAATAATTATAGAAATATAGTCATAAAACAATCACACACAAAGATATGCATAGGCATACCATATAAAGTAATACTTAGAATTTCTATTTCTTTTTGTTTTCTTTTTCTTTTCCTTTCTTTTTATTTTGTTTTGTTTTGTTTCGTTTTGGGGTCACATCCGGCAGCGCTTAGGGCTTACTCCAGGTTCTACAGTCAGAAATTTCTCCTGGCAGATTCTGGGGACCATATTGGATGTTGAGATTTGAACCACCATCCTTCTGCATGAAAGACAAATGCCCTATATCCATTCTATTTCTCTGGCCCATGTCTTCTTTTTCTTACCTTCTTTAGTTTTTTGACCATTCCCTGCTAAATAAAATTTTATATTTTATATAAAAGTTTATATTATCAAAGTTTATTTCTGTTTTATTTAGTTCATTTTTTGTTTCTATATGAATGAAATCATGTGATGGTGGTTGCTAACTTTATCTGATTTTACTAAAACAAATACACTCTAGTTTAATTTGTGTTGTTAAACTTGGCAAGATAATGATTTTATTATTGAATATTATCACATTGTGTTTATAAACCATCCTTTTATTTTCTTGTTGCCTTTTGAGCAATGATCAGGGTAACCCTGGATTCTACACTCACGTATCACTTCTGGCAGTGCTCAGGGGAACAAATGGGATGTCAGAGATAGAACCTAGGCCAAATGCATTCAAGGCAAGTGCCCTATGTGCTGTACTATTGTTTTAGCCCTGAAACGACCATGCCTTCTTTACTCAATTTTGTCTCTTGATGAGCACTGTTTTTCCAGCTTTGGCTTTTATTAATATCATATAAATTAAAAATAATTTTATTAAATAGTAAATGAATAAACCATAAATAGTAAATAATTATTAAATTAGTTATCTTTGTATATTTTATATTTGTTGTTTTTATTATCAAATACCAGAAAAATAACTAGAATATAATTTTTTAAATTTATTTGTGGTGTTTCCATATGGTTTTCCATAAAGGACTAGCAATTTGTGTTTCACTAACAGTGTTCAAGAAATCCCTTCTTTTTTTTTTTTTTTTTTTTTTTTTTGGGTTTTTTTTTTTTTTTTTTTTGGTTTTTGGGCCACACCCGGCAGTGCTCAGGGGTTACTCCTGGCTGTCTGCTCAGAAATAGCTCCTGGCAGGCACGGGGGACCATATGGGACACCGGGATTCGAACCAACCACCTTTGGTCCTGGATCGGCTGCTTGCAAGGCAAACGCCGCTGTGCTATCTCTCCGGGCCCAAGAAATCCCTTCTATTCATATACTCAACTATACTTGTTTCATGTGTTTTTAATAATAGCCATATTCTGAGGTGCATTTCTCTAATAATGACATATAGTATACATGTTTTAGTTATTTGTATATCCTAGTTGAAGACATGCCCTTTTAAAATAAACAAATTTTGCTACTGTTATTACCATGACTAATTTATGTATTCTAGATATTACCACTTGTGGGATATATATGTTTTGCCCCATTTTTATTTTATTTTACTACATTTTATGATTTTTATGTTATATATCATCAATTAACTCAGGTTAAATTAAAATCTGTTTTGTTATTGAGATAGTGGCTATTTTTAATAGTTTTGCTGTGTCTGTATGATTTTTTTCCAACAGCAGTTGCTGAAGCATTTTCTATCTCTTGCTCTAGAATCCTCTTGATTTTTTTTCCATTAATTAGTTGTCTGCATAAGACTTTTTTTATTGGGGCCGGAGAGATAGCATGGAGGTGGGGCATTTGCCTTGCATGCAGAAGAACGGTGGTTCGAATCCCGGCATCCGATATGGTCCCTAAGCCTGCCAGGAGCGATTTCTGAGCATAGAGCCAGGAGGAACCCCTGAGCACTGCCAGGTATGACCCAAAACACCAAAAAAAAAAATGACTGCTTTTATTTTTGAGCTATGAATTCTGTTCCATTTAATTATAAGTCTGTTTTTATTACAGTTTTGGGAAAAATTAAAGTAGTACATACACATATTGATTTTCAGTGATACTTATTTGAAACTCATATGTTATAAAAGCAATATTACTTAAATAAAGAGAACAATTTAAATTATAAATTGAAAAAAGTGGGAATCATGATTGTGAAAATATATTATGGAGATGCTTCTTGAATGGATCAGCACTAATAACCAATAAAAGACAGTCTTTTGTTGATTATTAAGGCATAGAATTCATTTGATAAATGATTGCTTCATGAATTAAGTCACAGTGGCCTGCAACATTATTTGTAGTCCTCTTTATGTTTTAATATGTTTTATAGACTATTGTTAAAATAATGATAATTTAGATTCATAGGATTCATATTACTTATTACTTAATACATAATAGCAAACATGCTTATGGTGACAAGAATAAAAGTATACTAAATATATTTGACTTGATTGTGTAGGAATGCTTTGAAATTGGCAAGCCAAAATTTTGTCTGTTTCTAATTGTCTTAGAGTTGATGATGGTAAATTTATTTGCTTTATGAGCTTGTATTTATTTATTTATTCTGATTTTATGATTTAGTAATACTTAAAAATATATAATGAGACATATCACTGTGTGTATTTATCTGATATTGTGTTTCTGCAAGGAAGTATATTGAATTTGAGTCACCAAACCAACTATTCTAGTTGTAGTCAGTTTCATCACATTATACTTTTTTAGGCAGCTAGGGGTGGACAGGGCACCCAGCTATGTTCAAGGCTTATTCCTGTCTCTGAGCTCAGGGATCACTCCTGGTGAACTTAGAAGATTATATTGTGTGTCAATATTTGGACTGGGTCACATGTGTGCAAAGCAAGTGTTAGTACAGTATTAACCATTAATATGTTCTTGACCATATTTTTCACCCCTCTTGATGATAAAGTTAAATTGTAAGATTTTTAACAATGCACTTAGCATTGTATATAACATTTTTTTAAATTTTCTTCCTTGTCTGTGAAAGCATATACATACTATTTACCCAAGAATGTACATTTGTCTGAAATATATAAAATTAACTTGTAAATTATTATAGAATTGACATATTATTTGTTTGTTATTATTTCAAACTATCTTTAATAATTAATTTTCCTTTATGCAATGTCATAATGTATATTTTGTTCCATTTTCTTTGTTTTGTTGTGGAGGGTGTTAGGATTTGATGGTGCTTAAGGGACTATATGGTGCCGGGGATGAAACATTAATTGGCCACATGAAAGGCAAGTACATTATGGTTAAGAGAGTTTACTGATAAGATTGTATGAGTAATTGACAGAATAACTGTCTTCCATAGATGTGCTTATGCCTTCGAATCTGGGGGAACTATGAGTATATTACTTTCTTTGATAGTTCAAAGTTGTTAATAAAGGTAAGGATATTAAATGAGGTGAATAGCCTGGCATATCTTGGTTGAATAAAACTAATAATATGGATCTTAATATATAAGAACCTTTCTTTGTTTGTTCAGCAGAGAGAAATGTGTGAAAATTTAGATGTACCAACTTTGATAATTTAGGAAGGAGACCCACAGATAAAGAATGCAGATAACCTAGGGCTGTGTTTCCCATCATGGCATAACCTCCTAGATTCTGGGCTTAGACAATGAATTGGTCTCTTTGTTTAAGAAAGAAAAACTCATTTCAAATGAGAAGTTGAGATGATTTTTCAATTTTTTTCAGTTTTATGATTTTTTAAAATTTTTTGAAAAGGGGTAGTAGGGCAAATATTTTTAGGAACCTCTTCTCTAGAAGATGGAAGACACCAAAATACACTTTTTCTGCTAGACCCCAGAAGGGAATGTGACCCTGCTAATATCTTATTTTAATGCAAAGAGTTTAAAAATTCTAACATAGGATACTATAAACAGCAAAGCTGTGTAGTTTAAAATACTAAGATAGTGATAGTTTTCTTGTGGTACAATATAAATTAAATCCACTGGAACTGTTGTGTACAAATACTTTTGACAGTAACACACGTATGTTTGTGTATGTATGAATTTATGTGGTAGCATAAAATTTGTTGTATAATATGTATAGAATGTTCCAAAGGTATTGGCTAATATTGATATCTAGATCTGCAGACAAACTAATTGCTAAGTTTTCAATATATTTAATTAATTTATATACTAAACTCTAGTTCACACTAAAATTAACTGATTTATTAAAGATAGATGTATAAGGATCACAATAAAGCAATATTAATTCATGAAAATGGTACTTTTATATAAAAGAAATATAACTTAGATTACCTGCATCATATCAAACTATTTGCTACAAAAATGAAAAAGTCCATTAACATTTACTTAAATTATATTGGTAGCAAAGGTGACTACATTTTAGAAAACTCGAAAAAGATTTTATGTTGTAGAAAAAAATCATTTCTCTTTTCTAATAAACTTTGCTATTTTCCAAAAAGAAAAACCAATTAGGGGCCAGTGAAGTGGTGCTAGAAGTAAGGTGTATGCCTTGCAAGTGCTAGCCAAGGAAGGACCGCGGATCGATCCCCCAGTGTCCCATATGGTCCCCCCAAAGGCAGGGGCAACTTCTGAGCGCTTATCCAGGAGTAATCCCTGAGCATCAAATGGGTGTGGCCCAAAAACAACAACAACAACAAAAACCAATTAAATTATTTGACTGGTCTTAATGATAACATAACTATTTGTAGGATTAAATAACAAATGGAAAAATCTCTAGAAAACAACATCCCAAGTAGTATTACAATTGTATTGACTGTTTATATATATTTTTTCTATATACAATATTTTATTATTAATGTATATAAGTTTAAAAAGTGTATCAAATAATGTGAATATTTTCCCTACAAAGAAAAATAGCAATTCTCTGCAATTATTGTTATCTAGAAAAAATATCATTTTTTGCTGCTTCTTCTGGTATTTAAAGCCTTCATGCTTTGTAAAGTAAGTTATCTACCATCTCTTGCATATCAAGGATTGCATATACCTTGGTACACACTACCTGGGAGAGCATTCTAGAGACAGGCCTATCCTTATCTTTACTACTTCTTGTTCACATAGTGTGAACTGCATTATTTATTACAAAATTTTATTCCTCAGGATTTTAGTATATGTGCTGCCAAAGTGAGAATTCAGCACAGATTTTAATGTTATATTAGATACCTTTACTAACTAATGACTTTCAGATTTTTTTGCCTTTTCGTTGGCAAGGCAATGACCACTTTTTATTTATAAACTTGTTTATTTGTGGCCACATTTGGAGGTATTCAGGAGACACCTCTGGTTCTGTGCTCAGACCATAAATGTGGTGGGAATCAAACTAGGTGGGGCATATGTGGGGCAACTCTCATTTCATTCTCTGGAAACAGCAACTTTTCTTGCTTGAACTTTTCTTGAATTCCTTAAACAGTATCTATTTAAAATGAGAAAGATGTTCCATGTAAACTTATACATAACCAAAAAAAATTAAAATGCATTAGAGCATAGTGTTGAGTTTAGTGGAACTAACCAGCTTTGCCCTGTTTCTATGTTATGATATGATGCCAAGGATAAGGTCTTTTTAAAAATGTTTTGATTAGGGAAATGCAATAGTTACGTCTGCATTCGGCCAGCCCCATAGATTTACTCTGTACTTCAAGAGAATGTAAACTAACCCTTGAATAATTATGGGTAGACTGATCACACAGCTGAATGCTGAATAATGAGCTTGCAATAAGAGCTTAATAAATCTTTTTGGCAATAACTAAAGGACATCATAGTGACATACAATGACACTACAAATTTTCTTGCTTCTGTACTTTTTTTTTCTTGTATAATAATTCACTTCCACTTATCTGGAAACAAATGTATTGTGGTCAACTATGCCAACTATGGTATTCATGTTCTTTAAATAAAGTAATTTATAGCAACAACATATTCTTTTTTTTTAACTAAGGGCCATGTCCTGAAGTGCTTAGGAATTTATTCAGTGCTTGAAAATAAATGCAAAACTTAGCATATGCTAAGCATATGCTCTACCTTCTAAGCCATGTACTTGACCCTGAAAATAGAGTTACATTGGCTATATTCATATCCAACACTAGCATATAATTTATAGTATAATGAAAGCAGGTTATTAACCATTAGGCTTTGTAAGAAGCAAATTATTTTACTCTTGATTTATAATTGATTTAAGGAATTAATCCACATAATTTGGCACTACACTATTTGACAACTAGTTAGAGAACAGTAAGAATAGTCAAGACATATTAGCAATGTTTTTAAAAATTATAAAATGTGTATCACCTTTTAAAATGTTTTCATTTTAGAAGCTGAAGCTATAGTTTAGAGGAATGAATGCTTGCCTTGTATACTGCTGATCCAGGTTCATTCTCATACCACACATGGTCCCTGAAATCTGTCAGGAATAATCTCTCAGTCAAGAGTCAGGAGGAAGAATTAGAACTGAAAGAAGTGGTGGCATGGATGCAGAGAGAGAGGAACTGTCATTCACTGCTGGTGGGAATACTGTTTAATCCAGTCTTTCTGGAAAACACTATGGATATTCCTCAAAAAAACTGGAAATCGAGCTCCCATTTGTTTGTTTTTGTTTTTGTTTTGTTTTGTTTTTTTGAGGCCACACCCATTTGATGCTCAGGGGTTACTCCTGGCTAAGTGGTCAGAAATTGCCCTGGTTTGGGGGGACCATATGGGACACCAGAGAATCGAACCTCGATCCTTCCTTGGCTAGTGCTTTCAAGGCAGACATCTTACCTCTAGTGCCACCTCGCCGGTCCCGAGCTCCCATTTGATCCAGCAATACCACTACCAGGGATATACCCTTGGACCACACAAACACAATACAAATATACCTTCTGCACAGCCATATTCATTGCAGTGCTATTTACAATATCCAGAATCTGGAAACATCCCAGATGCCCTTCAACTGATGAATGGCTAGGAAATTGTGGAAAATGTATACAATGGAAAAATGAAGTAATGAAATTTGCCTATACATGATGAACATGGAAATTATTATATTGAATAAAATGAGTCAGAGGGAGAGAGGCAGACACAGAATTGCCTTACTCATCTGTGGGATTTAAGAAAAATAAAAGAGAATATGGTAATAATAATACCCAAAGAATATAAAGATGAGGGCTGGAAAGACCAGCCCATGATATGACTCTTACCACAAAGGGTGGTGAGTGTAATTAGAGAAATAACTGCACCAACAATACCATGGCAATGATAGTAAGAAAGAAAAATAGAATACCTGCCATGAAGACAGGTAGGGGGTGGGGGAGGATGGAAATGGGGAAAATTTGTGGTCGGAAAGTTACAGTGGTGAAGGGTGGTGTACAGAAACACAACTATGAACATTTTTGTAACCATGATGCTTTAACAAAAAAATTTAAAAAGAAATTATTATTAATAGAACTGTCTTAAAAAGAGTTAGAACTGAACCCTGAGCACCACCATTTGTGATCTAATGTTGCCCATCCTATGCATTCCCAAAAAGTTTTTATTATGTTTATGATTTCTAGGTCACAATTTTCATTTTTAAATAGAAATTTCTTTCATTTGAATTCACTTGTGACAAATATATGCATTTCTTTACATAGGTTTATATATTATATATGAAATACATAATAAGAATCATTTTCCTGATTTTTTAGCCTTTTAAAGGTATGAATCCATAAAGACCTTAGATTTTTCACTTTTTACATTTTACTTTTATGTGAAGATTGAACTGAAATATATACATATTGAATTTGACAAGGCGCTTATCTGCCTATACTGTGATAAATCTATGCTAAAAAACAGTGTTAGCAAAGTTAATGTGCATGAAACTGTACATAGCAGTTAAGAGCAGATTTTAGAACCAAAGAAGTTGTGTTTAAACCCGTACTATCTACCACACCTTGTGAAATCTATTCAACCTCTCTATAACTTAAAGTTCTTCAGCTGTAAAATTAAATATTGATGGCTCGGTCACATTGGGTTGCTACAAAATTTAAAATGAAGTGAACTGCTTTGTGTTTGCTATGTAAACATTGCAACAGCTATAATTGGGGATAATAAATCAACTTTGCTCTTCTCAGTGGACCTACTGGATATATGTCTCTGTCTGTGTGCATGTCTATTGTGTGTGCATGTTGCAAAATCACAGAAATAGTTTAAGCACTAAGTATTTAAGGATATTTTCAAAGGTATGAAAAATAGTAAAGCCACATCTCACTTTTACATTTTATTCTTTTATAGTAAATCATTAATGAGAATAACAACTCCCTTTTGCTGTGGGGTTAATTTCATTATAAGCTCGACAATATGCTGTATAAATTTGTGCCATGCTCTAGTCCTGTTCCTACACACAGCTGAGAGAGTGAGAAAAAAAAGCATTAATAAAGAATGAATGTTTTCTTGGCTCTAACACAATACATCCTATTCAGCATGTGGTAGAGTTTGAAATTATGAATGCCTTTTAGTATTTTATGATGAATACAAGCTTTAAATTTTAAATGCTAAAATTTGAAAGGTTTTCCTCTAAATGATAGTACCACCACCATTGATGTTCACAAATACTGCTTATAGAGCTGAGAAGCAGAGCAAAATAAACAAGAAACATTTTCTCATAGTCTGAGACTAGAAACCATAAATCCCCACCCACTCCAGACCTTATTTCTTTATTTTTGAGGGGTCTGGGTGGGGAATTGCACGATATCATACCCAGTAGTGCACAGGACTATGATTGACTTCACGCTCAAGAGTGTCGTCTGCTGAGAGCACTCAGGAGATTATATGCAGAGTTGGTCATCCGAAAGGCAAAAGTGTTTTTGTGCCTTCTCTCCTGTAGCCTTTTTCTGGCTTGAGACTGAAATTCTTGGCTTTTCTAGTCTTGACTTTCTAGTTTGCACCCTCAACATCTTTTGTTCATAATTTCTCATTTTTATGAAGGCACCATTTCATCTTCCTTAAGATATCTCTGTATATACATAACACACTTATATGATATTACATATATTTATATATATTTTCTAAGTATAAGAGATGTTTTCAGTGTACCTTTTGAAAAAAATATGTAGTTGACTATTTAAATACTTAATTTAGGGGGCCAGAGAGTGAGCACAGCAGTAGAGCATTTGCCTTGCATGTAGCTGATTAAGGACGAATGGTGATTCGAATCCTGGCATTCAATATGTTTCTCCATGCATGCTAGGATATATTTCTGAGATCAGAGCCAGGAGTAACTCCTGACCCCAAAACTCTGTGACCCAAAATACCCCCCCCCAAAAAAGAAAACTCAATTTAATAATCTTTACTTTTTTCAGATGTGGGATTATTGTATAATTTAAACTTTCTTAATTATATTTTTAACAAGACACAAGTATGTCTATGTGTGAATATAGCTAAAATAAAATTAAAGTTTTCCATATCATTCACTTAATATTCTTGTGCAAATATTGAAACTCAGTTAAGAAAAAGTAGTAACTCTTCACTGATTATTTGAATATAAAGAGATGAGCTTTTTTCTCTCATCTGTTCACTTTAAATGTAGTTAATGAATAGCATGATTCAAAATTTTATTTATCCTTATTGTTTGGTAGATATTATTTTATATTTTTTCTGGTGCCATATATCAAAATTTTAAATTAGATTATCAGGGATATTATAATATAAACAAACTCTTCTGCTTTTAATGTTGCATTGTGGAGAATATTTTTAGTTTAAATGTTGCAATTATAGTAAAGCTAAAATTGCATATCTTTAGTGAGAAATATATTTGAGGATTGAAAATGAGCTACTTGAAATTGCATAGTATTCAGTAGTTGGATATTAGAGATGTAAGTCCAGATGGTACTTTTCAGGCACCATACTATATAATATAGAGATTTCTGTGTAAAGGAAGTCGGAACCAATATGTTTAAGAAGAAAGTGGAGACTAAGTGGAAAGAATGGTTGACTACGATGTAGTTGAAAGAAAGTCTCCAAGGATATTCTGAGCTGACCCTGCCAACTTGCTTGAAAGAAGGGTAGTATTTTTGTACTTCTAACATTGATCATTGCCTGGATAAGGCATTTCTGGAGAGTAGAGTGTATTTTCCAGTGAGACAGTTCCTTTGACTGGTACATCAGAAGGAAGTAACTTGTGTTTCATTAGTTTCATTAATTGTCTCTAAAGAAAAATAAAACTGTTTTAGAAAGGGACACTAAATGGGTTAACTGATATAGGGTCCATAATATATTATGAAATAGGCAAAAATTGAGTTTTTATTCTAATTAGGAGTAATATACTATAAGGAAAGTTATAGAGAATTATAATGATTTATTGGTAAATTTAAACTATTGTTTGAGTAGGGATGGAGGATTTTTTAGGGCCACACCAGGTTGTTCTAAAGAATCTCTTGATCATAGTAAACTGAATCTTTTCAGCATGCTCTCCTCACTTCATAACCTCAATTCTGTGATCAGAGTCTAAGGGCTTGCATTCTCTAAGCCTATTTGATCCTTTATTTAACTGATTATTATAATGTAGATGTTGGACATTTTCAGGAACCAAGCAAAATTCTGGTTACAGTTTGATGGTAGTCCCAGAAGACTCCTGAGCTCTGCAGGGGTGAACCGGGTAATCCCTAACACTGCATAGCTCCACCAGTAGTCCATTGTGGGCACTCATGGAACTATTAACTAAGATGGCCAAGAATTGAAGATAGGGTTTTTGGGCCTTCTGAACATGGCTTGGAAACAGCTCTCCTTCCTACCCAACCCTAAAAAACAGTGTATGATATTATCAATACTTTAAAAATGTATTTGTTTTTTATTTAAAAAAATTTAAAAAATCTACCAAGAGAGAACAATTAGAGGAATAGAAGGGAAAAATAAATTGACTAAAGGGGAGTAGCCGGAAGAAAATGTTTTAAGTATTAGAGAATGTCCCTTCATATATATTGTTAACAGGAAGTCAGGTAAGATAAATTCTGAGAAATTCTCTATTCACAAACAAGAGACTGTGATTTCTTTCATGGTGACAAACTTGATTAAGACAACTTGCAAGGAATGTAGAAGCGATGGAATCAAGCATAGGAGAGGAAGTATACTTGACAAGTTGAAGACTTTTAAGTTTTGACTAGAAAGTGGTTATGAAGGGGCCGGAGAGATAGCATGGAGGTAAGGCGTTTGCCTTTCATGCAGGAGGTCATTGGTTCGAATCCCGGTGCCCCATATGGCCCCCTGTGCCTGCCAGGAGCAATTTCTGAGCCTGGAGCCAGGAATAACCCCTGAGCACTGCCGGGTGTGACCCAAAAACCAAAAAAAAAAAAAAGTGGTTATGAATATGAAGAGAAATTTGGAGAAACAGGGAACTAACTCTGAGGAAGTATATCACTACTGAGGTTGTAGGAAAAGGTATATTTTGGAAAGGAGATAAAGTACACAAGATTCCATTAGCAATTTACTTATCTAGTTTTAAACTCTATATAAGAAAAGAAAAACTAAACATTTATTAATTCATTAAGATTAAGAAACTATTTAAATTAGGTAATAAAATTGTGCATAACATTAAAATTGAAAATGATGATTGAAAATGATGAGTCCATTAAGGATATTGTTTTAAATATATAATGTCAGCTTTACTTGAATGTAAAGAAAGTATATTAGTTAATTCAGTAATCTGCCTATGAAAAAAATCAGTATATCAAGTTTTCAATATAAGAAACAGGCTACTCCCTATGGGCTCTAAGGACAGTATATGGCAGCAGGGATTGAACCAGTGTCATAGACAAGAAAATTATCTTATCTACTATACTATTTGTTGGGCAACTAAACATTTTTACCTTAATCCTCAATTCTTTTTTTAAATATTTTGTTTAATATTCTACATTTTGTAAAATCATTTATTCAGTTATATTTAACAAATATTCTAAAACTCCTAAAATAGGCATGTTCCTTGTTAGAGATTATACAACATTTAAACTTACGTTTAGGTTTCTGAACATTCATTCTTCTGGAAAAATAACAATAGAAAATAAAGAAAATATTTTAATAAAATATATAGGATGGTATTTAGTGATAAGTATTATGAGAAAAATGTCATTATTGTGGCTATTCAAGTAGGTTTAAAGAGTAAGTAATTAAGGGAGACTTTCATAGAAACTAATATGTTAAGAGAGAGAAGCACTTTATATCAAAGTCCTGAATTAAATGTATGGCTAGGTAATAGAAAATTAGCAAGGGGGAATATTGGCAGCTGTAAACCGAGCAGTGGGAAGGACTGAGAGAGAGCATAAGCAACGGAAGTAACCAGAGAGCTAGGCAGCAAGTGACATTTTTCTTGTAAAAAAAAAAATTAAGCACCATGATTACAAACATGTTTGTAGTTAGGTTTCAGTCATAAAATGAACAATCCACTTCACCAATGCAGCGCTCCACCAATGCCCTCCATCTCCTTCCTACCTATTCCCTGCGTAAATGAAGTTTTTGCTGTTTTATTGGAAGGTCTTGCTTTATCCCACCAGGCTGACAGTGGCATCCATTTTTATCAATCATTAAGGCTTTTTTGAAGTATGCTTCTTCTCTAATTTTGAACAGAGGAGTGACATGACCTTACACATTTTTACAAAATTGCTCTATCTGAAATGGTGAGAAAATTCTGAAAAATGAAGAACCCATGATAAGTAGGCAAAATGTGGTGGTTTGAACTCTAGTGATAGCATCAGTGAGATGTGGTTAAACTCTGATGTAATCTGAAGATAAAGCCAACAAGTATTACTGCCAGAGGGCTTGTGGGCAGAAGAGAGAATAATGAATTACAAATGCTGTTTAGGTTTAGGATTAAACAAATGAATAATGAAGCCTATTTTGACTGAGATAAGAAAGACCTTAGGAAATGCAGGTCTGAAGGAGTTGATTAGAAGCTTGGATAAATTATATTTTAGATATCTATTAGTCAGGTGTTTTATTTTTAAAAAGTCTAAAGTTTAAGAGATTGTATCTAGCTGGAGGAAAACTGTTGAGTCATCAATCTATAGGTAGTATTGCCAGGAGACTAGATGAAATCACAAAGGGAGTTAAGTATAGACAGAAATATTAAGAAGCCCAGGGATTGAGATGTGGAACATTCTTAAATTATGAGTTAGGAAGAAAATGGGAAAACCTACAGAGAAGAAATAGCTTGGGGGAACCAAAAGAAAAATGGGAAAAATGTATATTGGAAGCTGAATGAAGAACATATTTCACATAAGATGCAGTCCTCGATTATTCCAATAATTGAGTCAAGTAACATGAGGTCTAAGAATTGCCTTTGTATTAAGCATTGTTTTCCCTTCCAGAAGTTTCTGTTCATTTTCCCACATAGCATATAAAAAACAGGCCTCTTTTATGTAACCTATCACAGGCCATAATATCTTTGCATTTTGATCACAATTCATTAGGTTTGTGTAATTTTATTTGTTAATTTAGAAACAAACCCAGACAGAGCTGGAATCGTTTTGACAAATATTCATGTATTATGACAAATACATAAAGATTTTCAAACTTCATAACTGAAATATTCAGAATCTGAAAAGTACTGCTCTCTGCAGTTTTTGTTCAGCTCTGTTCTCTTAATAATGACATGAAGAGAAACCAACTTTTCTTCAAACAAAACCACATAACTTGAACTATCCAGTTCTGCCTCTCAAATAAGGGGAAATAAGGAAGGTTACCAGGACAAACAGATTTATGATCACTAAATAGTAAGCTAGACACAGAGGGGACCACTTATTCTAGCAGCCTGGGGGGGTGATATGGGATATGGGATGCAAGATGGAAATGGGGGTGGAGGGAGGAAAAATTTGGTGATGGGAATTCCCCTGATTCAACATCAATATGTACCTAAAATATTACTGTGAAAGATATGTAAGCCAATATGCTCAAAATAAAAATTATTTTAAAAAGATCAAGCTTTTAAAATTCAAACACCAACATGTTACATTTTTAATAATGTTTTCATTTTAAATTTCATATATTTTGGGTGAAAAGGTTTGGCATACCTCTCTGTGCTCAGATCTTATAATTGGTCCTGTGCTCGGGGATCACATGGTAGAGCTTGGAGGACCAAATGAAGTGCAAGGGATTGAGTTTAAGTCTGTTTGTAACTTATCCCTTGCACTAATTCTCTAGCTCATAAATGTTTTCTTTTTATATTCCTACATATCTAACATCCAAAATCAATTTTTTCTTATGTAAGGGATCAATACCATTTATTTAGGAATATAATGAATTTATGTTTGTTGTGGAAACAAGGTAAGTTAATAAAGATACTCAAATGTGCACTCTAGACTTTATACTATATCTTGGTATTAACATTATGTGAATTATTAGGAACCAAAAGGGGATGTCTCTTTCATTACATGGTTTCCTTCCAAGGCTTATTCCTTTGTTCATGGAAATCTTTGAAAGGGGGTTGCTTTCAGAAGATCGATAAATGTAATCCAACCCGTGGTGTAGGTTTCTCTGAATCCTTTCTAGCCTTCTGCCCAAGGCTGTGATATCCTGAGGGTTCAAAGGACAAAATTTCAGAGTTCAACCTAGAATCCCAGAGGGTGAGGGCAGAGGAGGGAACAGGCACTTTACTGGCTGCCCTGCTGAGAACCCTGAAAGCTGAACAGCTGAGGATCCGCCTAATTGATTCTAACCTCAAGTACTGAGCCTCATTTTATGAGGGCAGGACAGAAAACAAGTATAAGGAAAGCCTTGTTGATGAAGATTTTAGAAAGAACAAAGATTCTACAATATTCTAGATGTTTTGTTACCCTGTTTAACCTAATGTTATAAAATATACCCTCTCACAAAAAAGCCTCAAGAAATGCTTACAGAAAGACTGTGACAGGAGTATAATGATATGATTTTCTCACTTAAGTTTATTAGAATAAAAACCAACATCCAAAGTAGATAAATAAATATATTGTTTTGATCCATAGTAATGTTGTCTGCCAAATTTCTTCAATACAAGCTTCATAAGCTGAAAGCACTCTCTATCAAGCTTATACTGCAGGATGTATTGCTGAATTGTCTTTTTATGAGTTGAAGAATATTTTATTCAGCTTTCCATTAATAAATTCTTTGTTCTTTCATATGGCTATCTATATATTTTTTAAATTAGGAACAAAGTATTATTTATTTTATCCCTTTCCTCTAACAGTATATAACGGAGGGCGTGTATCAAAAGCACAGCTTAGCTTTCTGTGTAAATCGGTATGTGAAAATACAAGCCATCACCAAATTTAAAATATTTTTAATATCCTAAACTGCTATCGACTTTCCAGGCAATTCTCAAGGGAGCTTGGTTCATAAAGCAAAGCTCAAGAATATTTATGAAGTCTGACTATAGAGTTCACAGTAAGCCTAGAGCTAAAGCAAGATTTTAAAGATACAGGACAAGAGTTGCAACTTAGATAAATACATGAAAATTTTTTCATGGAATTATATAAGTTGAGATTTTGGCTGCCAGCAATTATATTCAAACAGGTAAAAAAAAAAGAGTTTCAGATATATTTCCAATCCTGCATTCTTATGTCTCCCCATTTCCATATAAGGTACTGGCACTGAAATTAATCAGTCCTCATGCTACTGACAAAACAGTCACTCTGACACTTTTGCTATAAGGGTTTTTTTATCCAAGGTCTTCAACAGCCCATCATTTCCCTTCTTTAAATCCATAGGGAATATAGCACCATCAGTGAAAGTGCACAAATGCATACCAAGTGGGTCTATATCTTAGTAATTACCTGTAAAATTTCTTCTCAGTTACCTATAAACCATAGTCTAACATAAATTTTCTTTATCTGATAGTTTTTTATAACTATATTTTGTTTAGGTAATAGAAATGTTTAAAATATATTGTATCGGGGCCAGAATGATAGCACAGCGGTAGGGCATTTGCCTTGCATGTGGCCAAACTGGAATAGACCCACATTTGAGTCCCGGTATTCCATATGGTCCCTTGAGCATGCCAAGAAAGATTTCTGAATCAGTAGTAACCCCGCTAGGTGTGGCCAGAAACCACTATCTCTCTATCTATCATCTATCTATCTATCTATCTATCTATCTATCTATCTATCTATCTATCTATCTATCTATCTATCTATCTATCATCTATTTCTATCTATCTATATTATAGACAATTGTTTGGTTTATGCAACTGGCCATTTATTCTACTCCTTATATAACAGACAACAAGTTATGCATGAGAAATCTTTAATTTCAAAACATTCCAATTTGAAACAATAAGAATTCTTTTATATGGGTTTTTAAGGACTTCCCAGTTTACCTCAGATTAACAAATCTTTATGTAGCAAAACTAAATCAAGCTCACAGTTGGCATGTATGTTGCTATTTTGAAAGGTATGTGGGCACTGGTAAGAATGAGAGGTTCTCAAATTTTGATTAATGAATAGTACCATTTTGTCATTAAGCAGTTTTTACTAAACAATAAAAGGTAAACAGGTTATGCAGTTTATGATTTTATGCATTTAAAATAAGGCTGTTTATTCAGAGTTTCAAATTCCTTGTTTTATAGATCTCTGCTTTTAGTTTAAGTATACTCCAGTGATAAGTGAACACAGATTCACTTACTCTAGAAGTGTTTAGAAACATTCTGTTTGGTATTGACTTTTTTGTGACAGTTGTTGGGTTTGTTTGTTAAACTAAATTTCAGCCCATCACAGAGCTTTCTCTGATACACAGAATGTCACTGAAAATAATAGTTTTTATAGATTTTTTTCTCACTGTCCTCTGGATGATAACTGATACTTAGCTACAAATCAAAAAATATATCTGTCAGGAAGGAATGGGACAGTGTTTTCTTTGTTATAATGGAAACAAAGGTAGTATTACAGCATTAAGCTGTGGTGTTCAGAGCTGGTTATTCTTGGTTTGAATTTCCACACACTTTTATTTTGTTGCATTGTGACTAATTACAGTGCTAGAATTGTATCAAGACTTTCAGAAACTGTTGTTATTTCAAGCAGAAATATTCCTTAGAGAAAGAGGAAAAACAACCAAGTCACCCTGGAATTGCCTTCTTTTATTATGCCCATATTATTAGATTTGAACTAGTCGATTCTTATAGTAGATAGTTATATTTTATATAGAAACTGATTTATAATACTATTGGCAATAATGTTTCCGACATACAACATTCTAATTCAAACTATCACATATGTCAAAAACTGTCCTTCTACCAATATTCACAGGTTTCTTCCAGCCTGTTGTTCTATCTCATCAGCAGCCTCAGTGTTTTGTTGTAATTATTCTACCTATATTTATATGCTATAAAATTGTTGACTCTCATTATTTTTATGAATACAGTTAACATGGGTAAGAGTTAACATATGGTTACTGTATAACATCTAAGGGTCTAAATTAAAGCTTTGTATTGCCACAAGTCCACCTTTTTCTTCCCTTATTTCACATTTCCTTCCTTAGCATTCCCGTTTCTGTAATTCAGGACCAAGAGCTTGCCTATATTACATCTCCCATTCCCTTGGCTAGCTATTTAATATTCAAAAATAAGAGAAAATATATTATTACCAAAATTATTTTAATAGTATGATCATATGTACCTTTCTAAATGCTGTGATTGAGAGCAGTTATATCCTCAAAGATTTAGTGATCCAAGCGAAGGTCCAGGAAACCGAAAAGAAGCATCAGAATGGTATCAGTGCCACTAGAGATATGCAAAAGATGTCTGCAAGGATTCTTTTGCTAGATATGAGTATGGAAAGTGGACAGGAAAGTTGACTTGCAGTTGTGACTATCAAATCCAAATTTAATGGAGATTAAGAGTGAAAATGGTAGAGACGAGGATTCTTGGCAAAAGGAATACCTAGGGAGGCATGGTGGCAGAGTGGACAGTGGAAGGAGACAAACCTACTGCTCATATAGAAATGACTTTTAGAAAGGGGGATGGATGTTGGGAATGATAGAATTAACAGCTACTGAAGTCCTGTTATTTTGTGCAATTGAGCTACTGGTTGTGCACTCCACCTAAGAATCAGTTTTTAAGTTAATAGGGGGCTGCATGCTTAATTTGAAAAAAAAAAACTGTTTTTCATGCATGCATTCAAATTGAGCCAACAAATTGGCAAAAGGGAGACAAACGTTCATAAAGTAGAAAACTAGGAATATATGTGAGGTAAATATAAATATAGGTAAAAGATTTTTCTTAGGAGGTAATGTACCATGTTGCTGCTTGATGAGGAACTCAATTGAAAGATTTCTGAATTGTCGGAGTTATTCAGTATGACCTGAGATGTGAAAGAAATTTATCTGTAATTCTAAATAAATGAGACTATTCTTTTAATGTCAGTGGAACACCGTGGAAGAATTTTTCAACTATAGCCCAGTCTTTGAATGAAATGGCCTTTGAAGGAAAACTTAGGGTCCTATTAGCTTTGAAAATAGACCGTTTTAAAGATAACTCAGCAATTCTAGAGTTACCTTCCTTTGTCATTATGGAATAAAAGTAAAGTTAGGGTGAATAAAATTATGTATTTAAGAAGAGAGCAATCAGCCATATTATTATTTTTCACTCAGAATATAAACATGAATAGTAAAACTGATCTTATAATTATTGTACTGTTTATCACCATCATTTATGATTATTGTGTCATCAGCAGTCATGTAAATACATCAAATGGCATAAATATAAAGAAAATATAGCTTTGCTTAGAGGATATTTATAGTTCTAATGTGATTTTTAACTCTATATTACCGAATTATCTCTAAGTACTGAACATGTCACACAATTCTGTATTTCAACAGTTATATATTTTACAATTTTATATATTTTAAAATATGAAACTGCATATTATAAAAATAAATCAAATGCATATTAAAACTGCATATTATAAAGAAATCAAGTTTATTCACTTTTTCTTTTCTACAGGTGTTTAATTAAATAATTAGAAGAATAAATTCACTGATCAAATATTATTATTGTGTGTTAGTTTTTCAAAAGAATGTTAAACTGTCCAATGCATACAAAATAAAGTCAGTCATTGAACATCAATATTGAGGCTTTTCTATAGACAGTCATTTCCTACCTGAATAGAAATAAACTGAAGCAGCATTTTGTTTCAGAGAACTGCAAGTCAATGACTCAAAGTGTTTTAGAGAATTTTTATAGTGAGGACACATAACGGGGTGGTAATAGGCATTGGGGTCATTGCTTTGAAGACTAACAAGAAATAATTAGCAAATTATATTATTTGACCAAATAATTCTAGTTAGGTGTATATCAGAGATTTTTTGCACTATGTAAAACGAGGAACACATATGTAAAATAAAAAGTATCCTCAAATCTTACATAACCATCAATAGGAGGGTAGGTCAATAAATTATGGTTATTTTCTTTTACTGCATGAGAAAATTTAGTGACTTAAAGTGGTTTGTATAGATAACTCTTGTTTCCAGAGTATAGGAAAGAGAAGGAAAGAAATAGTGCAAAGAATGAGAAAGACCAACATGACAGGGCAGGAGTCAAGGGAATTCAGGTACACTGGTAGTATTAAAAAGGACAGAACTAATAATCCAAACTACTGAGTCAACAACACTGAAATCATGATACTTAAATTTTAACAACCAAACTTAAAAAGATGGCAGGCTGAGAAGGAAACTATATTGGGAGGACTATGGGGATATTGGTAGAGAGAAATTTATACTGGTTGTGAGATTGCCGTTGAAACTTTGTGGGATTGCCGTTGAAACTTTGTATGTCTAAAATTCAACTATGACTCTAGGTAAATTATAGTGCTTTGAGTAAAACTATTGTTGATTTATAAATTGGAATTCTATAAAGTATTTAAAATGTATGAATTCAGCCCAAAGGTAATCACAATGGCTTACAACTTACACCTTGCTATTGAATGATTATGAGTTTAGTCCCTGGCACCATCACATATTTGCCTAATAATTCTTGCAGCTTTGCTCTTTGAGTCTCGCAACTCTGTCTCTGATTCTTAGTTCTAGAAGTAATTTCCTAGTACACTGTAGTCTTGTATCAGTGAGCTCCACAAAATGGCACAAACACTGATTCCACAAACTCTGATTCCAAAAACGTAGAAGTGTAAATACTATGGATTAAAAGTGTGATCACTAGCAAGTATGTGGTTGAAAAATACCACTGAAGAAATGCCATGTTGGTGAGTACTGAGGCTGAAAGGGTGAACCTCTGCAACTGTACGATTCCCAGGAAGCACTGCAACTAAATGTGAGCATTACAATCAGCAACATGAGAGGTCCCAGTCATAAAATTAAAAATTAACAAAAACAGTGGGATTAAGAAAGATGGAAAAGTTTTTAAAAATTAAAACAAGTAGTTATCCCATTTTATTTTATTTTTCTCTTTCATTCAAACAGAACCACACAACTCGAACCATCTTGTTCCGCCCCATAAATGGACTGGAAAATAATGGCGGGTACCAAGATCAAACAGTCATATGAATATTAAGTAGAAATAAAAAAATGATCAAACTTAACCACCAAATCTAAAGCTAATGACAAAAGAATCGATACACAATTTACAACATACTAGACACAGAGAGGACCACTTATAATAGCAGCCTGGGTGGTAAAAGAGGGGGATATGGGATACATGCTGGGAACCAGGGTAGAGGGAGGACAACATTGGTGGTGGGAATGTCCCTGATTCAATATCACTATGTACCTAAAATATTATTCTGAAAGATATGTAATCCACTTTGATTAAAATAAAAAAATGCGGAAAAATTAAAACAAGTAGGTATTTGAGTTTTTATAGTAAGTATGGATCAATTTCAAAATCATGTTTATGAAAATTGCAATACATATTGACACATTTGGTATATTATATGCAAAACTTAAACTATAAACTTGAACTTTATATTTTATGGTTCTACATTTATGTGTTAAAAGTATCAATGATAAATACATAAATGATATCTATAGGTTTTTTTAATTATTTTTGCAGAATGATCAGAGAAAATAATGGGATCAAAATACATTTATCAATTCTGTCTTTGCTTCTTAAAATCATGAAATGGAAAAAAAAACGTTGAATTTGCATGTCAGTTGCTAGGTACTTGGAGGTTCAGTAAATTGATCTCCATAGTTCTCTGTTTTTTAATATACCTTAATATTAATAAAGAATCGAGACCATATTAATTCATAGTTTTTATTAGCAAAGCCAAGATTAGAGTGTGTCTAGTTGTGAGAATAAAAAAGAACAAGCCAGAGACAAATGTATTCACATAATTGCCCATGCAAAAAGTTTCAAGGGTGTACTTACCATTTCTACACTGTGATCACAGATGTCGTCTACAAATCAACTTAATTGTTAACATTTTAAAGCACTGATTACATATTTTTGAGTATTTTATGAAGTTTATAATATTAGGTTAAAGTGAAAGCAAAATCATATTAAAGTCAATGCATGATAGAGACCTACATTTTATACAAGGGAATATGGATTGCAAAATACTGTAAAAAAAAAAAGGCAAATGAGTAATGTTTTTTGGGGGGTTGAAGCAATATCATATAGGCTAAAAATTATCCACTTATTTTTATTTGAAGTCTTTTCTCTCTTTAAATCTATTTCTAATTTAACATATGTATAGCATATACATATGATTTTTAATAAGAAATCCTATAAACCACATTTCAAATCTGTTGGTTATAAAAAAGAAATAGAAATAGAATCAAATGAGAATTTGTAGAATTAACAGGATGCCATTCGCACTATATATGCCTTGTCACTCATTGGTTGGAAACATTTTTGAATGTAGTACCTTGGATTGGTGTTTAGACTACTTAATCTACCTTAGGGTCTGATTCTTCCCAATAAACACCTCAGGTCTCAGGAAAATGCCTTCCTGCCCTTCCAGACTTCCATACAAAGCTGCTTGATCCTTGGGAGAAGAAGGCTTGTTTGTTGGAACTCCTCAACCCATTTCACCCTCTTTAGTATGTGTGGATTATTTCCTGCAGACTTTTGCTTCTAGATCTGCATCTCTCCAGTGTCTTGGCTTTGGAGCTTGAGGCTTGATTTAACAAGGATTGACTTCTAAGCAAACAGACATCATTCAGAAACTTTCCCCAATATATCATATGTTATTAGTATTTCATGGTGGCTGCTATTGAATATGTTATGTGTGCCAGTCCCTTTACAAAGTTTTGCAAATGATTACATATTTAATTCTCAAAATGAACCTGTGAATTAGGTCCTTAGGCTTTTATTCTTTGCTAAAGCAATCACCAGAGCACTGCTTTTAAGTGAATTTTCTCATGCTTACAAACTAAATGGTAGTGAGGACAAAATTCTAGGGTTCGTATTATTTATTTCTTAATTAATTTTATGCAGTTTTAAAATTTAATTAAAGAACCATGATTCACAAAGTTATTGATACTTGAGTTTTAGATATAAAATATTTTAATACCAATCCAAATCTACACACAGACTAGCACCCTTTCTGCTGAATTAAAGCCAAATTTTACCAACTTCAAGGGAGAATTGACATTCTCTCCAAAATGTCTCTCAAGCTACACAGAACACAAAACCACTGGTAGACAGACAAATGAGGGCTCCACATTACAAGAAAGAGAAAACAATAGACTCAAGTGACAAAACACAACCAAATAATAAACACTCTAAAATAATTCATGTTACAAAACAATATATCAGGTACACGTAGTTGCTGTCCCATTATTAAAATACTTCCATCACAACAAATATTATAATGCTCAAACAAAAATTAAGAACCAAAAAGAATTGTAAGTATAGCAATGCAAAGTAAAAGTCCTAATAAAAGGAGAGTTGTGGGAATTTCAGGAGAGAGGAAACAGCACATAGAAAGAGCTTCAGATTTAGAGACACAGCTAGGAAGAAAAGTTCAAGGAGATGAGCAAAGAAAAGAAAACACCAAAGGAGAATTTTAACATGAAGGAGAGAGAGGGAAACTCTGTAATACATAACAGTATCAAAATTCATCAAACAATATCATCTGCTGCTGTCAGCAGAGGGAGGGGGCATTCAGGAGGGAGGACCTTAGGACCCTGAGGGAGAGATTGTCCATGTTTTTCAACTGGGGCGTCCCAAGATATCTTTTACTCTTCCCAATATTAAAAATAAAACCAGCCTTCTTGGCTCTTTATATTTCACCAGCCTTTTTTTCAAGGACATTTTTCATGTATGAAAGGAAAAAAATTTAAAAGGGTCTTTTTTTTTTCTGAACCTCAACTCCTTTTTTCCTGAGAGACTCCTTTAATTCCTTCTTTAGACAATTCTTGACTCATTCTATCAGACACAATGAACAATATGCGAGATCTTACCTCCTCCAAGCTTTCTGGAGAGGCTCCTAGGATACTTTCAGTGTCCGGTGGAGAGCCATTTTCCACGCCCCATGTTGGGCGCCAAGTGTGCCGGCCTGCAGCTCCAGTTTATTCGTGGTCGTGGAAAGAGTCTTCACCTGCAAGAGAATAGGGTGGGGAAAAAAGGAGCACTAAGACAGGAGTCTGACCAAGGTGTCAATTTATTTTCAAGCAGCCAAAGCTTATATAGGTTTTACACAATAGGGGGTAGGAACAAGGTAAACATTTGCTGAGCATACATTCCAGTGGGTTTTGCATCAACTCATTAATTTGTTACAAGTTTAGAACATCTTGTTACTACACACAATGCTCTATCTATAGATAAGAACTTCTTGAGCCAGAAGAATGTGGACTTGTGGCTTTTGATCTACATCAACTCATGGCCAACTGGCACGTACAATATGTACAGTTCAACTAGGGGACAGGCCTGCTACAAAATGGCAGTTAGCTACAAAACGGCTGTGCTTAAGCTAAGACTTTGAGGGAGCGTCTGGCTCCCCACAATGGTAGCTGCTATTGAATATATTATGTGTGTCAGTCCCTTTACAAAGTTTTGCAAATGATAACACATTTAATTCTCAAAATGAACCTGTGAATTAGGTCCTTAGCCTTTTATTCTTTGCTAAAGCAATCATCAGAGCACTGATTTTAAGTGAATTTTCTCATGCTTACAAACTAAATGGTAGTGAGGACAAAATTCTAGGGTTCGTATTATTTATTTCTTAATTAATTTTATGCAGTTTTAAAATTTAATTAAAGAACCATGATTTACAAAGTTATTGATATTTGAGTTTTAGATATAAAATATTTTAATATCAATCCAAATCACCAGTATCAATACCCATCACCAGTGTTTCCAAAAACCATCATCCTTCACATCCACATTCACCCAAATCTTCTCCCTTCTGTCTGACAGGCACATTTCAAAGTTCAGTGGTTGCAGCTTAGATCTTACATTTTCAGTGTTCTTGTGTCTGTGCTTTGGTTATATAGCCATACTACTTTCCCACATTGCCACTATAATTGAAGTTTCAACCCTTGTTCCCATTACTTTCCTTTCTCATCTCTTTTCTTCTCCTTTAATTTCTTTTTTTCTCTATCCTCCTTCTTAAGTTCTGGGGTTAAGGGTGATTCTTTCATTATCCAAGTATTCAATCGATATACTAAATTTCATTTCTTCATTTACTAATTCTATATTCCACAGATAAGTAATATTAACCTGTCTTTATCTTTCTACTTCTGCTTTATTCTGCTCACCATATCTTCTGGTACAAACCAGGTTAAAGCAAATGACATGATTTCATCAATAATTGCAGCTACATAGCATTCCAATTTGTATATATCTGTATATACACATAGTTCTGTATATATGTATATAAAATATATATACATACCATATCCTCATAATCCATTCTTGTCACTGTCCACTTAAGTTGATTTCATATCTTAGATATTGCATGAAGTGCACAATTAATAATAGTTTGCATATGTCTTCTGAATGATAGTTTTTAGTTCTGAGAGTAGATGTCCAAAATTTAAATTGTTGGGTCATATGGCAATTTAATTTTTAGTTTTCTTAGGACTATCAATGCCATTCCCCACAGAGGTTGAACCAGATGATATTCCCACCAGCAATGTGTAAGAGTTCCTTTTCACTACATCCCCACCAGCACAGATGTTTCTATTTTTTAATTGTTCATGTTTACTGCTCTGAGATGATATCTTTGTTGGCTTGAGTTGAATTTTCATAATGATATGTGATGCTGAGTACTTTTTTATGTGCCTATTGGTGATTGCTTATCTTACTCTGCAAATCATCTATTTCTTTTGTCTCCCCATTTTTTAAGATTTTTTTAAACTTTTGCTTGTGAGTAATTTATATCTTTGTGAATATATCCTGAATATATAGCCTGAATATTATTCTTTATCTGAAGTGTTGAATACAAGAACTTTTCGCCATTCATTTAGCTGTCTTTCGGTTTTAGCTTGTGTATCATTTGCCATGCAAAAACTCTTTAATTTTTGTAGCACCATTTGTTTATTTTTAATTTTGTTGTATGTCTCAGATTCTTAACTACGATGCAATGCTGATGACAATAAGTATTAAGAAACAGATAAAATACATTTTCTTTTTTTAATTTTTTAATATATATTTTATTTAAACACCTTGATTACATACATGATTGTGTTTGGGTTTTAGTCATGTACAGATAAAATACATTTTCAAAAAATAAATCATGTGAAGATATATATCACTTAAAGGTATTTAAAATCAAAATATAATCAACTAAGAAAAGATTATACTGATAACTAGATAGACAAAATATTGAAAAGAATATGAGAAGTGGGGCCCTTACAATACACTAGTAATGCAACAACCATTTGTAAATGAAAACTTGCTGGATCAGGGCTGTATTTTAAAAAGACTCTCATTTCAAAGAGAACTTGAACTCTGAGAAATTAATCTATTGATGCAAGGTTAAACATTTTATGTATGAACACAGGTCTATCGCCCTGATTCATGTCTTTGTAAAATAAAAATTCTGTATAGGCATTCATTGTGACTTGGAGGAATATTGAGTTGTTTTTTTTTCTATTCCTTTTTGCAATTTCTATTTCTTTTACTTATTATGCTGTACTTCTGATTACTCAGTGAAAGCATGAAAAAAAAACAGGAAAAGCAAAAAGGGACCTAAGTCCTAGATAGCATAAGTAAATGATTCCTTGCTAAGTATTTTGTAGAGAGTGAAGACAGAAAAATAGTATACTTTGATTTCCTTCCCCCACCCTCACTCAGCCATTGCTCTTGAGGCACAGAGAAGAATGAAAATCAATGTGGCCAAAGCGTCAAGGACCATAAAACAATGGAAATGCACAGCTCTTAGAATTCTGTGAAAGCTGGACAGCATAAAATCATGAGCAGTGGTACATTAAATAGTAGAATAGGAACTCCTGGGATTAGGAGCTAGTGTGTATCAGTCCACTGATAATAGAGGAATGCTTATTTCAGTAAAGAATTTCTACATAAACCTGGGAAGGCTGTGTAGCAGTAGAATTTTTCATTCAGTTTTGGAATGTAAGCTAGAAAAAAATGATTCACAGAGGAGTAGAGAATTATCTGAAAGAAGTGTCAGCTTTTGATTTTATTGTGGTCAGTGGGTCAGATGAGTTTCAAGAGCAAGGTAAAAAAAAGTGCAAAGATGACATGATACTCTACCAAGAAAACCCTAAAGTCTCTATGAAAAAGGTTCTAGAAACAATAGACTCATATAGCAAGGTGGCAGACTACAAAATTAACACACAAAAATCAATGGACTTTCTATACACCAATAGTAATAAGGAAGGAATAGACATTAACATTCACAATAGTGCCACACAAACTCAAATATTGTGGAATCTACTTGACTAAAAATGGAAGGAACTATACAAAAAAAGAAACTATAGGGGCCGGGCGGTGGCGCTGGAGGTAAGGTGCCTGCCTTGCCTGCACTAGCCTAGGACGGACCGCGGTTCGATCCCCCGGCGTCCCATATGGTCCCCCAAGAAGCCAGGAGCAACTTCTGAGCGCATAGCCAAGAGTAACCCCTGAGCGTCACAGGGTGTGGCCCAAAAACCAAAAAAAAAAAAAAAAAAAAAAAAGAAACTATAAAACTCTGCTCCAAGAAATAAGAGAGGACACGCAGAAATGGAAGCACATACCCTACTCATGGATCGGCAGGATTAACATAATTAAAATGGCAATACTCCCCAAAGCATTGTACAAATTTAATGTGATCCCTCTAAAGATACCCATGACATTCTTCAAAGAAATGGATCAGGCACTTTTGAAATTCATATGGAACAATAAACACCCTAGAATAGCTAAAGCAATCATTGGGGAAAAGAATATGGGAGGAATTACTTTCCCCAACTTTAAACTGTACTACAAAGCAATAGTTATCAAAACTGCATGGTATTGGAATAAAGACAGGCCCTCAGATCAGTGGAATAGGCTTGAGTACCCAGAGAATGTTCCCCAGACATGCAATCACCTAATTTTTGATAAAGGAGCAAGAAATCCTAAATGGAGCAAAGAAAGTCTCTTCAACAAGTGGTGTTGGCAGAACTGGCTAGCCACTTGCAAAAAATTGAACTTAGACCCCCAGCTAACAAAGGTTAAATCCAAATGGATGAAAAACCTCGATAACAGACCCAAAACATAGAACAACACATAGGTAAAACACTCCAGGACATTGAGACTAAAGGCATCTTCAAAGAGGAAACCTCACTCTCCAAGCAAGTGAAAGCAGAGATTTACAGATGGGAATATATTAAACTGAGAAGCTTCTGCACCTCAAAAGAAATAGCACCCAGGATACAAGAGCCCCCCACTGAGTGGGAGAAACTATTCACCCAATACCCATCAGATAAGGGGCTAATCTCCAAAATATAGAAGGCACTGACAGAACTTTACAAGAAAATAACATCTAATCCCATCAAAAAATGGGGAGAAGAAATGGACAGACACTTTGACAAAGAAGAAATACAAATGGCCAAAAGACACATGAAAAAATGCTCCACATCACTAATCATCAGGCAGATTTAACAACTATGAGGTACCACCTCACACCCCAGAGATTGGCACACATCACAAAGAATGAGAACATGCAGTGTTGGCAGGGATGTGGAGAGAAAGGAACTCTTATCCACTGCTGGTGGGAATGCCATCTAGTTCAACCTTTATGGAAAGCAATATGGAGATTCCTCCAAAAACTGGAAATCGAGCTCCCATACGACCCAGCTATATACCACTCCTAAGAATATACACTAGGAACACAAAAATACATACAAAAACCCCTTCCTTACACCTATATTCATTGCAGCACTATTTACCATAGTAAGACTCTGGAAACAGCCAAGATACCCTTCAACAGATGAATGGCTAAAGAAACTGTGGTACATATACACAATGGAATATTATGCAGCCATCAGGAGAGATGAAGTCATGAAATTTTCCTATACATGGATGTATATGGAAACTATTATGCTGATGAAATAAGTCAGAGAGAGAGAGAAAGACGCAGAATGGTCTCACTCATCTATGGGTTTTAAGAAAAATGAAAGACATTCTCGCAATAACAACTTTCAGGCACGAAAGGAAAAGAGCTGGAAGTTCCAGCTCACCTCAGGAAGCTCACCACAAAGAGTGATGAGTTTAGTTAGAGAAATAACTACATTTCGAACTATCCTAATAATTAGAATGTATGAGGGAAATAGAAAGCCTGTCTAGAGTACAGGTGAGGGTTGGGTGGGGAGGAGGGAGATTTGGGACATTGGTGATTTGAATGTTGCACTGGTGATGGGTGGTGTTTTTACACGACTGAAACCCAAACACAATCATGTATGTAATAAAGTTGTTTTAAAAAAAAGTGCAAAGCTCTTCAAACAAAAATATCCATGTGAACTAGAACTGAAGACACTTTTTAAACATCAAAATGCTATGTAAATTTGCTTTGGGGGTGTTCAGAGATAGTATAGGGGAGGAAACTTGTGGTTCGATCCCTGACCCATATATGGTTCCTTGAGTATCCCCTAAATAATTCTTGATGTCCCCACAGAATAGTATCCTGACTCCAAATTAAAGAAAGAATTAAGTTACAAGAACTATATTACAATCTGTTTCAAAAACATTAGTCACTGTAGATTTAGCAGCACACACAGAAAATCTTTTGGTTTCTTTGTATCCAAATAAGAAATGTATTTGTATAATACATATGATTATCTACCCATATGAATTTCTAATTAATTATAAGAAAACTTTCAAGTTGGATACCCAAGGAACTTTTCTAAGGTGTAAAGGTTTTCTTTTATTAACAGGAATACTAGTAGTTAAACCAATGTCTATAGGATATATGTAAGATATATAGGGTATGATATATAGGATGTAATAACTTACTCTATATTTAAATAATTCCTTTAAGACAGAATTTGAAAAACTCACAAAATATAAGAGGGGAAAGGGGAATTATTTGCTCTTCAGTACATAACTATGATGAGCATGTAAAAGTTACTTTACATATATTATTCTATTATGCTGCAAAGCCAAACATTTAGGAATACAAAAGAAACTGAGGCAGAAATATTCAGGATATAGGACTAAAATTAAAACTGGTTTGTGCAGAGGTTGTTCTAGTTTTGATAGCCTGTAGCCCTTGAGTGAGACATAGATATTCTTTGCATGCTCTCAAGAACTTGGTTTATTAGCCATCCTGTCACAGATATAAAAGAACATTAAAAGGAAAATTCTTCTATGAAGGAAAAACTATAATATTTATTTGTGATTATGTAAGGCACTTGAGCAAAGCATATACGATACATTCCAACAGTCTATTTGTTTATTTCATGAAGAATTTAATGAATGTAGTGAAGAATTAATTTGGAATCTAGGTAACGAATAAGCAATATTGAACTCACTCACATGTTAATGGTAATTTCCTAAACGGTGTGTCTGTGTCTGTTACGTGTGTGTGTGTGTGTGTGTGTGTGTGTGTGTGTGTGTGTGTGTGTGTGTGTGTGTAGAATTCAGATAGTTCTTAATTTTCCTGTATCTGACAAAATTGTGGCATTTGGTCTTCAAATATTGAAGTGTTCAAAAAACTGAAAATTTGAAGATCAAAGTTTTCTGGTATAACTCTGTTTGACTGTAAGGTAATTGGTTTATTCATCTGAATATGTAGAAGTCTTGATATTTTTTTAATCTATCTTGCTAAGTATGATTTTACAAGCACCAGTAGTCTCAATACATATGTTTAGGCATATATTCTCCATTTATATCGAGGCAGTTGGTTAGATTAAAACTGCTAGGAAACACAGAAGCGGGTTTCACTCCATTTTATTATGTTTTCATTCTTTCTCTTTGCTTTCTAGAAATTATCTACATTTTCAGAATCTCCTATTCATACTAGCTATCATGCTTTGAGATTAAATTTTATAGCTGTTTACCTACAGCCTTTATATTTATAAAACAGACAACAATCTATATAGTGTTACTGATAATGGACTTTAGGGAAATGGCATTCATATGATTTGATTTATTTATTTGTGGAAGAAGGTTTACATGAATACTCAAAATTACCATAGTCTACTCAGTGATGGAGATATTAAGAGGTTTATTCTTACAGTATACACCAGGGGCACACATTATTTCCAATAATACCATTATGTTGTCCAGTTACTTTAAAAAATAAGAGATATGAGTTCATCTACAGAAAAGTTTTTGTACATTAATAAGTCAGTTTATGGGGCTGGAGTGATGGCACAAACTTAAAGGCATTTGCTTTGCACACTCTAACCTAGGACGAACCGAGGTTCAATCCCCTGGTGTTCCATATGTTCCCCATGCCAGGAGCTATTTCTGAGTGCATACCCAAGAATAACCCCTCAGCATCACCAGGTGTGGCCAAAAAAGCAAAAAAAAGTCAGTTTACTTTTTATTTTTATTATTTCAGTGTTTTCAGAAAAAAAAACTTATCACACGATATGCATGTAAGTGGTAGAAATGATACCTGTAACATTATAAATTACTATTTTTGTTTTATTTGTTTCAAGGCCACTCTAGGTAGAGCTCAAAGTTCCTTCATTCTCTAAATTCAGGAATCACACTGCTTGATCAACCATAGGGGGTGCCAGGGATTGATCTTGGGCCTAGTGTTTAATGTGTGTAAGTTAGCTTCTCTATTCACTGTACTAACTTCCCTATTTTGTTACTTGAGAAAAAAATATTGATTTACATATATATTATATAAAATTTATTTGTTTATATATGATGAATCCATGAGGTATATTTATGTTGAATGAATTAGTGATTGAATGAAACAATTATAACAGTCATAACAAGCTATTACTTGTTAAGTGTTAAGAAATGAATATATAGTAGTTGGGGAGATAGCTGAAAGTCTGGTGCATGTATATATCTTTGTATACTGAGATCCAGATTTTATCTCCAGCACCATTTGACTTCTTATAACATCATTTGTAGTAAACAGTTATTAATTCCTGAGCACTCAATGCTGTGGCTTAAATGCCTAACCCACTCCAAAGGAGTAAACATAAAATATAATAAGAACATTGGATTAAACTTTAGCAAAAATAAATAAAAGTAGAGGTTAATTAAAGGTAATATTTTACCAACTCATGCAGTTATTAATTGTAACTTGCAATAACAAAAATGAAAAATGATAGACTATACATGTATTTATGTAACTAATAAAATAGAAAACAAAATTGCATAGTTTCTTAACTATATAATGAATGTAATTCAAAGTAAAACAAGAAAAAACTGATGTGAAACAAAAATTTTTTAATGGCAGGTACATTGTATTTTGCCATGATTAAGAAAGAGATATGTGTCATTACCATATATAATAGGAAAAGGAATGTAAGAAATTTAAGTCTGTTAATTTATATTTTAAGAGTCAGATTTAATTTATTCTTACATTGTGTTCAATAAAACTTATTACTTAATATGAACATAGAAAATCAAGAAGTAATGCTGATATGAGTGTACTTTGATAAACAAAATATACAGATTAAAATGATTATAATTACAGACTTAAAAAGTAGATAAAGCCAATGAAGTAAATTTAAATAATAATTAAATAGGCAAGAAGCTGAAAGTATACCTTAAGTTACCAATAAAAATTCATAAGCAAGAAAGTGGAATTATTTTCTAAAAAATCTATCCTACTATATAAACAGGTATGTCTTTCTTCACATTATCTTCATGAAGTGGCCTGGAAATAGAGTCTCAGACTTTATTTTGGAATTCACAGTATAACTTTCAAGCAAAATATACATTCACTTTCATGCTTGTGGGCATGGGCAGCCAAAAAAGAATATATATAAAGATGAAATGACAAGGGATCAACTCATGAAAACTGAAAGAACTTCTTTACAAAGTAGAACAATGGATGTCTTGTGACTAAATTTATGGGACTCTGGAGAGTAAGAAAATTAGAGCCCACCTATTGAAGGGAAAATTTTAATGAATGTGTATACATGAAATATGCAAAATAAAAATCTTTCTGCAACAAATATATAAATCCAATTAATAAAATGTAGTCTAATCCAGCCATAATGAGGTAAGACCCTAGTCATGGTTGAAAAGAAAAAACATTGATGCTTAAAATTTACTTTTATATTTTACCACTCAGATATTTTGATTAGAGCATGTATTTGTCAAAATCATTCCTTACTTTCATCTAGGGTCTCATTTGAAATATTTTCCTACTTGTTCCAGTTCTCTTATAATCATTGTACATAATACTTCTTTAGCCACAAATATGCTAGATTAACACCCTTAACATTCTTTAGATCTGTTAGTATGCATAAATAATTGCTAGCATGTTCTTATATATAAACACTTATCAGGTACTGAAACCAACTTATTGGGAATAAAAAGTTGAATTAAAATTTCATAATTACAGAATAAACAAAATTGAGAGTGATTTCTATGAGTACATGAATGTAATCTGTATAGAACCTTCTGATTTCTTATTTACTAAATTAATAGCATAATATATACTATATGCTGTTAATATCAAGATAAAAAATTAAAAAATGGTGCAAATATTTGTTGAGAATTATTTTGCATAGCTGACCAAAGTAAGATCTAATAAACAGTTACTTGGAGAATGTATTATAGTCTAATTTCATAATTACAGTGTCACAGATATTAGGCTATTCAAGAGCCACAGATCTTCCATGTCTAAGATAAGAACATCTATTGAGAAGAGGTTCTAGTACAGAAAGAAAACAAAACCTGATTAGGAGATTAAATTAAAATGCAATACAACCTACTTAGCTGTGTAACGTATTATTACTTTTCAAGACCTCCCTTTACTCAAAGGGCAAGATATTAGAATTTGTATAGCCTCTGGGTGAAATTTTATGAATATATTCATACTATGTTCTATAATATTCAAAGCATTTTCTGAAATAGATGGGAAATGTATATTTTAGAGTATATGCTTAAAAGTCAAATTGCTATTAGACATAGTAACTCATTTATTTTGCCAGTCATGATTCTTAAAACCTTCCTGTGTGTATTCAGTTTTCTTCTGTAGCACTCATTAATGACTAATGTTGCCCCCAATTTGTTTTATGATAGCAGAATTTTTACTATTACTTATTTGTCACAATATTATATGAAGATTACTTGATATTATTTTAAATAATCTTGCAATTTACTTGAGTTGCAAAAACAATATACTGAATTTCATACCTGGTTTTCATTTATATTCATATATATTATAAAAAACATATACTATTCCACATACAACCTAAATTCACCTCTCAATATTTGTGAACATTTTTTAATAATATTATTAAAAAATGATCTGGTACAGAGGTAAGTTACTGAAGAATAAAACCATATTTAATGTTGCAGCATGGGGGCAAGAGAGAGAGCACAGCACAGAGCGTTTGCTTTGCATGCCAGTGGCCCAGGACAGACCTAGGATCCATTCTCAGCATCCATCAGGTCCCCCAAGCCTGCCAGGAGAGATTTCTGAGCACAGAGCTAGGAGTAACCCTTGAGCACCACTGGATGTGGCCCCAAACCAAAAAAAAAAAAAAAATGTTGCAGCATGCTGTAATTTAAAATAGAAAGTAGCTATTTTTGAGGGAAAACATTGCCAAATCAAAATCTAAAGGCAGTGAAAATATATCAGAGAAATACATAGGTCAATCATATTTCTATTAAACTATGGCTTACTTTTAACAATAAAACAGTCAAAAAGAATACTCATTAGGAAGAACATTAACTATTAGGATTACAGTCAATGAAAATTATGCACATGTTAATAAAGTTTTTTAATTTATCCCACACTTTATTTTTTATAGTTTTGTAGTTGTAGTAGTGTTAAATATACTAGAACCAAAATACAAAACTGTTACATCAAACCACCACTGAAGAAACTACTGTCCCTCACAGTCTCTATGTCATATCTGACCTAATTTTTACTATCCCATCTACCCTGATTATTTGATAATTGGTTTTGTTTTCCACTGCCAAGAATTGGTTATAATTTCAGTGCTCTTTGTCACCTTCTTTTGTCTATATTCTATGAGTTAATATTACATAGATGAGTAGAATTTTCTGTATTTGTTCTTCTGACTGATTTTACAGAACATGAACTTTGCAATTCCATTCACATTGCAGCAAACGCTAGGATTTCAGCTTTCTTTCAGTTGCGTATTGTTCCATTATGTATGTATTTTCAAACTTCTTGCTCCATCCATTCATTATTGAATATGTGGTTTATTTCTATAATCTATTGAATTAAAGCCTATTGAATTAAACGCTGCAATGAGTACAGATCGGGACACGTGCTTTAAAATTCATATTTTCTAATGAAGGGTCATGATAAAAACTATTAAAAGAGAGGTGGTGGAATAGTGCAGGGATTAGGGTGCTGGCCTTCACACGGTCAATCCTGGTTTGATCCCCAGCATTACTAAGAATAATTCTTGAACAGAGAGCTCTGAGTAGACCCTGAGAAAACTGTATGTGCAACCCTGACAGAAAAAATAATAGAAAAGAATAAACATATAGGAATATACCTCAAAAAATAATGCCGATCTACTAAAAATCTAAATCCAATAACCAGGGGATAACTACTTAAGGCCTTCTCAATATCAGATACTAGGCAAGAATATCAAATTTCTCCACTTTTATTTCATACAGTCTTGGAAGTCATTGCCAGAGAAATCAGGCAAGAACAAAAAACCAAAAGGATCTTCATAGGAAAAAAAAGAAGCAAAACTAGCAAAATTTGCAAATGAAGTGATCATATATGTGCGTATATGTACACACACACACACACACACACATATAGAAAGAGAGAGAAAGAACAAATCAATACAGCACTGTAGCAGGCTACAAAGTACACCAACACATCAGTGGTTTTTCTGTGTGCAAATATTGAACAAGGAAATAAAGAAATTAAAAGGGCATCACTTTCCAAATAGTGCTAAATATATCAGATGCCTAAAGAGCAATAAAGAAGGTAAAAGATTTATTGAATCAAATCTATAAGATCTCTTCCATGCTCCCAACTACACTTCCTCCCTTCCTTCCTCCCTTCCTCTTTTCCTCCCTCCCTCCATTCCTTTCTACTTTCCTCACTTCCTTTCTTCCTTCCATCCTTTTGTCTTTCCTTCCTCACTTCCTCCCTTCCTTCCTCCCTCCCTTTTTTCCTCCCCCTCTGTTCCTCCCTTCCTTCCTTTCTTCTTTCTTTCTTTCCTTCCTTCCTTCCTTCCTTCCTTCCTTCCTTCCTTTCTTCCTTCCTTCCTCCCTTCTTCCCTTCTTTTCCCCCTTCCTTCTTTCCTTCCTCCATCCCTCCCTTTCTCCCTTCTTCTTTCTCCTCCCTCCCTTCCTTCCTCCTTCTTTCTCCTCCCTCCCATCCTCCCTTCCTTCCACCCTTTCTTCCTCCCTCCTTTCCTCCCTCCCACCATTATTTTCTACTTTCCTCCCTCCCTCCCTTCCTTCCTTCCATCCTTTTGTCTTTCCTTCCCCGCTTCTTTCCATTTTTCCTTCCTTTTTTCTTTCTCCTTCTTCACTTCTTTCCTCCCTTCCTTTCTTCTTTCCTTCCTCTCTCCCTTCCTTTCTCCCTCCTTTCTCCTCTCTCCCATTCTCCCTCCCTTCCATTCTTTCTTCCTCCCTCCCTCCCTCTCTTCCACCCTTACTTGCTCCCTCCCTCCCTTTTTCCTCCCCCTCTGTTCCTCCCTTCCGTCCTTCCTCCTTTACATCCTTCCTCCCTTCCATCCTTTCTTCCTTCCTTCCTTCCTTCCTTCCTCCCTCCCTTTCTCCCTCCTTCTTTCTCCTCCGTCCCTTCCTCCCTCCTTCTTTCTCCTCCCTCCCATTCTCTCTCCCTTCCTTCTTTCTTCCTCCCTCCCTTCCACCCTTTCTTCCTCTCTCCATTCCTTCCACACTTACTTCCTTCCTCCCTTCCATCCTTCCTTCCTTTCTCCCTTCCATCAATCCTCCCTTCATTCCTCCTTTCATCCATCCTCCCTTCCATCCTTACTCCCTTCTGTCTTTCCTTCCTTCCTTTTGTCCTCCCTTCCATCCTTCCTTCCTCCCTCCCTTCCTTCCTTCCTTCCTTCCTTCCTTCCTTCCTTCCTTCCTTCCTTCCTTCTTTCCTCCCTCCCTTTGTTCCTCCCTCCCTCCCTTTCTCCCTTACTTTCTTCTTTCCTTCCTTTCTTTCTATCCTAAATTTTAAAATTTTGAATCAAAAAAATTTTCAAAAAAGTATCGGAAATTAATTGTAACAAAATCATAACTTGAATCATTCCTCAATATATAGAGAGTATATATAGATAGATATAGAGATATAGATATAAATATATATTCTCAATATAGAGAAAGAATGTATAGTTGTTCTCAGTACTGTTAAGTCTGTCATATTGCTTGAGATGTTTTTATATTGACCCTGAAAATAGTTGCATATTCATATCATGCCACAAAGAAAGAAAAATTGATTTCTCTTCCCCATAGAAAAAAATCACTGTAACTGATTTTGTAATTAACTAATTACTTTTAATAACTTGAGATATAATTTTATTAATCAAAGTTAAATACCTGAAATGGGATTTGAAATGAATAAAAAATATACACCTTACCAAAGGTAAACTAACATATCAGTAGTTAATAAACTTACAAAATATCTGTAACTGGTGGCTTCATGAGGGAGAATCAACGGCATAAAAATTGTTAATAGGGAATCCTCAAACGTAACATCAATTTTTTCTAATGTAATAATGTAAGTCATTCTCATTAGATGATGATTAAGGTGGTATTAATCACACAGGAAAATTTATATTAGTAAATCTCTTCTTTTTCTTAGATAATTTTTTTATTTTTTTTGTTTTAGAAGGACTTAAAGAAAGTTAATCTTAAATTGTTTCTTAAAAATTTGAATAAATTAACTAGACCACCACTATATTTTTTTGTTTAATCTTATGCCAGTGAACCAATCCTGTGACTTTATTCTAGTTGTAGTTCAATAAATTATCTTTAAGTATACTAACACATTATTGCTGAACTGAAACTTGTATTATATTTGTATTGTGTAAGTGATCCAGAAATTTACTCAAATTTATATTTTATATTTTAGTACCTCTTTTTTTTTTTTTTTTAGTTTTTGGCTTACACCCAGCAGCGTTCAGGGGTTACTTCTGCCTCTGAGCTCAGATATTGCATCTGGCAGGGACGGGGACCATATGGGATTTGAATCATTGTCCTTCTGCATGCAGAGCAAACACCCTACCTTCGTGCTATCTCTCAGGCCCCATTGCACCTCTTTATTCCTTGGAAATCATTACATTTCTTCTGTCAGGTTCTAAGTCAGACAATATGAAATGTGATGGGATGGGTTGGATATAAGTCAATTATAAGATGTGAAATATTGAGTGAGCTACTGAGCCTTACCCTCTGGTGGCTATAGTATGTGTGTTATTTTTAAACACCATGGTTACAAATTTGTTCATAATACAGTTATATTTTTCCACAGATAAATTTGTTCATGATTGAATCACAGACATACAACATACAACAAACTTCACCAGTGGACATTTCCCATCATGAATGTCTCCAGTTTTTCTCTCATCCTCCCCAATTCTCTTTAACCTTCCTGTTTCTGGGATATACATATTTCTTCTATTTCTCTTACTCAATCTTAAATTTTTTCTCTTTTAGACACTTTGGTTTGCAGTACAGTGCATAATTCTTGCCAACAGTTTGCCTCCATCCCACAGTCCCCAGCCTGCCTTTGGGGAAAACATTTTACCTCTCTCTCTCTCTTATTTATTTTGATACTGTGGTTTACACATTATTATTATTATTATACACAGTATTATTATTATTGCTAATAAAAAGTACTATGTACATCACTTTATTCCCGTACGGCATATAGTTCTTGTCCAGAGTGATCAGTTGCAAATACCACTGTCACTGTGGACCATTCACTGTGCTAACTGCATTAGCCTCACTTTGTGGTAAATTTCTCCCCACGGAAAGGTCTTACTAATTTCCATCTCTACCATGGGTATAATTACCAAACTATTATTACTTCTCTTACACTGCACAATTGGATGACGTTATTCAATGTCTCTTCCTCCCCCTCTTTCTCATTTTACTACATAGTAATCTCCATATTCTTTCCTATATAAGTAAATCTTAAGATTTCAAATTTCCTAAGAGCTGCATAGTAGTCTTTTGATGTACCATGCTTTCTTTAGCCACTTATTTGATTTTGCACATTTGGGTTGTTTTCATATTCTGGCTATTGTAAGTAATGCTACTAAAAATATAAGAATGCAGATGGCTTTTATATATGGTAATTTTAGGTTCTGAGGGCATAACCCAAGGAATGGTATTACTAGATCATATGGAACTGAATTTCCAGTTTTTGAGGAATAATGTTTTCTAAAAATGCTGTACCAGTCTACATTCCCACCAGAAGTGAATAAGACTCCCTTTCTCCCTGCACTTATAACTAGATCTGGTTGGTTTTTTTTTTTTTGGGGGGGGGGAGGGTAGTGGTGTATGATAGTCTCTGTGGTGTGAAATAATACCTAGTTTTTGTGCCTTTTGGCCATCTGTATTTCTTCTTTGAGAAAATGTTTGTTTGATTCTTCTCCCCATACTTGATGGGGTTAGACATTTTTCTTCTTACTATGCTCTATTAGTGGCTTGCATATCTTAGATAGGAACCCTTTTTCTGATGGGCTTTCAGTGAGTAGTTTCTCCCTTTGGGGGGGGGTAGCCTTGTATCTCAGTCACTGTTTTCTTTGAAATTCAGATGACTCAGTTTAACGTAGTTCATCTTTATCTATCTTTATTCCAGTCACTTGGATTGTTTCATTGTTAAAGTTGCCCTTAAGTTCAGTGTCATGAAGTTTTCTGCTTATATTTTCCTTCATGTAGCTTATAGTTTTTAATCTGAGATCAAGATCTTTAATCCGCATTTTTGGATACATATCTTTATTTAAGAACCATGATTTCAAATACGTTTGTAGTTAGGTTTTAGTTATATATAAAAAAGAACACCCTCCCCCTTTCACCAGTGCAACATTCCCACTACAAAAGCCCTCCATCTCCCTTTTCCCCCACGCCTTGCCTGCATTCAAGATAGGCATTCTATTTCTCTTATTGCCATTGTCATGGTAGTTGTCAGTGTAGTCATTTCTCCAATTAATCTTACCATTCTTTGTGGCAAGTTTCATATCATAGGCTGCACTATCCAGCCCTCATCTCTATTGTCTCTGGGTATTATTACAATAATGTCTTTTACTTTTCTTAAAACCCATAGATGAGAGAGACTATTCTGTGTCTATTTCTCTCCTTCTGACTTATTTCACTCAGCATTACAGATTTCATATTTATTGACGTATACAAAAATTTCATAACCTCATCTCTTCTGACAGCGTCATAGTATTCCATTGTGTATATGTACCAGTCCATACATAGAGTTAAAGAGAGGACAGAGTTAACTTTTATTTTATGTAGTTGACCAGTTTTCCCAATACCACTTGTTGAAGAGGCTTTGCTTGCTCCACTTTGTATTTGTTATCCCTTTATCAAAGCTGAATTGATTATAAACCTTTGATTAATTCAGAATATTGAAGTCTATTTCACTGATTTTAAAGTCTGTCTTTATTTCAATACAATACGGTTTTAATGACTACTGCCTTAATGATTTCAAGAGTGTTGGATCCATTTCTTTTGAAAAATGCCATGTGTATTCTTAAAGGAATTGTATTAAATCTGTACAATGCTTTGTAAAATATTGACATTTTAATGAAAATTCTTCTAATTCACGAGCAGAATGTATATCTCCATTTCCTTGTTTCCCTTTTATTTCCTGAAGCAGTGTTTTGTGGTTTTCTTTGTATAAATATTGTATCTCATTAGTTAAGTTGAATCTGAGATTGTGATTTTCTGAGGCAAAATTTTAAGTAGGATTGCTATTTTAATGTTTTTTTTTCTTCTGTTTGATTACTTGTATATAGAAAAGCTATGGATTTTTTATATTCATTTTGTAGGCTTCCACCTTATTTATCAATCTACTGTGTCTAGAAGCATTTAAGTAAATTTGTTTTAGGGTATAGTATATGATATTAAATATAATATCATATCATGGCAAAGATTGAGAGCTTGGCTTCTTCCTATCTGGATACCCTTGATATATTTTTCTTACCTAATTGCTATGGCAAGTATTATTAGTACTACATTGAATAGAACTAGCAAGAGGGGGCAACCTCATCTTGTGCCATATCTTAGAGGAAATTTTTTTAACTTTTCCCCATTTAGTATAATATATTTCAATAGGCTTATGGTAAATAGCCTTGACTATATAGAGGAAAGTTACTGCATTTCACATCTGGTTAAAAGTTTTTATCTTGAATGTTTATTATAATTTGTTAAATACTTTCTCCACATCTCTTCCTTTGATCATACTTTCCTTTTATTTATATAGTACATTATATTAAATTACTTGTGTATGTTAAATCATCCTTGCTTTTCTGGACTAAATTCTACTTGGTCATTGTGTATAAACTTTTTGAAAAGTTATTGGATTCTATTTGTTAGTATTTTGTTGAGGTGAGGAAAGATGTATCTCTTTTTACCAAGAATGTCAGCATGTAATTCTTTCTGTGAGTTTATTTATGCATGTATTTATTTATTTTTATAGTGGCTCTGCCTTTTTTTGGTATCAGAGTGATTCTTTTTCTTTTCTTTTCTCTTTTTTTCCTTTATTTAAACATCTTGATTACAAATATGATTGTGATTAGGTTTCAGTCATGTAAAGAAAACCCCCTTCACCAGTGCAACATTCCCACCACCAATGTCCCAAATCTTCCTCCATCCCACCCCACCCCCACTTGTACTCCAGACAGGCTTTCCAGTTCCCTCATTCATTCACATGATTATGGTATTTCTCTGTGTAGTTATTTCTATAACTGAACTCACCACTCTTTGTGGTGAGCTTCATAAAGTAAGCTGGAACTTCCAGCCCTCCTATCATTGTCTCTAATGATTGTTGCAAAAATGACTTTATTTTTCTTAAAACCCATAGATGAGTGAGACTATTCTGCGTCTCTCTCTCTCTCCCTCTGACTTATTTCACTCAGCATGATAGATTCCATGTACATCCATGTATAGAAAAATTTCATGATTTCATCTCTCCTGACGACTGCATAATATTCCATTGTGGATATGTACCACGGTTTCTTTAGCCATTCGTCTGTGAAGGGCATCTTGGTTGTTTCCAAAGCCTGACTATTGAGAATAGTGCTGCAACAAATATAGGTGTGAGGAAGGGGTTTTTATATTGTATTCTTGTGTTCTTAGTGTATATCCGTAGGATTGGAATAGCTGGGTCGAATGGGAGCTCAATTTCCAGATTTGGGAGGAATCTCCATATCGCTTTCCATAGAAGTTGGACTAAATGGCATTCCAGCCAGCAGTGGATAAGAGTTCCTTTCTCTCCACATCCCGCCAGCACTGATTGTTCTCATTCTTTGTGATACATGCCAATCTATGTGGTGTGAGATGGTATCTCATCGTTGTTTTAATTTGCATCTCCCTGATGATTAGTGATGAGGAACTTTATTTTCATTTGCCTTTCAGCCATTTATTTTTCTTTTTTTTATCAAACCGTCTGTTCATTTCTTCTTCCCATTTTTTAATGGGATTAGATGTTTTTTTCCTTGTAAAGTTCTGTCAATGCCCTGTATATTTTGTATATTAGCCCCTTCTCTGATGAGTGTTTGGTGAATAGTTTCTCCCACTCAGTGGGTGGCTCATGTATCCTGGGCACTGTTTGTTTTGAGGTGCAGAAGCTTCTCAGCTTAATGTATTCCTATCTGTTCATCTCTGCTTCCACTTGTTTGGAAAGTGCAGTTTCCTTCTTGAAGATGTCTTTAGTCTCAATGCCATGGAGTGTTTTACCGACGTGTTGTTCTATATACCTTATGGTATCTGGTCTGATATCAAGGTCTTTAATCCATTTGGATTTTACCTTTATACATGAAGTTAATTGGGGGTCTATGTTCGCTTTTTTGCAAGTGGCTAACCATTTCTGCTAGCACCACTTGTTGAAGAGGTTTTCCCTGCTCCACTTAGGATTTCTTGCTCCTTTGTCAAAAATTAGGTAATTGTATGTCTGGGGAACATTGTCTGAGAAATCGAGCCTATTCCACTGATTTGAGTGTCTGTCTTTATTCTAATACCATGCTATTTTGATAACTATTGCTTTGTAGTACAGTTTAAAGTTGGGGAAAGTAATGCCTTCCATTTTCTTTTTCCCTAGAGTGCTTTAGCTATTCAAGGGTGTTTATTGTTCCAGATGAAATAATAACTGTTTGATCCACTTCTTAGAAGAATGTCAAGTTGACTCCAAGATATTTGAGTTTGTGTGGCACTAATGTGAATGGGATTGCCTTCTTGACTTTCTTCTCTTCCCTATCATTATTGGTGTATAAAAAGGCCATTGATTTCTGTATGTAAATTTTGTAGCCTGCCACCTTGCTATATGAGTCTATTTTTTCTAGAAGCTTTTTGGTAGTCTTTAGGGTTTTCTAAGTAGAGTATCATGTCATCTGCAAACAATGAGCGCTTGACTTCTTCCTTTCCTATCTGGATTCCCTTGATATATTTTTCTTGCCTTATCCCTATAGCAAGCACTTCCAGTATTATGTTGAAGAGGAGTGGTTAGAGCAAAGAGCTTTGTCTTGTACCAGAATAGAGGAAAGGCTTTTCATTTTTCTTCATTGAGGATATTTGCCATTGGCTTGTGGTAGATGGCTTCAAGTAGATTGAGAAAGGTTCCTTTCATTCCCCTCTTGCTGAGAGTTTTGATCAAGAATGTGTGTTGGCCCATATCAAATGCTTTCTCTGCGTCTATTGATATGATCATAGGATTTTATTTTTCTTCTTGTTGATGTTGTGTATGATGTTGATAGATTTAGGGATGTTAAACCATCCTTTCATTCCAGAGATGAAACCTACTTGGTCGTAGTGTATGATCTTCTTGATGATGCATTGGATCCTATTTGCCAGGATTTTGTTGAAGATCTTTGCATCAGCATTCATCAGGGATATTGGCCTGTAATTTTCTTTTTTGGCAGCATCTCTGTCTGGTTTTGGTATCAAGGTGATGTTGGCTTCATAAAAGCTGTTTGGGAGTATTCCCATTTTTTCAATTTCATGGAAGAGCCTGGCTAGGATTTGTAGTAGCTCCTCTTGAAAGATTTGAAAGAATTCATTAGGAAATCCATCTGGGCCTGGGCTTTTCTTTTTGAACAGATGTTTGATTACAGTTTCAATTTTCTCAGTAGTGATGGGGGTGTTTAGATATGCTACATCCTCCTTACTTAACTGTGGAAGGTTATGTGTCCAAGAATTTTTCCATTTCTTCTAAGTTCTCATGTTTAGTAGCATAAAGTTTCTCAAAGTACTCTCTGATTAGCCTTTGGATCTCTGCAATATCTATCAAAATCTCCCCCTTTTCATTTCTAATACGGGTTATCAAATTTCTCTCTCTCTCTCTCTCTCTCTCTCTCTCTCTCTCCCTCTCTCTCTCTCTCTTTCGTTGTGAGTTTTGCCAATTGTCTATCAGTCTGGTTTATTTTTTCAAAGAACCAACTTCTGCTTTTGTTGATCTTTTGGTTTGTTTTTTGGTTTTCCACTTCATTGAGTTCTGCTTTCAGCATTGTAATTTCCTTCTGTCTCCCTATTTTTGGTTCCTTTTGTTGGTCATTTTCTAATTTTTTGAGCTGTGTCATTAAGCTATTCAGGTATGCCCCTTCTTCCTTCCTGATGTGTGCTTTGTAGAGCTATAAAATTTCCTCTCAGGACCGCTTTTGCTGTGTCCCATATATTCTGGCAGTTTGTGTCTTCATTATCATTTGTTTCCAGGAAAGTTTTGATTTCCTTTTTGATATCATATCGGACCCACTGGTTGTTCAGTTGCAGGGTGTTTAATTTTCAATTGTTAAAGTTTTTCTTCTGTGTGCCTTTGTAGTTAACATCTAATTTTAGAGCCTTGTGGTCAGCAAAGGTACCCTGCAAGATTTCTATTGTCTTGATTTAATGGAGGTATGTTTTATGTGTCAGCATGTAGTCTATCCTGGAGAATGACCCATGTACATTGGAGAAGAATGTGTATCCAGGTTTTTTGGGATGGAGTGTCCTATATATATCTACTAGTCCTCTTTCTTCCATTATTCTTTTCAAGGCTAGTATGTTTTTGTTGGGTTTCAGTCTGGTTGACCTATCGAGTGTTGATAGGGCCATGTTCAGGTCTCCCACAATTATTGTTATTATTGATTTTTCTTTCAGATTTGTCAGTAACTGTATTAGATAATTTGCTGGTCCCTCACTGGGTGCATATATGTTTAATAGTCTGACTTCTTCCTGTTGCACATATCCCTTGATTAGTACATAGTGTCTATCTTTGTCCATTATTACTTTTTTTAGTATAAAGTTGGTGTCATCAGATATTGATATGGCCACCCTAGGTTTTTTGAGGGTGTTGTTTGCTTGGATGATTTTTCTCCAGCCTTTGATTTTGAGTCTATGTTTGTTCTGACTATTCAGATGTGTTTCTTGTAGGCAGCAGAAGGTTGAGTTCATCTTTTTGACCCATTTTGCCTCTCTGTGTCTTTTAATTGGTGAATTTAGTCCATCGACATTGAGGGAGATGATTGTCATAGGATATTGTCATCTTTGTAGATATGTTTGCTGTGTTTTTTGGTCTCTCTTGTCTTAGAGTAGACCTGTCAGTTTTTCATTTAAGGCTGGTTTTTCATCTGTGAAGTTTCTGAGCTGTTGTTTATCCACAAAGCTGTATATTCTTCCTTCACACCTGAATGTGAGTTGGGCTGGGTGCAGTATTCTAGGTGAGGCATTCATTTCATTCAGTCTTGTCACAATATTCCACCACTGTCTTCTGGCCTTGAGAGTTTCTTGTGACACAAGGCCTTGAGAGTTTCTTGTGACATGTCTGTGGTAAGTCTTAGGAATGCTCCTTTGAAGGTAATTTCTCTTTTTGATCTTGCTGCTTTCAGTATTCTATCTCTATCTGTGGGATTTGTCATTGTAACGAGAATGTGTCTTGGGGTGTTTTTCTTTGGGTCTCATTTAGCTGGTACTCTTCGGGCATGCAGGATTTAATTGCATGTAGTCTTTAACTCTGGGAGTATCTCTTTGATGATGTCTTTGACAGTTGATTCTTCCTGGAGATCTCCTACCTCAGTCTCTGGGACTTCAATGTTGTTACGTTGTTTCTGTGGAGTTTATCAAAGACTTCTATTTTCATCTGTTAGCATTCCTTGAGTTCTTTTTTCATTGCCTGTTCGTTTGTCTTAAGGTTCTTTTCCAATTTCTTCTGCTGTGTTGAGTTTTTCTGCATCACATCTTCCAGTACTCTGATTCTCTCCTCAGCTGCTCTTACCCTGCTGGCGAGGCCATCCATTGAGGTTTTCAGTTGAACTACTGTGTTTTTCAGATCTGTTATTTTAGTTTGGGGTTTTCTGATTTCTGTCTTTGTGTTCTATTCAGATCGATCTATACTTTCTTTGAGTTCTACAAACATCTTTCATATTGCTATTTTAAGTTCCTTATCCGAGAGGTTAATCAGGTGGTTGGAATTTATTAGGTCATCTGAGCTTTCGTCTTCATTCCCTGTGCATGGTGTTTGCCTGCGAGGTTTCCCCATTGTCACGCTTGTAGTGTGGTTTTTCCTCCGTGTTGTGGTGGGGTTCATTGGTTAGAAAGAGTGCACGGCCATGAAGGTGTGCTTCCTAGGCCTCTGAGGAGACCTTCAGGTATTCAGAAACACAGACAGGCACATGAGAAGTTTCCCTTGAAGTCCTCAGAGTGATCAATGGCACAGCAGGGCGGAGCCTCCGCAGGCCATAGAGCTCAGCTTATTGGACGGCGACCCCCACAGCCAGATTTTATGCACTGGGCATATTCAAAATGCTGTTTTTGGGGGGGTGTGCTCCCTAGGCCTCTGAGGAGAACTTCAGGTATCCAGAGTGATTCTTTTTAATAGAAACTATTTAGGAGTGTTTTTGTTTCTTTTTCCTGGACTAGTCTAAAACGGATTAGCAGTAGTTCTTTGTTAAAGAATTCTTTGTGAGATAATTCACTAGTGAATCCATCTGGTCCAGGGCTTTTATTTTTAGAAATCCTTTTGATTACCATTTCAAAATCTCCAGTAATGATAAGTTTGTTCAAATATTCTTACTTCAGATCATATTAGTTTAACCTTGGGATTCTAGAATTTCAAGATCTATTTCTTCCAGATTTTCTTGTTTTGGGTATAAATATTCACAAAGTAATCTCTATTACTTTCTGAATTTCTGTAGAATCTGTAGTGACTTCCATCTTTTCATTTCTAATTTTGTTTGTTAAGTTTCTCATTTTCTTTGTGAATCTTTCTGATATTTTATAGATATTTTTTAAACAACCAACGCTTGATATCATTGTTTTGGGTTTTTGTTTTTGTTTTTGTTTTTTGAGGAGGGAAGTTCCAGTTAGTTTCTTCTCTAGTTTTATTTCCTTTGCCTGCTTATTTTTGTTTCTTTTGTTAGTACTTTTTCAAGTTTTAAGCTGTGTAATTATGTTATTTATGTAGGTATTTTTCTTTTTTTTTTGATGAGTGTTTGCAGAACTATAAATTTTCTTTTTTATACTGCTTTTATATTCCACAAATTCTGATAATTCATGGTTTCATTCTCATTTTTCTTCCAGTAATCTTGATTTATTCTTTAATTTCTCTATGATCCACTGTTTATTCAGCAATGAGCTGTTTAATTTCTAGGTCTTAAAGTTTTCTCTGTGGCTCTTCTAGTTGTTGGTTATTTTATAATTATCAAAATGGTAATAGCAGCACTACTTCTGTTATCTAAAAAGTCCTTCTGTTATCTAAAAGTATAATATGGGAATCTAAGAATTCTCAATTTTTCACTAATGTGCAAATTAGTGGTAATAACCTTTTATAGACATTTCTCCTTCTATCAATAAGCAACCTGTAAAATTATATTAAACATCTTTTACTTTGATACAGTAAAGACTATTTGTACCTATGCCATTGTTAATATGAACCTGAAATATGATTAGAGAAACACTTAGTATAAAATTGGCCCTAGTAATTTTATAGGTATTGGTTCTCATATTTTATGAATTTTTAAATTAAGGAATATCAAAGAAAAACTTCGAAGCTCAGACTTCATGTTAAAACTAAAATTGAGTTGTTCATTAATTTTATAAAAAGTGTAAATTGATCAGGACTGCCTAGTATAGTCACATAACCTACATTAGTAAATTATCACCCTTATATTAAAATCACTAAATAGGCAAAAATAAACACAATGAAAAGAGAAATGCAAATTAGGTCAAAACCTAGCAGAGACAAATTGAATCTAATTTTTAAGTATAGAGTTAGAACTACATAAAATCCTCCCTTTACAGATCTGGCTGGCTTATAGACTGGGGAGGGGCCACTGGCCATTAATTGATCACAAAATTAGGGCAGGAAGGATGTAGAGATTGAACACCAAGCAGTTCCATAGAGTGCCAGGACTCTTAATACAGCACTGAGATGATAGTTAAAGGCAATAGGTTTTTTATGAGTTCAAGTACTCAAAGAGCTGTCCATTTCTATTTGTGATGGCTTCCTTATAGCAAGTCATATTACTATTTTGTTTACCAGAGGCCTACTATAGCCCTACTTTCAAAGTATTTTCCTGGTTTTTTTAGTATAAAATCACAATAGTCTAAGTAGAATTCCATTAAGATAGATAGAGCTCCTAAAAAAGAGCATTTTACTTCCTTCCTTACAATCAAGTCTCTCTCTATAAAGATGCAAATTGAAGTGCTAACAGCCATGACCTGTTGAAAACAAAGAAGAGGGCAAAACACCTATAATTTCTGACTTCCACTGAGTTAATTACACAGTTGACTTTACTGTCAGGAACTCTCTTGTATTAGGAAAACACATTGGTCACACTGCCATTAAATATGCATAACAGACTCCATGTTTGTCAAAGAATTGAAGAAATAATTTGCTGTCCTGCTTATTAGTAATCCTATCAGACTGATTTATGCATCTGCTGATAAAAATTGTTTTGACTGCACATAAAAGCTATGAATTCTAGAATTTTGGAGATTTTTTGGAGCAAGACACTCAGTACCTTATTCATAAAATTATGATTTTAATTAAAAATATCAATATAAAAGATTAATATGAAATCATTCACTTTTCAACTAAATTTAATCAACATTGAAATTTGACTTTGAAAATATGAATGTTTCACAGGTTAGGTTTTAAAACTATTTTTTTCCTCCAACTTTCAAATGGATCAGGACATATAATCAAATTTAGTTGCATAGTTTATAAACACATTATATACTGAAATGATTGACTAAATATTCTGGAAATAGATAGTTGTAGCTTTGCTCTATCATAGATATATTTTCAGCTTTACAATATATCACTATGCTGCTCTCTTAATCTGTGAATTCTTTAAAACCAAATTTCTACCTAAATTAAAACAAAAAATAACACACACAGAAAAAAAACATGAATGGCCTTACAACTTTTTTTGTGTTTTAACATGACATATTCTTTCTGCCTGAAAATAAAAGAAAAGGGGGCTATCTAGTGACTAACAAATGTGCCCTATTCTTTCTTTTGGATTTTATGCTAATAACTAATCAAGTTAGCTGACTTATTTGATCTTATTTTCCCTAGAGGTTATTTTTATATTGTGGCTCAGCAGTTTTTTAGTTAGAAAAAGCAGAATTCACAAACCAAGATCTAAATAACAAAGCATTGCAAAACTTCCACAGTTGTACAAGGCACTGAATTTTATCTTCTTCACATCACCTGATTGTTTTTATAAAGTCACTGTGAGTTTGTGTTCTTGACAAGGATTGATGGACTACGTGTTAGCATCATGATGTACTGCATTATTTATATACGGCAGCCAACTTCTATCTTTTAGCTTGTCCTTTGCTGTCAATTGAAGAACTGCAATATTATCTGAAAGTAAAGAACTGATAAAAATGAATTGACAATCTTTATATCATTATACAACTTATATTAAAAAAGAGTAAAAAGTACCTTATACATTAAACTATTTAAAACAATTAAATGTCATCTTATATGTGTTGCCCTTAATCACATTTAATCATATTTTTGGTAAAATAGTAAACCTGGATCCTGCTGTCTACTTTTGGCAAATGTATCAACTGCAAACCTCTAACCAGATCCATATTACCAGTGCAGAGAACCAGAGGCTGCTTGCTTGTGGTGATTGGGGAATCTCAGTGATTTATGCTGATGATACCAGGACTGAACACTCAGCATCATTCCTGGACTCTAACAGACCCACTTACTTTCCAAGGCCTTGGCTACTGTCAATTATTGTCTACAAAGTCAACTGAGTCTTTACACCTTCATATTTCTCCTGGATTTCCAGCATCTATTTAGCACAGGTTGATAGTTAGATAGTTAGTAGACCATTTCTATTCTCAAACTTCTGTATTCACATTTTGAACAGTCCACTTATTTATATAGAGAAAATATCAAATATGAATTCTGTCAATCTGTCTAAGAGCCTGCAGATATACTGGGGTTTAGGCTAAAACTTCTTTTTTTTGGGGGGGGGGTTTGGGTCACACCCGTCAGTGCTCAGGGGTTACTCCAGGCTCTATGCTCAGAAATAGCTCCTGGCAGGCTCAGGGGACCATATGGAACACCGAGATTCAAACCACAGACCTTCTGCATGCAAGGCAAATACCTTACCTTCATGCTATCTCTCCGACCCTAGGCTAAAACTTCTTATGTCTTTTTTCTCACACCAAAGTTGAATCATTCTGTATGTCATACTATTTCCCATTTATCGTACTTTCCATATTTTTTTTTTTTTTGGTTTTTTGGGCTACACCCGGTGATGCTCATAGCCACACTCCTGGCTATGGGCTCAGAATCCACCCTGGCTTGGGAACCATATGGGATGCCAGGGGATGGAACCACAGTCTGTCCTAGGTTAGCACGTGCAAGGCAGATGCCTTACTGCTTGCACCACCACTCCAGCCCCTCTAACTTCATCTTTAATATAGTTGATATCCTTAACTATTCCTGTAGCTTTTTCTCATCTGCACTAAAACACTCTCAGACTTTTTCCATTTTATTTCATTTGTTAAGATTTCTGGTCTTATCCAATGGTACTCAGCATTTGACTCTGTTTAGGGATCACTTTTGCAGGGCTCAGGGGCATGTATGTGATTACAGTGATGCCTCTGAGTTGACCAACTTTTCTTAATTTCTGTACCATCACTCTGACTAATTTCTTTAATTTGGGGGGGGGTCACACCCAACCATGCTCAGGGGTTACTCTTGGCTATATGCTCAGAAGTCCCACCTGGCAGGCTCAAGGGACTATATGGGATGCCAGGATTTGAACCACTGACCTTCTGCATGCAAGGCATATGCTTTACCTCTATGCTATCTCTCCGGCCCCAATTTCTTTAATTTTAATGATTTTTAGTCCCTAGTTCTCACCAATTTTTATATGCATAACTTTTTATTTGAACAGAACTTGCTGTGTGACAGAAATTGGGACAAGAGAAAGCATTGGTTATTAAATTGAAGTAATTTTATTCCTTAGGTAATTTATTATTTAGGGGTTCATATCTGTTTCTAAAACACTTTTCTTCACAGAATTTTATTTTAGTCATACGGTTTTAAAAAATCAAGGGCCAAAGAAATAGTAATGTGAGGTGGGTAGAATATTTACTTGGCAGACAGGGTTCTACCGTTGGCATCCCATGTGATTTCCACCGATCATGCCAGGAGGTACCTTAGAGTACTGCTAGGTCTGGCTCAAAAATAAACCAAAGCAAAACAAATCCATTCTGGAATCAGAGAGATAATACAGGGTTTAAGGTACTTACCTTATAAAGCTAAACCCAGTTTGATACATATTATTGAATATGGTCGCTTGAGTAATGCCAGATGTGATCCATGAAAATAATACCAGGAGTAAACTCTGAGCATCACTAGATGTTTTTTCACATTTCTCAAAATAAAAATAAAATAAACTCAGCCACTTTTCTTATCTCTAACCAAATCTTTCTCCTCAAATTAAAATCCATAAGAGTAAGTTCTTAATGAATTTATCTATGGATAGTCAAGTAATTCAAACCTTTCTGAGATGGAACTCACATCTTGACTACTGTCCCCCAACTTTTCTTTAAGAATAGCCTTACTATTAAGATGATAGAACTCCATAAATCTTTGCTTTGATATCAGGGTTGGTAAGGGATTAGGAACGAACTGTATGTAGAATTTTGGTATGTGGGTTTTCTCATTCATTATAGTTTTCCTGCTATCACAGGCATATTATACATTTTTGGAGTATTTCTGTTATTATTATAATCTAAGCCAGTATTCACAAATGACAGAACAAACATTGTCACTCCTGACAGCTCTGTCATTCTTACAGTTTGCCTCCTTTCAATATATTCCTGGGTTAAGTATCTGAAGTTCAAGTGAAATCACTTTCCTACTGAACAACATTTTCACCTCTTCAATAGCTATCCTGTGTGCTTGAAAATAGCCCCAAAAGGAATTAAAATTTTCTACTTAGAATTAAATGTGACATAATTCTCTCACCATGGTATGTTGAGAATGTAAGGACCATTTTATTTACCTTATCTTGTTCCTGTTGTTAAAATGCTGGCAGGGCTTCAACAAAAATCTTTAGGTTTATAGACACATTGGAGTATGAGTCAGTGAAAAAGGTCGCTATAAAGTTTGCTGATCTTCCTGGCATGCCCTGTGTCATAATAGACTTCTGTGCTCTTTTCATCTATAATCAGCTTTTTGTGACAATGCTAGCAAGATGGTTCTGTGGATCCCAGCTTCTTAAAATGTGGAGATCTGGAGTTGTGTTAAAAATTTTCCAAAAGTAAAAAGTTTCTTAATACACAATCATCCCCAAATCATTTCAAATGCAACTATGAATCAGAATGCAACAAATGCAACTATATGAATCAGAAATGTTTCTGGCACTGCTCAGCTGGGTTGTATTTGACAATGAGCAAAAACAAAAAAGTGGCAAGTGGTATAATATTGAGAAGCCCCAATCTAGATTATGAATCTGTGAACTTCCAATCTTTCTTTCTTTGTTTTTGTTTTGTTTTTGTTTGTTTGTTTGTTTGTTTTGGCTTTTTGGGTTACACCCAGCAGCGCTCAAGGCTTATTCCTGGCTCTATGCTCAGAAATCGCCCCTGGCAGGCACAGGGGACCATATGGGATGCTGGGATTCGAACCATCCTCCTTCTGCACAAAAGGCAAATGCCTTACCTCACCTCCATGTTATCTCTCTGGCCCCACTTCCAATCTTTCTGCTTGTTTTTTAGTAAAACAAATCTTTCCTTGTCCATCATCTTGTCACTGGATTGATTGATCCCAGAGGTAATTAAAACAGTTCTTTGGAGTTAACACAATCTAAGATTCTAGGAGTGTCTTTATGACACCACATGCCCTGATCCTGTCTTGCCTCTTATCATTTCTGTTTATTTTTCTCTCTGGTCAAAATAGTTCCTATCTTTTAAGTATATACATAGTTTTGATCTCTTCATTTGCAGTTTCCCTCCGCCTGCATCCCACCTCACCTCTAACTGTTTTTTTTAAAACTAATCTTATAGTTCTAAATTGAATTTGCTTGAAAATATTGCCAAATAAGCACTTTGAGTTAGATATCCATCACCCTCACTCTTATGCTCCTTGACCCCAGGACACACCTTCATTATTTCAACATGTAGTAACAACTACCTGTCAATGTACTTGTGTTTATTCTTAGTATCTTAGTCTCTGACAACAGGTAGTTCTTTATCATAGGTACCTTAGTATGTGCTACAGTAATCACTTTTTAGGACACATAATTAAGCATTGATTAATAATTAATTGAATGATGAAATGGATATTTATCAAAGGTAGAAATAATGTACATTCAAAAATACTCACAAGTTCTATAATATTTTAGCAATTTAGCAATTTATAAAAATTCAGCTAATTATTTTACAAAGTAATTATTCTACTTATGTTAAACCAACCAGTAACTCTTCGATCCTCTCTGGAATATTCTGTGAATTTATTTATTATTTTTATGTATTTGGTTTTGTAGCTATATACAGTGGTGCACAGGGCTTACACTTGGCTTTTGACAAGGCTCAGGCTGTATCAGTTGCATTCCAGGCAAGTGCCTTTTTATTTTCTTTGCCCAGCAAAGTTTTCTTTGTTTTGGATTGTTGGTTTTTGGTTTATAATTACTGATATTCAAGGTTTACTCCTCACTGTGTGCTAAGGGATTTTTCCTGTGGTGTTTATTGCACTATAGGCAACCCTAGGGATTGAACCTAGGTAAGTTCCATGCAAGGCAGGCCCCTTATTTGTTGTACTATTTCTCACATAAATTCCTTTATGTGAGTTTGCAAATCCCTGCTTCTTGAAAATGATTTTTCATAACAAAGTAAAATGGAAGAAAGATGTTCAAATGAATATATTTCTTAGCCTTTATCTTAAATAAAAGCAGGTAAATATATTTGCTCACTTCCTATCTCCATTTTTATCTCCTATTCTTTTTTCTTCCATAAATAAAAAATTTTATAGTACTTTTAAAAGTTATAGAAGGCTGGGACTCACTCCCTAGCAATTCTGATTTAATTGTAGAGGGCATCAAAATTTTTAAAAAGATCCCCTGTGATTATTCTACACTGCAAATTTTGAGAACTACTGGGTTAGATAATTTTTAATGTCCCTTTCAATTCTAAAAACTCTAGACTTTGATTTTTATAGTACTCTTTGGAGTGTTTTAAAAATGTAGAATATGACAAAAGGTTTTGAAAATATAGGACCTAAAATGTGTTTAACCTTTTTATGCAGCTAACCTTGATTGCAAAGCTGTGGGATAAAGAACATATAATTGATATAGTCAACACTAAAATATTGATGATGGTTTTCTTCTAATTCACTTATGTCTAGTATTCCCTTACAATAAAAATAGCTTTTAAATTAATAAAATAGACTATCTTTTTAAAATTAGCATTAAAATGTTTCTAAGGGGCTTGTGCAATAGTAGAGTGGGTAGGGAGCTTGCATTTCATGTGGCTTATGTAGGTTCCATCCACAAATTCCATATGGTTCCCTCAACTCGCAAGGAGTGATCCCTCAACACATAGCCAGGAGTAACTCCTAACACTGTTGGAGGTGTCCATAACACCAAAATCAAAACAAAGAAAAACAAACAAACAAACAAACAAGCAAATCATGATTCAGAGTCTAAGAATTTAGTTTGTTCATGTATACTTTTTGTTTCCATGTTTGATTGTAGTTATTTTTTTGGTGCATTGTGACATTGTGGTATAAAATTAAATGAATGATCTTTTAGTATAAATGCATCCAGTGATTTTTTTCTACGAAGTGGAAAATCATATCGCACAAATAATTATATTCATATTTTAAAATATTACAATAAATATTTTATGTCTTACTCTTTCTAAATGAAAGATATCTGAAATCATAAACAGAAACATTTTGAAGCCTACATGAAGGTAACAATCTGAGCAAACATTTTAAATAATATTTTTTAATTTAGCTGACCACATTCACAAGCTTTTGTTTGTGTGGGAGTTCTTAAATTATAAACTTTGCATTCAACTCATTTAGAAGGTACAACAAAAACATTACAATATGCAATACAACTGATCTCTCAAGAGGAAACAGTAAATTGAGATGGCTATTGTTAATTTAAAAAGTGACACTTATTTTGTTCTGCACAATTTCACAGGCTTTAGTAAGTCATAAGGGTGCTAACAATTTCTGAGTTTTACCAGTTCACTGTGCAAATTCCCATGAGCTTTATCTCATTTTAACTAGAGTTATTGCTCATTCATGTAACAGAATTGACTCATTTTGTTAACCAGCTTGTTTACAGGTTTGTTCAAATATTTACTTTTAAAATAAAAGACAATTTTTTATTTATTTTTATTCTTTAATGAATGCTTGCCATATATCTGTTTAATTCTTTGAAAGAGTGATAAACTGAAAACGGGATGTAATGGACTAAGCTTTCTCCCTATATTTGAGGAACTTGCATTCATTTGTCCTTGATTTTACTTTCTCAAATAGCTATATAATTTGTGGTATGTCATATTTAGTTTCAAAATGTATTAAAATATCCTAGTTAGTAATGTGCTTGTTTGATATATTACAACTTCAACAATTTTACATGTTGTTGTAATGTATTCCCCCCCCCATTAATAAAGAGAAGACAGAGGAGATGCTATAGGAAATTGGTTGCTTCTAAACATACTAAAGGAATAGAGGAAATTGAGAAACACACATTCGTCCAACTAAATCAAATTGATCTACTGACATCAGTAAAGAAATACATGAGCAGCTCAATGCAAACACATTAATATGAGATAATATGTTGATATATAAATCTATTAGCATAACCACAATTATATATAGTGAGAAGAATGTTAGTTTATATTACAAATACAATTAACAAACATGCTCTTAAATATCTTAAAAATAGAGGCATCAAAATATGGGAAACTTTATAGTATTAATTGCTACCTATTCAAATTGAATTCTTGCCAAAATACTTTTCAATGATATTTTGTTACATGTTTCGTATATACTGGCCTTTTTATTATTTGAATTTATTATTCTCTTGAGTTATTACTAATTCTGTTACTTGGGTATTCTATGCATTTTGAAAGTTCTTTGTTAAGTTTTTTACTTGACTAACTCATGCATCTTTCAGTTTTCATTCTTGTCAAATGAATTTCTTAAAACACATTTACTAGACTGTATGAAGTAAATAGTTTGCTGCCTCTCATGTGAGCATGTTCTCCCATATTCCCCTCAGTGGTTTTATAGTGCCTTTGACTATGTATATATGTGTTTTTCATTATGTATCTCCTGTATTTTAATACAAGTACAAAGATTACAGTAAACTTATCTGTCTTCTCTGGGATATATTCCAAAAGTCTAAGGGTGGTTCCTAGAGTGTTGATAGATGATGCCTGGATGAGTGATTCTATGATTTATAAACTGGAGGTGGGCCTTAACATATAATAAAAGCAATGCATTAATCATCTGAGAGTTTAAATATCAATAAAGAAAGTAGTTTTTTGGTCCACATAATTTTTATAGTAGTGAGAACACAGATTTTTTTCCTTTAATTGACATTAGATATTGTATGATTATGTACTGAGAAACTTTAGAATTATAGTCATACATGTACAGGTATTAGGTCTGTTGTTTTTGCATTGTCTTCTGAAGTTCTGCAAGGTATTTTATAGTATATGCTTACAAGCATTACTATCTAGGTTAAAAGTTCATGAATTGCAAACTGATAATAAAGGGAAATAAGACAATCCCTGAATCACCTTGAACAGGGGGTGACTGGCAACAGGTGGTGGGTCAATGGGAAGAAAGAAGCCAACACTCAGTGTAGGCAGAATCATCCCAGTCCAATCAGAACCCTGGAGAGAGTGCAGGAAAAGAGCAAGCAAACAGGAAGTTAAATTTAGCTTGCAATGATTTCTTGCCCCTGGGAAAAATAATTGCTTCATTCTATTGCCAAAAGGCAAATCGGCATCAGCTTAATTTGCCTGAGTCTGCCATAAACTGCAGATGGAATCATAAAACATAGTTAGATTCAAATTAAACACATCTGTCCTAATATAAAGCAGGTGAGGCCAGCCAGCCAGGAAACATCAAGGTGTAATGCTCACACAGATTACAATATGCAGAGGTATATTTTAGGAGTTTGCTGACAGTGCAATAGAGAACCCTAAAATTATGTATTGTCCAATTTTTCCTCTGTTGAGCCTATCTTCCTATGCTGGAAACCATCTTAGTTTTAAATGACTGGGCCAACAAATATATGGGAAAGAAACTAGACAAACAGAGAAAAGCAATTATTTGAAGTCCAGGAGACTGTGGCATTTTAATAGTTTTCTTACCTGAAATGACAGAGAATTAGAAGTCTCCATGGTGCATTTTAAGTACATCTAAAATTCTAGCTAGAGAGTTAATTTCTACTTAAGGTATCAGTCCTCATCTGCACTGGCCCATAAGGTAATGGGTGTGATAAAGAAAATGGAAGGTAAGACAAAACATTTTTTAAAAGCCAAGGTAATTATGTAACTCGACAAATCAGGGAAGTTTAGAGAATGAAAGGGTACACTGGTAATCATTACACATTTAAGGCTTCAATCTCCCGTTAGTAGTAATGCTTACTGGGGATAAAAATCAGGCAGTCTCCACCTCCACTAAAAAGGCAAGTTATGGTTGAAGATAGCTGTTGATGGTTGGAGCATCAAGAGAATAATGGGATATTTGTCCATACCATAAATCATAAGGACTGACTGCTAGGAAATCCCACCCAACCTATTTGTAGGGTCGATGGAAAAAAATTAATCTAAGAACATGGCAGCACATACCCCTTACCATGTCTAACCAGATGCAAGCTATATAATCCTACTGTAGGTGCAGATGGGAGTAAGTCTGGCATCAGACCTCCCCCAGATGCACGCCCCAATTAAGACCCCATTGGTCAAATCTGTCTCTATCTATGACTCTTCTTTTTGGGGGGGATGGGTTGGGCCACTCCTGGTGGTGCTTAGGGATTACTCTGCTCTGCACTCAGAATCACTCCTGGCAGGTTCAGGGAACCATCTGAGATATCGGGAATCGAATTCAGGTCTGTCCCGGGTTGTCTGTGTGCAAGGCCAGCACCCTACCACTCTGCTATCATTCTGACATCTTTTGACTCTTCTTATCTAGCCAACTTTAAGCTTTAAAAAAGAGAAAGTTTCCCAGATTCAAAAGACATGGAAACTGAATATCCCAGCATTTTGGGGGTATCAATTTTAGGATCACAGTTATCCGGTGCAGGGGACTCATGCCTCGAGCCAATGATTAAATATTATAAATGTAATATTGCCTCATAATTTTTCTTTCTTGCAAAATCTAATTTTTTCTTTGAAGAGCCTCCATGAATATTTTTGAAATTTTTATTAGACACAGATTCACCAGCTCCAACTTGCTTCTACCATTCTATCTCTCAATCCTTCACCATGGAATTGCCTCATAAAATACTTTTTTTTTTGCCGCTTATTTCTAACTTCAATATTTTATTACAGATATTTATCACTCTTCAAAAAATATGTTGATCTTACTTTATTTTTGTTTTTTGGTATATGAGCCACACCTAGAAGTGCTCGGGACTATATCCTGGCTCTTCAAGTAGGAAATCATGAGGATGAACGGGATGGAATCTGGGTTGGCCAAGTATAAGTTAAATGCCTCATCCTCTTTACTTTTTTCTTCTTCTTTTTTTTTCTTTTTTGCTTCATGGAAGTACAATCAATAAGAGTTGCTATTAATGATTTGCTATGAGTGAAAGATTCAATGCATACTTCTAATTATGTTTGATAGTTTCTCTTGTTCCCTGTTTTCTTCCAAAGTCATAATTATTTTCTGCAATATTGCTTCTAACACAGACACAATTTAGGCATTTTATTAATTGTGAGATTAAAGGATTGGACTTGGCCTCTTCATTATTCAAGATGTCCAGCCTATTAATCCCTTAGAGATTGTCTTTCAGAGAAAAATAGCTCCGAACATAGAAGTCTGCAGGGCAAACTAATTAGGCTTTCTCACAAATCCCTTCTTCTTGGGAAACAATAAGTGATGCTCAGGTCTTACTACTGATTCTTCACTTAGAGTTTATCCTGTTAAGCTTGGAAGCCATATGGACTGCCCGAGATCCGATCCATGTTAGTTAGGCATATGCAAGGCAAATATCCTACACACTGTACTGTCTCTCCAGCACCCTTTATGAGGCTTTTTTTTTGCTAAGTATTTCCTTCCAGAAATCAGAGGAGACTTCCCAGCTTTGGTGTTAAGCAATCTATTTGCTATCTAGCTTTCCTGTGGTGATGGTAATAAGAAACTATCTACCCATCAATCAGGAGCCATTGATTTCTTCTAGGCATACCCCACTTATAGTGTCCTGTGTGTTAACAGAATTTATCAGGGCATGTGAAAACCAGTGGATCATGTTTCAGCTCCTGGAACTGAGTACAGTGCCTCCAAGGTATGGCATGATATAGTTTAAAACGCCCTCTTTCCAGTAGTCATGCCACTCGAGACTGCATTGTTTTCAAGTCACAATCCCCTAGCATTTCCTAACCCATTTGCTTAGTAAATTTTGTCTATAAAAGATTTTTTCATTTCTTAAGTTTCTGTGTCTTGAGAATCAAAGAAACTGGAAGTATTTAACAATCTCAAGAAGGTATAGCTGGGCTGTATACTGAAGCGGATAGAACCTAGCAAGTAATATCTACATTTTCCTCCTTTGAAGAATTTATTCCATCCCCCATTTCTTATGTATTTGTCGGTTTGAACTAGGATCTCTATTCTCCTTTCTTTCTCATTCCTTCACTCCCTCCTTCTGCTCTCTTTAAAGACTTCCATGTCCATTTAACATTATTTTGCTTGAAATCAATTCATTCTGTATTTGCTTATTTAATACCTTCATAAAAATGTTTATTTTTGGAAGTGTCTCAGATTTCTCTAATATAATAGCTTCTTTTAACTATACCTGTTGTTATTCTATTCATAGGTAGTTAGTCATTCAAACAGTCTGGGACTCTAAAAATCAATCTAGATTTCTTATACCCTCTCAACCTTCACAACAGTTTTGGCCCAAGGTCATCTCAGTTCTATGACACAGAGTATGGTCTAATTTTTTACCTTTGTGCTTTCTAAAATACACAGTAAATATCAATAACGGGGATACAATAAGAGAAAATAAAGATATATTTTCATAGTGTATAATATTTAAGAAACAAGTGGGAACCAAAAAGAAAATACTGTAAGTGCAAAGACAAAAAAGAAAAACAGATGAGCTAAATGGTAGCTAAAACCTGCATTAAAAGAGAGGTGAACAGATAACCCTATGTCATTTTGACCACAGAAGTATATATGACTTTCAAATAGCATTGATTAAAAACTGAAAATATTAAGTATTACTCCCTAAAAGACATGGAACAGATGTAAGACTATTTCTGAGGACACCAGAAACTACCCAATGATGTGACAGTCAAATGGTTGAGAAATTCTGCTTTTATATGGCTCAGGCATACCACAATTAAAAGCCCACTTCAGTTACTAAAAACAACAGGGAATTACCAGTTGGAGTAAGAGGAATCATAATGAGAGTTCCTTGACTTAGGAATTCTGTATACTAGAGAATATTACTAGTGTGCCTTTCCCTTCTCTTGTACACATAAAGTGTCTGCAACATTCCTTGATTAAACATTGCTGCAATAACAGACACTAGTCTGAGAAAAGTACAACATATATCATAATATTGAAAGTATAAAGAAATAAGAATATTTTACCAAAGACACTTTTCATGTTAGTAGATGTTAGACAAACTATATAAAGCTGCTCTACTTTTCACATACTGATGGCAGACAGGCATAATTTCACATTAAAACTGATAGCTGACTCATACAAAATCTCAACAAGACACTTTTTCTTCTAGGTTAATTATCTGGAGGGAAAAGTGATCTGGGGATTTCTGTTTCATGCTTCATTATCTACCTACTATTTACAAACTTATTTTTAGTGGTGACTCCACTAATTTCTCTACCTAGAGCTACCTCCAAACGGGCTAAGAAATTCTTCATGGTGGATTGGGAAAGAAAATATTCATGATAGGCTGGGAGATAGGACATTGGACTTGCTTGCATGTAATCGACCTAGTTTCAATTAGCAGTACCTAATATGGTCCTGAGAGATACATCAAGAGCTATTCTTGAGCAGAAAGAAGGAATAATCCTGAAAACAGTCAGGCATGGCCCCTAAACAAATAAAATATTAAAATGCTCATAATTTTTCTCTGAGTTTACTTCCAAAGTTAATAACACTTAGTTTCCTTTGTCCTCAGCCTTAATGTCTTAGACACATTGTAAGTATAAATGGGGTAATAGCATATATGGAAGTCCTTTTATGACTTTTTTTTTTTTTTTATTTTTGGGTCACACCTGGCAGCTCTCAGGGATTACTCCTGGCTCTACCCTCAGAAATAGCTCTTGGTAGGCTTGGGGGATCATATGGGATGCCAGGGTTTGAACCACCATCCTTCTCCATGCAAGGCAAACGCCCTACTTCCATGCTATCTCTCTGGTCCCTGACTTTTTGATGCCTACAGATAAACTTCAAAATATTTAGCGATTTTTATATGCCAATACAGACTTTTTTGCCTTATTTCTTTTTAACGCTCATGCACTTTCATGCTTTGTTAAAGGTGACCTACTGAAGTTGCTGAAATGAATGATATAGTTTTCTTTGTAAACATTGTTACAAAATATTGCCATTAATATCGATCATCATATGACAGAATTGAATCCTTGTTTGGCCCTGATTGATCCTACAATCTGGATTACATAAACTAATAATTGATATTTTATTATGAAATAAGAGTTTACCACAAGACCAGCTCTTAAAAAAGGTGTAATTAGACAACAAACACATATATGCATTTATATAGTATGTCTGTATTGCTTCCTATTTAATGCTGCCAGCATAGTCTTTATTTTATTTTTTAAGCTTATTTTATTAAAAGAGCTTGCTGACCTACTTGACATATTGTAATACATTTATTTCCATAAGTTGGAGCAAAATTTTTTAAAAATAAGAATAAAAATACAGAAAAGTCAAGAAAGGAAAAAAAATGAATTAGAGTGACAAGCAAATTTGTGAAAATTATTTTATTGCCAATGAGTTAATTGTCATTGTCAGAAAGTTTAGTAAGCTATTATTGCTAGCTAGACATTATTCTATTACCTGCTTTTAAATATTAGGTGACTTCAACTTCCATGGACGTCTATACTGATATGTTCCTATTGGGATGACAATGAAAAAATGAAGTTGTGTGTGGCAGCAAATGCAGCTGTGTGGTCAAGAGGTCAAGGAATTCAACCACTATTGCTGATACTGTAGTTTTTGTGGTTGTTATGGCTGCCAGGTCACCCAAACTTATGAGATGGTGGTGGAAGGGTGCACACACACACGCTAAAGAAGTCCTGGTAATAGCCCCAAACAGGCATATCTGGAGTTTAGTTATATTGATATTTCTGTAATCATAGAATAGTGGTGAAGCAGGGCTAAATGAAAGCAAATATTAAGGTTGATATATGCAGGCATTACTTTGCAGGAGAGGGGGTATTTGGCCCATCACTTCTCCTGAGACTGCCAGCTTTCAGCGGCGTGGCCAGTGTACCCATATATTTTTATTATTTGTTTTATTATTTGAGAACAGAGTCTTGGAACTGGCCGGATACAAACATGGTGACTATGTATTGGGTGTGGTTGATAGGATAGTCTTTTAAAAATACTGATTTAAAAATACAGTACTAGAGTTATAGTACAGAGGGTAAGGCACTTGCCTTGCATGATGCTGATTCAAGTTTAATTTCTGGAATCTTGTATCCCGTGACCTCACAGGAGTAATTCCTCTGTGCAGACCCAGGAGTAAACCTGTGCACCACTAGGTGTAGCCCAAAACAACAACAACAAAAGAACACAAATACATATTTGTTTGCATCAATTACAATATTTTTTGTTTTCTAATCTTATCAATTATAATATCACCTTTTAAACATTCCTTAACATTAACTTATTTGCCATTTCAAGTCAGATATTCTAAAGTCCAAGTTATTCTATGGTATAACAAATGCTATAGTATTACTCAAGCCTTATTATTTCTTCCATTCTCATATATTTGACTACTAGTATACATTCGCATGTTAATGAAATATTTTTCTTCAGGATTTCATAATTTTTAATCAATTTTAACTTGTTTAAAAATTTTCATATCTAGGATTGAAGAAAAGTACTGGTGATATGATGCCTAACATAAACATCACTAACACTCATTCACTGTATGTGGCACTGCATGTGGTCCTGTATAATCCTCAGGAATGACTCCTGAACAACTCTGCATGTGGCTTTCAAACCAAAAAATAAGTAACTAAACAAAATAAAATTAAGATGATTAATCTCAGAAGGGATGAAATAATTCAGTGAGAAATCCTATAAAGGATTCAGGTTCCTAAGAAATGCAAACTTGTATTGTGCTATAAAAATTCTGAAAAACCCCATTCTCTTTTGTCCCCCCCCCCAAAAAAAACCTATTTTCACTTATAAAGCTCACTTAGAAACTGGACATTATGAGATTGATTCACTTTATCTCTACAATAAAGCCACCCCAAGGATTCTACCTGAAGCTTTCTTTTACACAGCACTTAATCAGTTCATTTTTGAGTATGTCAGGCTGTTCAGGGATCATACCCTTAAGATTTCTTGAGGATCTTTTATTTAGCTGAGACAATCTTTCTGACCTCAGGAATTTTTTGAAGTGTTTTCACAAACAGTCTTATAGCAACATCTTTGATTTGATATTTTGTTGAGGTCGTGTTTTTCTGCCAATGCTCTGGATATGACCTTTCATCTGTGTGAAAAGACTGCAGTTTAGAACCTGCTTTAACTTTAGAAAAGGTATTTTTCTTCTTTTATATATTTTTTGTACATATATATGTGTTAGAGGTGAGTGTCCTATTTTTAAGCAGTGCTAAAGTGAATTGGAAGTTATTCTAGGCTGTTCATCTGATTAGATAGTTCAGTATATGGGCTCAGATATTCTGGAGATCACCAAGAAACATAATCAGTGTTCTGGTCCTCCAAAGCTGTATCTGGCAGTGCTGGAGGTAAGAACATGTCAAGGCCAGAGATTGTTCCTCCTAAATTCTCAGAATGTGTTCCTCACCACCAAGCTACCTTCTTGGTACTCATTTTATTTTCTATCACATTTTTAAATTTAATCTGTTCTTTAAAACATTTCTTGCAAATAATAACAGCAATAAACTAGTAAAAACTAGCTGAGATTTTATTATTCTAGAAATTTCATTACTCATTATCTTAAAATATATTAAGTAGATTATCTGTTGTCTTCATTAACTCAAATAACAACTTTATAATTATTTTGTTTTCCCAGAGAGCCAGACTCCTGATTTTTTGTTTGATTTGGTTTTAATCCACACCCAGGACTTGCTCCTATCTCTGCATTTAGGAGTTCCCTGGGGGTATTGGAAAGTGGAAGTGAACCAAGTGATGTAGCAGGGTCTGAACCTGAGACACTGATATGCAAACAAGCACTTTACTTGCTGTACTATTTCTCTGGCCCCATGAATGATGATTTTTATTGCCTTTTGTAGCTATTTGTTCTCTGAAAAGTCTTCCTAATTTCTATCTGCAACCAACTATAGGCCACATATTTTAGGCCTTTTTTAGGGCACACTCTATTTCTATGTAGCAGTTTCTCTCTTTTCATGTTTTCATTACCTCTTTCAAGCAATTTTGGTTGAATTTATTCTTATATCCATGGAAGATTTCCAACAGAGAAAATAGAAATTGAAAAACTTTTTCTTGCCTCTGCTGACTCCAAATCAGCTAGTGTTCTGTTGACTTAACCAAGTTTTAGAGTTATAAAGACAAGCTTGGATTACATGAATTTAGAAATGAAACTATCCTGACAATGAGAAAAATTATATTGCACTGTGCATGACTATAAAGAGATTATTGGAGCAATCAATGAAACCACTTTATCACAATTATTTTGCTAAATCATTTTTAAACAGATTAGAAATTAATGTTTACATGTATTGAAAGAGCACTGAAAGAGGATAATAACTTACACTGTGTTGCTCGATATGTGATGATTGATTTTTTTTTACTATTATTAGATAGTATTTCTTATAAAAGCACACAGTTTCATATGGGATTTCAAGGTATCATCAATATTATCTGTGGTGATGTTCTTAAAAAATGGCAAATGAGGTATGTAGAATAGTATATTTCAGAGTGTAATACAAAAACAAAAACAAAACAAAACAAAAAAAAAAACAAAGAAAGAAAAGCCTAATCAGTATCTGTTCTTTTTACTCTTTAGGTGATATTTGTGAACCTAATCCATGTGAAAATGGAGGTTTGTGTTTGTCAGAACTGGCAGGCGACGCTTACTCCTGTGAGTGTCCAGATGGCTTCACAGATCTCAACTGCTCTAGTATTGTGGAGGTTGGTAAGTGCAAGATTCAACTATTTCATTAGCTACTCTCTTTATTTTTATAAGTCACTGATGAATTTTGCTGTCTACCGTTTGACTGCTGAATGTTTCTTGGTTTATCCTTTCAAGTTTAATTGACATTATGTTTTACAAGTTACCAAATAATTTTAAAACATGTTCTAATAATTGACACTTTAGTTACGAAGCACTGCAAGTATTACTTGAATGTAAAACATTTATTATCTAGTAAAAATATAGGCTTGAGATTCCATTTTGAGAAATAAATCCCATCAAAGTTAATTCAAATTTGTTATTGCAAATCAAATTGAACTTTTTCAAGGAATTGAATTTAGTTGCTCTAGTCTAGTGGATACTTAAAAGAAATTTTCTGAGATCAGTGTTCTCCAAAGTCTTTCAAAAATTGTAATTTGTGGGCTGGAGTGATAGCACAGCAGAGAGGGCCTATGCCTTGCAAGTGGCTAACCTGGTTTTGATCTCCAACTTCCTTTATGGTCCCAGAGCCTGCCAGGAGTGATTCTTGAGCACAGAGCCATTAGTAACCTCTGAACACTGCTGGGTGTGGCCCAGAAACAAAACAAAACAAAACAAAGCAAAATTTTAATTTGGAGAATAGGAACTTTGAGATAGTTAAACAGCTTAAAAGTCTGGAATACCTGCCCTGCATTTATGAAATCTTGATTCGAATCCCCCACACTGAATTAACCCCATTCTCAAGAATGAGTATAATTCTGAATAGCTCTCTGTGGACCTTCTCAACATCACTAGAGAGAGTAATAAATCCCCATCAGTGTTGCAGTCACCACCCTAATAAATATTTTGCTTTAAATATTGCTTAATCAATCATTATATTTTAAACTATTTTCTTAATTGTTAAGAGATTTATTAGTAAGTATAGTTAAGACTTCACGATAACTCCAGAATTTCCAAATAATTCCCTATTAAGGAAATAGCTGTAATCTAAGAAAAATAAATTGCAATTATGTGAATTTGTACTTTTTAGCATTTGTTTTATAGCATTTGTTCTTTTTAAAATTATGCTATAACTTATTTAAAAAATTAAAATTTTTTTCATATTAATTCCAACAGTTAATATAAGACTATATCCATTTAGTATAAGAAAGCCAGATATCAGTCAAAACAATAGTATAGTGCATAGATGTTTACCTAACACATGGCTGGCCCAGGTTTGATCCCCAGTTCCCTATAAGGTCCCCTGAGGCTCCAAGAAATGCTCATGAGTAAATAGCAGGAGTAACCCCTGAGTACTGCTAAGTATACCTTACTCCCATTATAAACAAACAAGAATAAAACCAAAAAAGTTTCTGGATTATTGCTCAACCAACCTCTAAAATCTTGGTGATTTCTATGGGTTTTACAGAAAAGTAATATCTCTAGTAAAGGATTGATTTTACCTTATTTAGTATCTTATACAAGATGGGAGGCCAAGATCTATTGATTGAATGAATGAAAGAGTAAATAAAACCTTTATGATTTTAAGTTTGGCTATATACTATAGGATATTTGAGTGATCCATTTTTTTTTAAAACATGTTTTAGAGATGAGAGCTGGAAGGACCAGTCCATGTGATATGAAGCTTACCATATAGAGTGATGAGTGCAGTTAGAGAAATAACTACTCTAACAACTATCATGACAATGATAGTTTAGTGAGAGAAATAGAAGGCCTATCTCAAAGACAGACAGAGGAAAGGAGGAGAAGAGAAATGGAGGGCATGGGTAGTTGGTGGGAAAGTTCCACTTGTGAATGGAGTGATTTTTTTTTATGATTGGAAACCCAATTAAAAACATGTTTGTAATCATGGTATTAAATAAGAATATTATTATTTAAAAATCAGGAAACCAAGACAAAATCTAGAGCAAAAATCACTAACCATGAGTCCTGCCAATTTTTTATTTGGTTTGCATAGGTGTAAAACATTCTTGAACAACTTGACACCATTAAAAAATATATTTTGAGAAATAAAAAAATGTGTTTACAAGTATTACATTGGTTTGAATTTATTATAGCTGAAAATGTTAATTCTATTATTGCTAAAAGACATTTGTTTTCATTTAATTAATTTCCAAAACAATGATCTGTTGCAAATTTTATTAATACATGGCTATTTTAGAGAATTTGATATAGTGCCATAGAACTAAAAGTTCTGTGTCACACTTTGAACTAGTCTCCAAACAAGCACAGTAAAATTACGAGATTTATATTTCAAGGAAGTCAATATCTTTGAAGAAAATTATACTTATAAATATTTTAATAGTAATATATGATTAGAATAAAGGATCAGTATTATATTTAAAACCAAAAAACCTCAAATTGTTGGTGATTTTGTTTCTACTATATAATTTAATAGTTTACTGAAATATAATGTGTTTAAATTTAATATATATTTAAGGATACAGCATTACAACTCAGTATCTGGCAACCCATTTAAAATCCCCATCAAAAGTTTAGTTTTCATCTTCTACCACATAATTGACTTCCTTTACCTTAATTTTTTAGCCCCTCTACTCTGCTTTTTGTGTGTTTGTTTATTCTTGCTACTTATTTAAAAATGAAGTATTATATTTTAGTGAATTTAAAAGTTTCATTTAAATAAGTTTACATATAGAAATGAGAGAAAAAAAGAGATACATGTTCAAGAGAAAACAGGACTTGTCTTAACTGAAAAAGATAGAAAATGTTTTTTGTTTTTGTTTTACATTTTTTCTCCAAATTGTCTTGGCCTGGAGTTCTTCTTACACATAAAAGCATAAAAGTTAACCTCCGTGTTCTGATGGTGTCACAGGGACAGTTCTTAAAGTCTCTTATAGTTTATCAGGATTCTTTGATTTTCCTATAGCTTCTCCTTTCCAGAGGTCCACCCTTCCCTGGGTAGTACCTTAGTTTCTGCTTAAAGGGATACATGAACTTTTGAATTGCCAAAGAACTCAGTATTTGCATCTCAAAAGGAATGTGTTCTTCATTCCATTGGGCTGCTTCAGAGCAAGTGGCTTTCTTTTTGTTTAATTTTTTTTCTGAAAATGCTTCACTACTGCCCATTCATAATAAGCATTCCTCCCTAGAAATTTTACCCCCTTTATTATTTAGGGGATTCTAGAGTGAATGACTGCCTTCTATAACTGCTTCTTGTTGTCTGAAGACATTCATGTGTCTATGAAATGAAATTAAATCTTATGCTAATTTAATATGAATGGATCCTAGGTAATAGTTATTAGGCTTCAGAGGTATCTGTATGAAAGAAAAATTAGAAAGATTAGACAACATTTTAAGAAAACTATTAGGCCCTGTAGGAGAATAATAGTAAGCTTTCCTGATTACAGTAAGGGCAGTTTAGTTAAAAGAACAATAAAATAGCTTGAGAAATCAAAAATGGTGGCGAGACAGCAGCAGCAGGAGGGCAGCACTACAGAGTAGTCTGAAGATGCCTAGAGCAACTAGTGCCAGAGCGTGAAATCCCTCAAAAGACTGAGACCAGAAACTGGATCAGACACCTAGAGAAGGAGCAAAACATCACTATATTTAATATAGTGGGATATTATTGGAAAAAATAAATGGCAATGGATTTGGTTTAGAGAACTAAGGCTGAGCTAGAGCAGCAACTGTAACAACAGAGTTTCCTAGTGACAGGGTAATTGTAACCCTAAATTGGTCTTGCGACAAGGCTGGGGATTGTAGAAAGTTGCATGGACTCAAAGTGTGACCAACCTTGGGTTGCAGAAATAAGCTTTGAGGAGGAGCAGGAGCCAGGCTGAACTAGAGTACTGTTTTAAGCCATTCCAGTAGGTGCTATACTAGGGTGCTAACAGTGTGGTAAGGCCAGGAGAAAAAGCTGTCATTGCTAGTGCTGAAAGTGATGCATTTACACACTCTTAAGGTGTACTCTGAGCACCAGGACACTGAACTGTCAGGTGGACCAACGGACTCAGATGTAGCATTGAGGGAGCCAGTTAAAGCCAAGTCTGACTGGAGGGACCAGCTGCAGCATGGCTGTGACACAGACAGTCAGGGCAATGAGGCTGTGGAGAGACCAGTTTGCTACATGGACTCACATTGCTCTTAGTCAAAGAGCCCGACAATACACAAAATATTTTTACACATTTCAAGGACACAAAGAGAAGACAATGCAGATCCCCACCACACATAGTGAATGAAGATGAAAATTTTGATGACTCAACCAACATCAGCTTCCTATGTAACCTATCTGATAAGTATTTTAGAGAGAAAATATGAAAGATATTCAAAGAAATCAGAGAAAACATGGAACAAATTGAATAAATAGCGAATAAAACTCAGTAGATAAGAGAACAGAGATGAGAAAACTTTAAATTGAAATGACAGGTCTGAAAATCCTGGAGTAATAAAAAAAAGAAGAAATGAAAAATTCACTGGAAAGCCTTAAAGCAGAGTTAATAGCTGCTGTGGACAGAATCAGTCACATGGAAGATGAGGTGCATAACACCTCCATACAACAGAAAAAATTCGAAAAGATGGAAAGATGAGACCAGAGCAATGGCACAAGCAGTAAGGTGTCTGCCTTGCATGCTCTAGGATGGACTGAAGTTCGATCCCCCAGCGTCTCATGTGGTCCCCCAAGCCCAGAGTGACTTCTGAGCACACAGCCAAGAGTAACTCCTGTATGTGTCACCAGGTTGGCCCAAAAAGCAAAAAAAGAAAGAAAGGAAGGAAGGAAGGAAGGAAGGAAGGAAGGAAGGAAGGAAGGAAGGAAGGAAGGAAGGAAGGAAGGAAGGAAGGAAGGAAGGAAGGAAGGAAGGAAGAAAGAAAGAAAGAAAGAAAGAAAGAAAGAAAGAAAGAAAGAAAGAAAGAAAGAAAGAAAGAAAGAAAGAGAGAAAGAAAGAAAGAAAGAAAGAAAGAAAGAAAGAAGAAAGAAAGAGAGAGAAAGAGAGAGAGAAAAAGAGAGAAAGAAAGCAAGAAAGAAAGCAAGAAAGAAAGAAAGAAAGAAAGAAAGAAAGAAAGAAAGAAAGAAAGAAAGAAAGAAAGAAAGAAAGAAAGAAAGAAAGAAAGAAAGAAAGAAAGAAAGAAGAAAAAGATTAATAGCAAAAGATCCTTAAAACAAATGACAGAAGATGGAAACAATCCTGAAAATAAGTGAACAGACAATAGACGTTTGGTCAAATGAATCAGGAACAACAGTCTTATATATAATTGGGGTCACAGAAAGGCAGAAAGAAAACCCTAATGAACTGTGTAAGGCAGCATTGCTGAGAAGTTTTCAGAACTGAAGGATGCTTGCACCCACATCCTAGATATCCAAAGAGTAACAGCTAAAAGAGAGCCTAAGGAAAGCACCCCAGGGCACATCCTAATAATGATGAAAACCTCAGATAGACATAGAATACTGAAAGCAGCAAGATCAAAAAGGGATATTACATAAAGAAGCATCCTCAAGATTTACAGCAGATTTATCACAAGCAATCCTCCAAGCCTAACAACAGTGGTGAGATATAGTGAAAAAAACTTAATGAAATGAACTCCTTGCCAAGAATACTTTACCCAGTCTTTCATTCAGGTTTAAGGTAGAATAAGTTATTTCACTAATAAAGCTCAGGAACTTTACAGACTCAAAGCCAACCTTAAAAGAACAATTGAATGGTTTACTTTAGAACAAATTGGTCTTACAAACATACCAAAAATTAAAAAAATATATAATTCAAAGCCACATGACAATAATCTCTCATAATTAATAGACTAGTTGCATCAGTTAAAAGACACACATTGGCAAAATGGGTAAGAAAATTGAATCCAAACTTTTGCTGCCTGCAAGAAACTCATTTGAATACTCAGAGCAAACAGACTCAAAGTCCAAGGCCCAAGGAAAATTCTTCAAGCAACAACTCCCTCCCTTTGTTTCTCCATGTACATTTCACTATATAGATATGTTTACTACCTCTTAGAGTTATGAAGGTTTATTTTTGATAACTACATAAAGCACTATTAGAAAATCTCTGAGAAATGGAGGGGAAATTCATCCAATCACTTCACCTTTTCAGATTTAGTGACATCAGCTAGACTAACCATTCTTTGCACAGATGTGCTCTGGATGATGTTTCTCTCCAGCAAATTTTAGACAGACATTATGTGGTTAAATTCTAACTTCCTTCCCAAATACCTGCTCACATTCCCCAGTGGCAATTATGTTATTTGCAATCAAATGTTAAATCAGCTATCTCATACAAAAACTACAAATTCCATAGAATTTTAATTAATTTGTAGTAATATTAAGTTTATTAAATTACTCTAGGTTTATAGCATTATTTTACTTCATGCAATATTAAATTAATTCTATAAAATAGAAATAATCAAGGGTCTTGTAGGAAATACAGCAGATAAGGTGCTTGTTTAGAATATGGATGACGCCGGTGAGGTGTCTGCCTTGCAAGCGCAAGCCAAGGAAGGACTGCGGTTCGATCCCCCAGTGTCCCATATGGTCCCCTAAGCCAGGAGTGACTTCTGAGCGCTTAGCCAGGAGTAACCCCTGAGCATCAAACGGGTGTGACCAGAAAAACCAAAAAAAAAAAAAAAAAAAGAATATGGCTGACCCAAATTCAATCCCTGGCGTTTACATACAGAGCCCCCCAGCACTGCCAGGAGTGGTTTTTGAGCTCAGAGCCACTGGTTTTTGAGCTCAACCCTGAGCATGGTCGGTGTGTCCCCTCCAAAAAATAAAATAAAATATAAGTATTATGAAGGGGACTTTTTCAGCAGTACTCAGAGAGGCTATTACCAGTGAAATTCAGTTATCTCTGTGGTGCTGGCAGTTTGATACTTGGTCCCAATGAAGCAATACACTTAGACAAGATGTACTGGGACCTCCAGGGCCCAAACTGGCACAACCGGGGCATGGGATTTTAGATGCTAGTTATAGAACTCAGGGTTTTATATATGAAAGATAGGTGCTCTAACTCTTTGACGTATCTAATCTGCCTACCAAATATTTAACAACCAAATACCCAATATACTAATATAATCAAAAAGAAAAAGTAGGATACTAACATAAACAGCAAAATTTTAATTTTCATTGGTAATTTTTGTTTTTAGTTTGGGGTCTCACCTGCTAGTAACCAGTGCTTACACCTGGCTCTGTTTTTAGAGATCATTCCTAAAAGGGTTTGGGATACTATATGGGTTGCCAGGGATCAAAACTTGGTCAACTGATTGCAAGGCAAGAACTTTACCCTTTGTACTATTAACCCATCTCTTGTTTTGCTTTGTTTTATGGTTTTCGAGCCACTTTCAGAAGTATACTGAGGAATTACTGCTGGCAGGGATTTTTAATATTTAAATATATATTGACTACTTTCAAATGTAATAGTTAAATTGTGCAATACAATGATAAACAAATTAATGGGAATTTATGTGTAGGTATTTTTTCATTATTCTTTGTCATCATTGTACTAGAATTTCTAGCTAATGAAATTAAAACTTCCCTGAAAAGAAAGAAATATGCAGTTATACATTGCTTAATGATGCAGTTATGGTGTGTACTAAAATTGTCATAAAATGGTTTCATTATTCATATGCAATAGGGTGCAATCATGCAAATCAAGGCAGTACAACTTACTACCCAAATTTTTAACTGTTCATACTGATGGGAGAAAAATCATATTTTCAGTTAGTCTTTAAAACTCATTAAGCAATGTAAAATTTTACATTTTGGGAACAAATAAAACTGTTCATATAATGACAGTAACAATAGAAAAACTGATTAAAAACAAAACATTTGATACAATAATAATAAATAATGAAATAATAAGTAATGATAGCATGGTTATAGAGAGAATGTTAGTATACAGAGGGGAGTAATTTTTATAAAAACATAATTAGTCTGGGGCTGGACCAGTAGCACAGCGGTAGGGAATATGCCTTGCATACTGCTGACCTAGAAAAGACCAAGATTCGATCCCCCAGTGTCCCATATGTTCCCCCAAGCAAGGAGCAATTTCTGAGTGCATAGCCAGGAGTAACCTCTGAGCGTCACAAGATGTGGCCCAAAAAGCAAAAAAATGAAGAAATCAAAATAAATAAAAAAGCGTGAGTAATCAAAAATGAAATTTAAAATTGAGAACACAAGAAGCAAAATACAGACTGTTTCAGCAATAGAAAAGTACTCTGTAAGGTCTTATAACCACTTCGTTTTTTACGATTAAATGTATTTTTCTAAATTCATCTGAAATTTAATGCTAGCATGAACTTTGGTGAGAATTATGGATTTTATATATTTGCCAATGGAAGTTATAACAAACAAAACTCCATTGAAGATATAGTTAATGTAGGACTGTGTTTGTTGGTAGGAGTCTGTCTATATGGGATATTATAGTTTCCTATATTTTTCTGTGAATTTAAAACTAGGTTAATTATGTAAAAAATTTACTCTGAAAATAAAGATAAAAGGCATTTAACTTTTAACTTATCTATCCATTTATCCATAAAACATTAAATATTGTATTCTATGAACTAGATACTCTTTATTGTACTGGAGATAACCATTAAAATAAATATTATCATCTTGTATCTTAAATGGAAGATACGATTGTCAACTAATAAAGAGAAATAGCCTACTAATTTCTAAAAATTAATAAACTTAAATAAAATAAACTGTGATATGGACTATTTGAACAAAGAACAGAATGTTTCATCTTCTTTGTATTGGGATGAGCAGAGAGGACAGTAACTAAAAGAAGAATTTGGGTTAAGGGAGTTTTATCCTTTAAGATGGAATAATAACTTCATATTGTTTCAGAAATATGACACAAATCCTAAGTTTATATTTTACCAAGTTTATACTATGTGGAATAACTCATACAGATTTCATCAAAAATATTTAACATATTGGGGCCAGAGTGGTGACACAAGCGGTAGGGTGTTTGCCTTGCACGTGCTAACTTAGGACAGATCGTGGTTCGATTCCCCAGTGTCCCATAAGGTCCCCTAACCCAGGAGTGATTTCTGAGCACATAGCCAGGAGTAACCCCTGGGTGTCACCGTGTATGGCCCAAAATGCAAAAAAAATTTTTACATACACTTAACAGATTTTAAAAATTTTCTTATTTCCAAGGAACTCTGACACAGAGTTGAGGCTTAGGTAGTAAAGCATATGACTTGAATGCATGGGGCCTTGGACTTAATATCTAGCATTGAATACACACTATCTCCAGCTGTCATAAACTGATTGGTCCTGACACGATGGAATCTTTGAGACTTCCTTGAAAGGTGTGTGCATGAGTGGTTGGGGTCTATTCCATTTATTCAGGCAAAAGTAGAATACTTATACTCAAATTCTGATTAGTCATAATTATTTCAGACAAGTTATTTAGCATGAACTAATTTTACCAAATAAAGAAGCACAAGGGAAAATTGTGCAAAACATAAATTGACACAGGGCAGTTTTACTTTTGAAGCCATTTTTTGCTTTCAGAGAGTTCCAACCAGAAAGGTCAGTTAGTATTGTTTTTGTTTTAAGCATACTGAACTGTGGCCTAAAATATTAACCTTTACTATGACTGCACGTAGGCTAAGAGCAAAGTTAGATTAGAGGATGAATAATATTTCTATGAGACTAAATAAAAATACTTGAGTCTAAGCAAATTTTCCTCATAGGGTTTGTTTGTATGTCTGAGTAATTTTTAAATGTCAGCTATGTCTCAAATAATATTTATTCTACATCCCTATATTTCTGAATGCCTCATGGACAGACAACAAAGGTTTTTCAAGGCCCTAAGGCCTTTGAGTACAGGTTATTTTTTTTTTAAGCATCTTACTTTACAGCTCTACTTTTTTTTCAAACATCCTCTCTGTGAGTACAGACTGCTTTAAAAAAGTTCCTGTAATAGCCAAAGATTTAAACACCCCATTCCCCACTCACTAGGCAGTTAGGGCCTTTTTAAACTTGGTGCTTTCCTAGGTCTCAGGATTTATTAACAAAGGGGACTTAGCATCCAGCATCACTGGGTGTAGCCCTGACAGCAATTGCAAGTCAGCCCTTGATGAAGCTGGAAGGTGAGGTCTTTCTCCTCCAGCTCGGACCACTCGTCTGCCATCCTGTTCAGCCGGCGGGCCTGAGGGTGCAGGATAGCAGCTGGTAGAAAATCCACAGGCAGTCAGGCTTCAGGAGATATCAGCTTTATTTAGTGGATAAGGCTGAAGAATCCCCCAGCCTTCCTCAGACCCTTGTTTTCATAGACAAGACTCAGGTACCACCCTAGGGTGGGAGCAGGATAACAAGCAAGGAATAATCCAATATACTATCACTGGGGTCACACCCTAGGGTGGGTAAAATAATTGATTAGGGTAGGATCAGTATGATAATAATCTTATAGAAATGTTTTCATATATAACAACAGCAATAACAAACTTCCAGGTCTGATCACTGCTAAGAGTGACAAGAACCCATTTGTGGGATGGGGAGTAAAATTGTTTGGAATCATTGAAAATCCTCAACCATTTTTGGAAAAAATACCCTACCCCCAAAAACCCAAAAAAGGTGTACTTTGTTGAGAAAAAAATCTATATAGATAACAAAATCAACATAGCATTTCTATCGCAAACTTTTCATTTATATTTATGAATTTACATGTTGTTGTTAGATTGACTTTAGAACAAATTTTCTTATTTACATATATGGAAGGTGTTGTTATCCTCTTCTGTCTATTGTATTCCATTTACACTTATTCTCATTTGGTAGTTGTGCTTCTTCTAAAGCTACATTTAGACCCTCTTACATTTTTATCATTCAAATCTCCTTACTACACACTTTCTGTTTTCTTTTTATTATGAAACTTTGATTATATTCACTTCAGAATCATGAGATCTCGTAGAATTCTTTTTAAAGTTTGTTCTATAAATTTTACCCCAGGAGGCTTTTATTCAAGTTTAATTTTTAGAGGATGATCAGTGTCAGAATATCAAAGTAGAGGAACAGACTGACTCTTACTTCCTATCATGAGAGAGTAGAATAACAAGTTTTTAGTAGATCGCTTGGGGTAAAGTCAGGCTATTTTTGGATTTTGAAGCATTGGTCATCAAAAGAGAAATTTGGTAAATTTCAGTTAAATTATTTGTATTGTGGGTACAATTATGAGTAGTTGTCAGCTTTTCCCTCTGAAGATTACTTCTTGGGCTTAGGAAGGATAACTCATGATTGACTTCATCATTCTGGAAATTATCATAATGAGAGCGATTCTGCATGGACAAAAATAGTTTCTCAGAAGCAGCTAGCCATGTATGATTACTATAAAATATCCCAGTCAAAATCAGGGACCTATTTTCAGATTGATACTTACTTTTTTGATAATAAACATTAAATATATACTCATAAATATGAATTGTGCAGTTAAGATGGCAAAATTAATCATACAAGAGAATATTTTAGTTTGTATGTATATTAGAAAAAGGTTTTATTTTATATATAAAATTTCCTTATCAGTTCATCAGCTTATTTAAAAGTGATTGTGCTTCACTGCTATTATATTGAATGAAATTTATTAGCATTTAGTTTCAAGCTCTATTATCTGTTATCTTCAGGAAAAAAATAGAGTAACAGATTACCTTAGAAAATATCAAATTATGAATTCTTCTCTAATATGGCAGAGATAAGAGATACTATATAGTATTTATTTTGTGAAAAAACAAACTACAAAACAATTCATTATTTTGATAATTTGAATATTTTATCTAACTATATACACCATAGATTATATATAATGATTTATCACAAATATAAATGCTCTAGAATTTATTTAATTATTATTTTAAGATTCTATTTAGGTACTAGAAGTGATCATCAAAGTTGAAAGTTTGAAAGTTTCAAAGAAATGGGAAAGAGCAACCCTGAAAAAGCAATAGTTCCTCCCTCCCTTCCATCCTTGCTCCCTCCCTCGATCCCTCCTTCCTACTTCCCTCCCTTCTTCCCTCCCTCCTTTCCCTCTTTCCACTCCATTCCCTCCTCTCTCCTTCCCTCCCCCCTCCCTCTCTCCCTCCCTCCCCCTCCCTTTCTCCCTCCTCCCTCCCTCCCTCTCTCCCTCCTCCCTCCCTCCCTCTCTCCCTCCTCCCTCCCTCCCTCTCTCCCTCCCTTCCTTCCTTCCTTCCTTCCTTCCTCCCTTCCTTCCTTTTTTCCTTCCTTCCTTCCTTCCTTCCTTCCTTCCTTCCTTCCTTCCTTCCTTCCTTCCTTCCTTCCTTCCTTCCTTCCTTCCTTCCTTCCTTCCTCCCTCCCTCTCTCTCTTCCTTCCTTCCTTCCTCTTTCCTCTTCAGGGTCACACAAGTGCTTCTGACTTGCTCCTGACTGCACTTCTGATGGTGCTATGGGGGACCATATGTGTCAAAACTGGTCTGCACCATACCTGCTATCTTTGTAGCTTACACTCTCTGCAACCCCTACACAAATAATTTTTCAAATCCCAATTTTTTAATGTAGCCAATTGAACTTTTGATGGAAGAACATAGGATTTATTACTACAAAGGTAATAATGCCAAAGAAAAGTCTTGAAGTTGTAGTTTCTTAACTGAAAGAAAATTAATTGCTTTTATTTCTATCTAATGCTTTTATTGGCAAGTCAAAAGACTGATAATTGTAAAATATTTTATAAATGTTTATCTTTATTACTATGAACTCTAGTAATTATTTTTATCAAACTGTTCACATTTAATAAGGAAAAAGAAAATATTACAAGGAAAAACTGGATTATTTTTGTTTATATTAGAACCATATATGAAAAATTAGAAAGCTAAAAAGACCTGGAGTGATGCTAGTTGTGACACTCAAAATGTGCTATTATAGACATTTATGAAAGTAAAAATCAGCCTTTTAAGTGACAGAGTAAGTGGTAAATTTAGCATTTGAAGGAGAACAGAATATGCCACTTTGGTATATTAAGTAGATAATTAAAATTATTTAAGAAACAGCTGGCCTGATAAGTTTATTCAAATCTTCCTTTGTGTCAGTGAGAATGGAAAATGAATCTCCAGAATAAAAGGTAGACTATGTACCAGGAGTTAAAGACATCACCTGAAATAAGAAAATTAGAGATATGGGGACCATCACCTTGTTACTACTCCATTTATGGCTTTGAGCCAAAGCTATAGTTTCCTTGACCAAAAGTGTAAATATTTTTTGCTATGATCACTTACTTGGGTTTCATTTTTAGGGCCCAACTTTCCATATGTAAAAAATTATTCTTTTATTTTGTTCACCTGTCTTTTATTACATGTATTTAAGATATAAGAAGATAAAGTATTATTTATAATAATAATAAATTATTTTTTCTCCTCTGCATATAAATTTATGGAATGTTTTTCTTTCAAGTTGATACCTTTCATAATAAACAAGTCAGCATGTTACATATTCATAAAATATTCCAATCATACTACCAAACTTTAAAACATCCTTTACTATTACTTGGTTTTATCGTACATAATAGTTGTCAACACAAATCTTTTTCTTGATTCTAAGAAATTATACATATTGCTGATTTCAATTTAATGTGAATAAATTACACATAAATTCTTCATATCTGAGATAGATAGTCATTAAGAATTAACATTATTGTTCAGCATTCTTGACATAATGTGCAATGTTTATTATTTTAGGAAAATAGAGACATTGCTTGAGGTGTAGCAAATTATTATTACAAGATAAATAAGGGATAAAAATAAAAAAGGAAGTTTAAGTTGCTGAGAGAATTAACTGGAAGAAATAAGAAAATTGTGGACACTTTTATCTTAGGTATAACCATTACATGTATAATTTTTTATATAATTTGTTTTTTTATTGTTTGTTTGTTTTACTGTACACTGTGATGCTCAGAGATTACTGGTGGCTATGCACACAGAGATCACTTTAAGGGGGAAGTAGGAGACCTTAATGAAGTTATGACAAACCCTTGTCTATCATGTACAAGTCAAGCACTTACAACATATACTATCTCCCTGACCCCCTATCTAATCATTTCTTGAGTAAGAAAATTCAGGAAGTACAAAGTAAAAGAGAAAATTATATATATATATATATATATATATATATATAAGAATTATTTTCTTACAATTTACTTATTCTTACAGTTATATAGAGATATCTTATAAATTTATATAAACAATTATAATTTACTTTACTCCTTTAGATGAATTTTTTTTATATATATATATATTTTATTTAAACACCTTGGTTACATACATGATTGTGTTTGGGTTTCAGTCATGTAATGAACACCACCCATCACCAGTGCAACGTTCCCATCACCAATATCCCAAATCTCCCTCCTCCCGATGCCACCCCCGCATGTACTCTAGACAGGCTTTCCATTTCCCTCAATAGATTCTCATTGTTAGGACAGTTCAAAATGTAGTTATTTCTCTAACTAAACTCATCACTCTTGTGGTGAGCTTCCTGAGGTGAGCTGGAACTTCCAGCTCTTTTCTCTTTTGTGTCTGAAAATTATTATTGCAAGAATGTCTTTCATTTTTCTTAAAACCCATAGATGAGTGAGAACATTCTGTGTTTTTCTCTCTCTCTCTGACTTATTTCACTCAGCATAATAGATTCTGTGTACATCTTGTATACAAAAATTTCATGACTTCACTTTAGATGAAATTTTTACATCCACTTTTAGGTGCATAAATATAGTCTTTCAAAAATATTGTACTTCTACTAATCTTCTAATTAGTAATGTTATTTGAATTAAGATATAAAATGAATATTTTATATTTTATTAAAAATTTAAAAGTTAAATATCAGACTAACATTCCAATATATACCACAATTTTAACCAGTTTTATATTTGATGATTTATTTTATATTAATGTTAAAAATACTTAAAATTAATTTATTGTATCACTGCCCTTTAGAATAAATTCTAAACGTAAATGTTGATAGAATACTTTTTGAGAATCACTATTCTATGAATTCTAAAATTTATATAATACTTTAAAAAATGTACTACAGCAAAAACACCAATTCATTGTGGCTAATTTATAATACAAAGTAAATTTAATTGTTTAGATCTATGTCATCATTGTAATGTGTAACTGAAATTACTTTGTTTTATGCAAGGAGAAACATACTTAGAAAACACAAGAAGAGTATTTCATCAAATGTATTTCTTGAAAATACATCACTTGAAAACAAAATCATTTATTTTTATAATTAGGAATTACTGGAGTAAAATCATGATGTTAATGAAATAAAATATGTAAGGGATCTTTTCTCAAGGATCTTCAACTAGATGACATTAAGTGTGAAGTTTGAACTTCATCTGGAGCAATAAAACCCTAGAACAGCTAAAGCACTCCTAGGGAAAAGGAAAATGGGAGGCATTACTTTCCCTAACTTTAAAATGTACTACAAAGCAATAGTTATGAAAACAGCATGGTATTGGAATAAAGACAGACACTCAGATCAGTGGAATAGGCTTGATTCTCAGATAATGTTCCCCAGACATACAATTACCTAATTTTTGACAAAGGAGCAAGAAATCCTAAGTGGAGCATGGAAAAACTCTTCAACAAGTGATGCTGACAGAACTGTTAGCCACTTGCAAAAAAGCGAACATAGACCCCCCCCCCCCAGTTAACATCATGTACGAAGGTAAAATCCAAATGGATTAAAGACCTTGATATTATACCTGATACCATAATTTCCAAACAAGTGGAAGCAGAGATCAACAGATGCGAATACATTAAGCTGAGAAGCTTCTGCACCTCAAAGGAAATAGTGCCTAGGATACAAGAGCCACCCACCGTGTGGGAGAAACTATTCACCCAATAAACCATCAGAAAAAGGGCTAATATCCAAAATATACAGGGCACTGACAGAACTTTACAAGAAAAAAACATCAAATCCCATCAAAAAATGGGGAGAAGAAATGAACAGACACTTTGATAAAAAAAGAAATACAAATGGCCAAAAGGCAAGTGAAATAATGCTCCTCATCACTGATCATCAGGGAGATGCAAATCAAAACAATGATGAGATACCATCTCACACCACAGAGATTGGCACACATCACAAAGAATGAGAACAATCGGTGCTGGCGGGATGTGGAGAGAAAGGATTCTTATCCACTGCTGGTCGGAATGCCGTCCAGTCCAACCTCTATTGTAGGCAATATGGAGATTCCTCCAAAAACTGGAAATTGAGCTCCCATTTGACCCAGCTATTCCACCGCTAGGGATATACCTTTGGAACACAAGAATACAATACAAAAACCCCTTCCTCACACCTATATTTATAGCAGCACTATTCACAATAGCCAGGCTCTGGAAACAACCAAGTTGCCCTTCAACAGACGAATGGCTAAAAAAACCGTGGTACATATACACAATGGAATATTATGCATCCGTCAGGAGAGATGAAGTCATGACATTTTCCTATACATGGATGTATATGGAGTCTATCATGCTGAGTGAAATAAGTCAGAGGGAGAGAGAGAGTGATGCAGAATAGTCTCACTCATCTATGGGTTTTAAGAAAAATAAAAGTCATCTTTGCAACAATCCTTAGAGACAATGAGAGGAGGGCTGGAACTCCCAGCTCACTTCATGAAGCTCACCACAAAGAGTGGTGAGTGCAGTTAAAGAAATAACTACACTGAGAACTACCATAATCATGTGAATGAATGAGGGACCTGCAAAGCCTGTCTAGAGTTAGATGGAGTGGGGTGGGATGGAGGGAGATTTGGGACATTGGTGGTGGGAATATTGCACTGGTGAAGGGGGCTGTTCTTTACATGACTGAAACCTAATCAGAATCATATTTGTAATCAAGATGTTTAAATATAGAAAAAAGATTGTAAAAAAAAGTGTGAAGTTTATTTGGCCATAGTCCCTGAAGTGATAGGAAAACTGGTTGACACCACAAGGTGACTTTCTCTCTATGATAATTTATTGTTCAGCATATATCAAAGTATTTATGTAAAGGCAATTGCTATGATCCATATTGCTTAAATTACAGTGGCAACATATAATTTTTAAATGAGAAATAATATGGACAGAATTTTTTTCAGAACATATTTAAATTTTTCTCGAATATTAAAAAAAATCACTAAACTGCATTTTTATTATAAAGCACACATAAAACATATATATGTATATATTGCAAATGTGCAAGGGAATATAGTAAATAAAAGTTATGTATCAATACCTTCTTCATATAACATATTGATAAATTCCCCTAATATTGTTATCTAGTAAGTTTTTATTTGAAAATTTGAACCAGAGCTTCTACCAAATACTGGAAAACATGTTTACAAGACTCATTATTGTTACTGATCTACATGGCAGTTATGAAAAATTTTCAACCATAAGACATATTGTGTGCAGTGAGTCAGCACTCTATCAATCAATGGCTAGTCACTGCATTATCCAACCATCTCTAGACTCAAAGGTCAGGTTGCATTACTTATTAAACTACAGTTGTAGAACTATATTTTCACCCACAATAATTTTCTAGCTTAATGCTCAATTCACCACCAAGCACAAGAGATGGGTTGGTGAATTTTTAAAAATTTTATCCAATTATTATTAAATCAACAACATTTTTTCTCACCATTTATCTTTTAATTCTATTTTTTAGAGTAATGTGGTCATTAAATTGCTAACATATGTTATTTATATAATGATCTTGAGGTAAATAATTTAGCTAACAGTAGTCTCAATGTTAAATTGGAAAGTGATTTTGAGATAATTATAATGGCTGTGATGACTAAGTCAAGGCCATAAATTACTTTCCAAAAGCAAGTGAATGAAATCTTATAGCATGTGTTCAGTATAGTAAGACATTTATTTGTATTTGTCCGAATAAACCCAGTTTGAATTAAACTTTGCTGAAATAGAAAGATGGTACACAGGTTAAGGCATTTCTTTGCATATGGTTTACTTCAGTTCCATCCTTGGTAATACATCAAGTCCCCTAAGTATTGCCAGTAATGACCCCAGGACAATTCTGGGTGTGTCTACACACTAAAAGCAAGCAAAACAAACCAAAACAGAACAAATTATGGAGTAGCTGCTATATTGGGGGTGGAGAGATAATGCCTTGCACATGGCCAACCTGGTTTCCATACCTGGCACCTCATATGATTCCTCTTTTACCAACAGAATTAATACCTGAGCACAGAGCCAGGAGTAAGTGCTGGGCAAAGCTATGTGTGACCCAAAACTAAAGCAATGTCAATAGTACTGTGGCTGTTATACATTATAATAATAATAATAATAATAATAATATATGCAAATGGAAAGTATTCACATGTGTACATATTTAAAAAGAGTACACATGGATAAATTATCATCATCATAGTCATCATCATGTTGTTAAGAATTATAATGATATCTCCAATTCTATTGTTTGTATATAAGTGCACTGAGAATTCTGTAGGACCATATTCTCTAAAAACAACACCATGGTGTAGTTAGTTCACCACAAATTCAAGTTCAGGTTGTCTTTTAACTGTGTAACTTTGAATAAGTTCTTACCCTCTTTATGAACAATATTCTTATCTATGATACCAAAATATTAATTCCACTAATTTCATATGCATTTGTGTATATTCAATGAAAATATATCAGACTCTTGGGAGAGTGCCTAGCTTACAATCAGGGTTATATTGGAGTTACTAAATATAAAAAAAATATGAAGAGGTCAGCAGAAAACTCAAAAGATACAGCCCTGAATATTCTTCTATCACATCAGTTCTTAATAACATTGCTAAAAAGTCCAATAAATCCTGACCTATTATTTTTGTGTCAGAATTTTTTTCTGCTTGTTCTTGAATATGCAAACTGGGAGCAATTTAACTGTCAGCTTTTAATTTTTCAAAATTCTCTTTTCTTCAATATAAATTTTGATAAATCACCTCATGTAGTATGGGAAGAGAAGAGAATCCTGTTTTATCATTTGAAAATTATGAGTAATATAAGTAATGCTTGCATAATTAGGAATAGGTCTTTTAGGAATATAGTTTTTTATATTCTTAGAGCAAATGACTTATGAAATGATATTTCTTTGTAATATTGCAGAATAGCAGTTCTGTCAATGCATAATAAATGCTAAGCATGAAATCTGACAACATATAAATGTGATTTCTTATATATCTAATAGATCAATAATTAGATATTTGATTCTACATAAAGATAGACTTCAAGAATAGCAAAGTACACTAGGTTCTTACACTGACTGAGATGTAGTGTAAGATGTATGCATATCTCTATAAACCTATTTCTTCCTCAGGATTTAATGTACCCTTTTTCTAGTACCACGAGGTACAAGAACATGGCCTGAAGAAATTTGATAAAAAGATTATAATATTAATATTCCAATAGTTCTTATACTATGCAGGAAACAACAAAAGAAAAAAAAACAATTTGATATAGAAATAAGGACTGAAAATATTACCACCTTGTGTAGGCATCTCAGTTGGTGACTGGATTTACTTTTGAAATGAGCTGGAAGAATAGTGTCTCAGTTATTATAAATAATGCTGGTGGGGCTCCTGGGGTGACGTGTGTGACGAGGGGATGAGAAAGGAAGCCAACCCTAAGAAGGGAATCAATCACTTCTCTCTCTCTCTCCCTACCTCTGCCATATTGGGGATCACTGGATAAATCTTCTGGTAAAGTCTTTGGAGAGCAAGGAAACAAGTCCCATCAGCCCCACCAGGCATTTGTCAAGCAACATCTGATGTTAATTTATTTTGCACAAGGTGGTATTTAATCTCACTACTTATGGAATTTAATGGCTAAAATGGATGCTAATTACTAACCTAGAAATTTTAGTTAGGGGGCCAGAGAGATAGCATGGAGGTAAGGTGTTTGCCTTTCATGCAGGAGGTCATCGGTTCAAATCCCGGCTTCTCATATGGTCCCCCGTGCCTGCCAGGAGCAATTTCTGAGCCTGGAGCCAGGAATAACCCCTGAGCACTGCCAAGTGTGACCCCCCCAAAAAACAAACAAACAAACAAAAAAAAACCACCACACACACACACAAAAAAAAATTTAGCTAGAAATTAATCTTTGGAAGAAATAACTCTGAGATTTAAGTGCTTTTCTAGGAGTCCCTTTTATTTTTTTAATTTTTTTATTAAATATAATTTTTATTTTAATCATAGTGGCTTACATATCGTTGACAATAATAATTTAGGTACATTTTAACATAAAATCAGGGGAATTCCCATCACCAAATTGTCCTCCCTCCACCTCCGTTCCCGTCCTTCTTCCCAGTCCTTCTTCCCATATCCTCTTCCCTTACTCCCGGGGGCTGCTAGAATAAGTGGTCCCCTCTGTGCCTAGCTTACTACTTAGTGGTCTTACACCTATTTGGTCTTGGTACCTCCCTTATCCCCCCCTCCAATTGAGAAGCAGGACTAGATAGTTCAAGTTATGCGGTTTTGTTTGAAGAAGAGAAATGTAATAACCTGGAGAAAAAAAAGAAAAAAGAATCAGATACTCCGGAAATGGGCGGAGTCCTTCTAGAGGCTTTCATCCTTGGTTTGAGAGACGAAGGGGACAAAGAAGGTGAAACACCACAGCAGTACATAAAGAACTGTCAAATAAAATATCCAGTGAGCATTCCAAAACAAACATACAAACAAAAAACAAAACAAAAGGGTAAGCACCATATAAAAGCCATGGTATTGAGATAAAAAAATGTGGCAGAGCACATAAGAAAAGAAGAAAATAAATAAATAAATAAATAAATAAATAAATAAATAAATAAATAAATAAATAAATATAAATGGAGACATCCACTTCAATAGTCAAACCACAACAATGAAATCAACAAAAAATATATAAGTAAGTAATAATAAAAAATTGTTTTGTGCTTTTTTTTTCCCCTCCTGCAGATGCACAGTAAATATTGGGGTCATTCGAAAAGGAATTTCCTTTGCCTAAGAGATATAGGGTTTCTCCACCCTTGAAGTATATTGTCATGGGATTAACTATAGACTCCTTTCAGATTCATTTACAGGAGACCCTTTTATGACCAAAAATATTAGTGAAATGCGTAAAACGGCACAAGCAACCATATAATCTTGGTATTTATCTCAGTGAATATATAGCATTGAACTCTAAGAAAATTGTTTCAGTGTTGACTCCCCAAAACAAAACAAAAAATACTATTTTACTTTGTGTTGACTTTAATCAGTGATATATTAAATAAATATAAGTGCAAAGAAGATTTTTTGCTGACAAGGAAGTGAAATATTACAATAATATCTTAAAAACTTTGCTTAGCTTTTTACTTTTTGGCCTTTCCTATTACAAGTATACTTAATTTTTAAAAATTTTTAAAAATTTGATGCCACATGAATTACAATACTGCTGATGATAGGGCTTCATGAATATGATATTCTAATACCACACCACCCCAGGCACTGCTTCTTGAAACCATTGTTGCAGTCTCCTCTCATTACTTGAACTTTGCTTGCAACTCTTTCTTCTTATACCAAACACTACCCAAAGCTTGACCACCTTATCCCATTTTTTTCTTCTTCTGCCCTATTTTTTTCCTGTTCAATCTTGTTCTTTAGATAGAAAAGGCTCATTATTAGTTCCTGTGCTCAACAAAATAGTCCAGACAGTGAATGTTTCAAAAGGATGAAAAGGAAATTAATATTTAATTTTTAAATATTTAATTTTAAATAATATTTAATTAATATTTAAATTAATATTTAAGAGTATAACATTAGATTATTAGTTGCAATATAGTAGTCTAAATAAAATATAGTAACATTGATTTTTTTCTTTATCTTTTGGGTTTGGGGGTCACATTTTATATGCCAAATAATCACTCCTGAGAGCTGTGAGAAGATTATAGGAGGCGACAACAATGAAAACTCCTTGGTTGTTCCCAAGGCATAGGGCTTACCTCTCTCTACAGCCCACTCAGTTGTATTTGTTTCTTTATAACCTTTATCTGGAGATTGAAATATTACAGTTTTAAGATCTTATCTTAGATGCTATATCTTTAAAACCTTGAAAAGTTAGAATATAATGAAAGGAGGTCAGAAAAATTGATGCCTAAAATAGTATGTGTGATAGATGAGATTAAGAGGAGTTGTTTATTATTGCAGCTAAGAGGAGAAATATAGGGAAATCTATACACTTCTACAACTCTTTGAGTGACAGCACTGGCAAGGAGAGAGAAGAGAGAATAACTGTATTCCCAGTTTGCTAGATGTTGGCTGTAGAAGGAAAAATGAGACATTCCTTAATGAGATTATTAGTTCTCTACCACTAGAAGTTTTGAAAACAATACTTAGATTTGTCTTTCAGATTATGCTACATTATATTATGATCTCTTATTTTGTCTCATTTAACATTTATCTAAAATTTTATTTTTTAATATTGTCAAGATTCAATTTTTCTGAACAGGCTGTTTTCTGGACTATTCTTGAAGTTTGGAAAGAAAGATGCAGTATAGTCTCACGCATATAAGGGTTTTAAGACAAATGAAACACATTCTTGCAATAATTTTCAGAGACAAAAGAGAGGAGGGCTGGAAGTTCAGCTCACTTCATGAAGCTCACCACAAAGAGTGAAGAGTGTAGATAGAGAAATAACTACATTGAGAACTATCCTAACAATGAGAATAAATGAGGGAAGTAGAAAGCCTGTCCAAATTACAGGCGGAGTGGAGTGGGGAGAAGGAAGATTTGGTACATTGGTGATGGGAATGTTGCACTGGTGAAGGGGGGTGTTGTTTACATGACTGAAACCCAACCATAATCATGTTTGTAATCAAGTTGTTTAAATAAAGATATTTTAAAAAGAAGAAAAGAAACTTATAGCATTCATTCACAATTTTGAAATAATTTTGAGGATAAAAATAATGCTGCTTAGGCCATACAATTTTACTAAATCCCATTGTCTTAAAGTTAGACCTGCTCACTTCTTATCAGTTGAGTTCTTTAAAGACATTTCAATTAGGGGAAATCTTAGCCTAAGGAGACAAGTTTGTGGATAGGGAATTATATTGTCAGTGTCATTTGATTAGTACCTGAATGTGGCTCCACTATTTCTTCTAATATGTTCCTAATGTTTGTGAAAAGGAACCATTTAATTTCAGGTTCTATTTTACCAGACAGGCTGAAAATTCTCTATAACAATCATTAACTCACTGCTGAATAAGTTCATGGTACATTAGATTAGTGGAGATAAGTATAGACAAGCAAAGCCAGTGTTTTATCTCCCAAATTTAATGTCCTTGAGATGACTTCAAACTGGAGGGGGGAAAAAATTCCTCTTGACCAAAGAGAATCTAATGCACCAGAGATATCTCTGTTCCCTTCAGTTGCAATCGCTCACCTTTTCATCCTTTGATGCTTTGAGTTTCAAAAGTTATTTTAATTATGCTAACTGTGAACATCACTGACTTGTGGAAAGCCATTCTTTCAAGGCCATCAAAGCTTATGTGAGCCCCCACTTAAAATATAAACCATGAAAAGTAATAAATTTACATAGAATTCATAAATTTAAATGCTGAAAAATCATATTTTGAAATATATTCAACTGCATAAAATATGTCAAAATTTTATAATAAAATATTTTATTAGTCATTCTACATTTAAAAAAAATTAGTTTTTGGGCCCAGAGAGATAGCACAGCGGCGTTTGCCTTGCAAGCAGCCGATCCAGGACCAAAGGTGGTTGGTTCGAATCCCGGTGTCCCATATGGTCCCCCGTGCCTGCCAGGAGCTATTTCTGAGCAGACAGCCAGGAGTAACCCCTGAGCACCGCTGGGTGTGGCCCAAAAACCAAAAAAAAAAAAATTGAGTTTATGCAAATTGCATTAAAGAAGATGAAGAATATTAATTCCAAGTATCCTTAGTGTACAAGATGGTCAGGGATAACCATTTAGCTTAAGAAGGCATATGCCTGAGTACAGAGATCAGCAGTTGCTTTATTTCATCTTTTATTTAATATAATTTTTATTTTGATCATAGTGGCTTACATATTGTTGACGATAATATTTTAGGTACATATTTACATAAAATCAGGGGGATTCCCATCACTGATTTGTTCTCCCTATACCTCCATTCTCTTCCTACCTCCCATATCCTCCCTCACTCCCGGGGCTGCTAGAATATGTTGTCCCCTCTGTACCTTGTTTACTACTTAGTAGTCTTGCACCTGTTTGGTCTTAGTGCCTCCCTTATTTCCCCCTCTAATTGGAGGCAGGACTAGATAGCTCAAGTTATGTGGTTTTGTTTGAAGAAGAGAAAAGTAATAAATTGAGGTAAAAGTCTATTACGCCGAAAATGGGTGGAATCCTTCTAGAGGCTCCCATTGTCGGTTTGAGAGATGGAGAAAAAGAAGGTGAAACACCCCAACAGTACAAAAAGAAGCATCAAATATCCAGTGAGCACTCCAACTATAACAATAAGGACCACAAAAAAACGCCATGGTCTTGAGATAAAAAACATGGCAGAGCACATAAAGAAAGAAAACAAAAGAAGAAAAACAAAAAATATAAATGGGGACAACAACTCAATAACCACACCAAAACAAAGAAATCGACAAAAAGTAGATAGGTAAATAATAATAATAAAATAGTAATAATAATAATAAATGAAGATAAAAAATAATATATAAAAATAAAAATGTTTTGTGCTTTTTGCCTTTTTTTCCCTCCTGTACTGGCACAGTAAATATTGGGGTCATTCTTAAAGAAATTCACTTGGCCTAAGAGATATGGGGTTTCTGCACTCTTGGAGTATATTGTCATGGGATTAACAATAGACTCCGCTCAGGTTCATTTACTCTCCCGGTGGTGCTTTTGTGGTGTTTAGAAGACTTCTCCTCCGTCCTGGGTGATAAAATCAGACCTCTGTATCTAGAGATCTCAGTATCTGCACAGGTGCAGGAGTGGGACTTATGATGAAGTCTTTCTTTGTGGTTCTAGAAGTTCTGTTCCCTCAGTGTCATTTTAATCCATCTTCTGTGGTTGGTGGTCTTGGTCTTTGCACTGATCCTAGGATGGCACCTAGGATAGCGTCTTTCATTGTGTTTCCAGAAGCCCCATTCCGTTGCAATTGTCACTGCTAGACCTTTGGAACTGGGGATCATGGTTGTTGTGCAGGTCGTAGTTCAAACCCTAGACTAGGGCTTTTTTATTGGTCCCAAGATATATACAGTCATCTGTAGATCGCGATCTTGGCTTCTGGCCGACCAAAGGGTGACAAGTCTTCTGATTTTGTCATATTGTTAGCTGGTGAGGTAGGATAACCTGCTCTTAGGTCAAATTGCTCCCATTTTCCTCGTTGTCAGGAGATCATATTAGAGCTGGCACTTGTTGGTGGCCCAGCAGTATTAAGGATGTCCTGGATGGGATTTGTTTCCTGTATTTCATCATCTTATTCTGCTTCCATCTGGGACCATAAATGTTATGCCTGATTTCCACTAGAAGTAACTTTATTGATGGAGTAACTTTCATAGGAAGATAGCATAAATGCTGTATTTATCAAAATATTTGAGGGACACAATGGTAAAAATTGAACTTTAGCATAGTGGTTCACCTGCAGAGTGGTGATTGTTGATCTACATTTGGATTTGGCCAACTCCATAGACTCACTTTATTCTCTAAAAAGATGTAAATTAAAGTACACCTTAAAATATCAAATGGGTACACAGGCCCCACAATTAAAAACAGGCAAGCTTGGGAGGAGATGAGGGCCAAGTATTGCCTGGCTGAAGACTTGCCAGCTGCATCCACTACCCACAATTGCCACTTCTCCAATAGCCCAGCTTCAGTACTTAATCATTGATCACTATGAAGAAGCCAAATAAACCTAAATTTCAGATATACTGGTATTTGAGCTGAACACCACTAGGACTTTTCCTTCTCCATGCCTCACAAATATTACAATATCAACCATAAAACTTGGAATTCCTGCACTGTGTGGCCACATGCAGTCATACTGTGTGACAACCCCCAATTTTTCAATATTTTTCTTCCAGTAAGAACACTTCAATTGATGTATATTAGCATGAATTTGAAGTCAGCTAAAGTTCAAAAACTAAATAAATGACATAAAGATCAAAGAAGCAATAAATAGCTTAGTAAATTTTTTGACAATGACTTAATGACCTTATTGCAAGGTACAATAATATTCACAAATTTTCTTTTTTTCATGTACTATAAAATATTTTTATTATCAATTAACTATAAATAAAGCTTTAAAAATATATTATTTCATGCTTGTAAAGGAGCTAAGTTTGGAAATAGGTGGGGATTCAGGGACAATGATGCAGGGAATTTTCCCTTCGTGGTGGTATTGGTGTTGGAATATGAAATGACATAAACATATTATTAATAACTACATAAAATATGATATTTAAATAAAATAATTTATAATTAAAATGGGATCACTTAAAAGCCACATTTACTGAAAATGAATATTTCCTATTTTTGTTTTGGATTATGGACTTCTATTTAGTGAAATCATTGGTTCACTTTTTCCCTTTTTTTTTTTTTTTTTTTGGCTTTTTGGGGTCACATCCGGTGGTGCTCAGGGGTTACTCCTGGCTGGCTGCTCAGAAATAGCTCCTGGCAGGCACAGGGGACCATATGGGACACCGGGATTCGAACCAAACACCTTTGGTCCTGGATCGGCTGCTTGCAAGGCAAACGCCGCTGTGCTATCTCTCCGGGCCCCACTTTTTCCCTTTAGTTTTGTCTATTATTTTTAAAATATAATGATGTTCTTTGGGGGTTGAATGGGGATTGGAGCTCAGAGTTTACTTCTGGCTCTGTGCTCAGAGATTACTCTTCATGGTGCTCAGGTGAACATGTGTATTGAATTGAATTGACTACAATTGAAGTGAATTGAATACAAGTCATTGCCTTAACCACTTTGTTCTCTCCACCCCTGGAATTATATTTTTCATTTAAATATCACTGAAAAATAAAAACTTCTTTCATTTGTTTTGGGCCACATGTGGTGGCTCTCTGGGATTACTCCTGGCTCTTTGCTCAGAAATCCCTCCTAGCTGGCGCAGGTGACCATATGTGATGCTGGGAATAGAACCCGGGTTTGTCCCAGGTCAGTCGCATGCAAGGCAAATGCACTACCACTGTGCTATCATTCCAGCCCCACGATAAAAACTTATAAGTCTATTCAAATATCCTTTAGTAATTTAATAAATTATGGTATATTCATAAAATATTGTTCAGAACTGTCTACTCTCATAGTATTAACATAAAATTAATATAATACTCTCTTGGTATTAACATTAAAATATCATAATATTATAATACATTGATATAAAACAGGACAGCTTGATTATACCATCTTTATTTTACATCAAATCACTAATTAGTACGTGCAACATATTAATATTAGAATGTTTAATTTTATACCACAATTTAGCTTGTGGGATTAAGTGATAATTTCAATTAGTAAATCATACTAATTATTAAATCATACTGTCAGTGTGATTTGTGCCAATGTTAATCCTCTGTCTATTATTATTATTCTATTATTCTTCTTTTGATTTTAATATGTTTTATTTTTAGAATACCTTATTTGTCCAGATTTTATGGAAATTAATTGAGGTTGAGGTAAACCACATATATAAATAAAGAAGGCAATTATATAAAAATGAGCCTGATGTTGTATCAGGTACTTTGATTCAGGTAACCTTACATTCATGAAATCTCTGTCATTTTATTTTATTATTTTATTTCTTTTTACTTTTATGGATTTTGAGTCATACCCAGTCAAGTTTAAAACTTACTTCTGACTCTGCACCTCAGAGATCACTCTTGGGACAAGAGAGATAGCATGAAGGTAGGGCATTTGCCTTGCATGCAGAAGGATGGTGGCCTAAAACCTGACATCCCATATGGTCCCCAGAGCCTGCCAGAAGAGATTTCTGAGCCAGAAGTAACCCCTGATTGCTGCCTGGTGTGACCCAAAAACAAAAACAAACAAAAAAAGAAATCAATCTTGACTGTGATTGGGATGATAAGGGGATGCCTGGGATGGAACCTGGGTCAGCTCCATGCAATACAAGTGCCCACCCCTTTGTTTTATCACTCCAGCACCTGTCATTTTAAAACTGTTCTCGTTGTAGAATAAGTCTCCACTTTTATAGTAATATCTTTAAGATTATACATAAATTCTGTTCAAAGTTGATAAATCAGAGAAATAAACAATAATGCTATATATATATATATATATATATATATATATATATATATGTTATGTTCCTTCATTTTATCCCCGCAGTATGAGGATAGTTTGGCTTTAGTTTCCAATTCTCATTTGCTTAGTTAATTATTCAATAGAAGCTATTAAGTTCAATTCACTACACAGATCTTCATTTTCTTATCACTAAAATTGTATAACTTTCTAAAACATTTCTCTGTACCAATTATGAGTACTATACAAAATTTGATTATAATCTTGTCCTCCAAATGAGATAGTGGATAATTCATTCTTTGGAAGCAAAATTGGAAAATATTATTGCCATTTTGTTTATAATTTATAAACTTATATAAAACTTAGAGTTATTCAGTCATCTTTAAGGAGAAAAATATGGGCTAGAGACATAGTACTGTATAGGGTGTTTACCTTGCACGCAGATGACCAGGTTCCATTTCCTGTACCACATTTGGTAATCCAAGTCCCAACAAGAGAGAATCTTTTTAATGTTTTGTTTTGTTTTGTTATTGGCCACACCCTGTGATGCTAAAGGGTTACTCCTGGCTCTGCTCTCAGAAATAGCTCCTGGCTTGGGGGACCATATGGGACACCAGGGGATTGAACCACCATGGTCAGTCCTAGGTCCGTGCATGCAAGGCAGATGCCCTATAGCTTGTGCCACCACTCCGGCCCCATCAAGAGAGAATCTTGAGTGCAAAGCCTTAAGTACACCCTAGTACTGCTGGGTGTTGCAGAAAAATTCAGATGAAAAAATACATAAAAGAAATTTTAGGAGGCCGGGGAGATAGCATGGAGGTAGGACATTTCCTTGCATGCAGAAGGACAGTGGTTCAATTCCTGGCATCCCTATGGTCTCCTGAGACAGCCAGGAGCTATTTCTGAGCATGGAGCCAGGTACCCCTGAGTGCTGCCGGTGTGACCCAAAAACAAAAATAAATACTAAACACATTAAAGTAGTTATTAGTCCATTTCTATGTTCTCATTTTAGACAGGGGAACCAGTGAAGCAAATATTAGAATGAATGAATTATTATTATATTTAGTTATATATAATCAGAGATACAGCTTATTAATAAAACAAATGAAGATTGAAGGCTTTTTTATTATGTCTAGAAATATTGCATAATAAAATAGTTGCATTTTATGGAATAATGGAATTACATTATATGTATATATGTTCATATTTTCTTCCTGAAAAATATATATTGATTCATATCATGTTGCAAGCACTATTCTAAAAGCTAAAGAATATGTTGTTTTACCTAAAGGGAACTGTCAAGTTTCCCTTGAAACTTATAGACTAATTGGAAAGCTATTAAAATATAATTGAGTATAAATGCATGATTTCATCTTTTTTTTTTTTTTTTTTGGTTTTTGGGCCACACCCGGTAACGCTCAGGGGTTACTCCTGGCTATGTGCTCAGAAGTTGCTCCTGGCTTGGGGGACCATATGGGACACCGGGGGATCGAACTGCGGTCCGTCCAAGGCTAGCGCAGGCAAGGCAGGCACCTTACCTTTAGCGCCACCGCCCGGCCCCCGCATGATTTCATCTTACATATTACATTATTATTTTATTATTAACTTAGTAGACATCATCCTGCAAGAAAAAAATACATGTAAGGGACCAGAAATATAGCTCAGTAAAAACTTCACAATTGAGATGCTCCACATTCATTAAAAATATACATAATGTGGGCTAAACTGATTGTTTAGCAGGCAGGGTACATGCCATGCAAATAGCTGATCTGGTTTCTAACCTCAGTACATCATATATTCCTTGTTCTGCCACTAAGTGCTCCCTGTTTGTAGAGCCAAGTGTAAGATTTGAACCTCTTGGGTGTGATGCCCAAAACTATAAAAATATTCATTTTTTTTAAAGATTTGCTTTAGTATATTTATATAAAATACTTATAAAATGCTAATAAACCAGAGAAAACTTCATAATTTCTTGCAATATTCTACTATGTCTGGTGCTTTTTCTTGTGTTCCCGAATAGTTTCTTGTTCTGACTCTGTCATTAATCACATCTTGTGCTAAAGTATTTGGACAATAATTATTATAAAGACTAATACTTTTTATATCTTTACATGAAAGAATTGACTAACTTTTAAATGTTGAGTCATGATCTTATTGTCACCAATTAACAAAACAGGACTATATAAACTAAAACTCTCTAAATGCAATTAAAAGACAACTCCAAAGCTAGCTTTAATAACTGAGCTTGCAAGTACCACATTTTCCGCATATAAGACGACTTTTAAAACGAAAAAACCTAAATTGGGAGTCATCTTATATGCCGAGTATATCCCGAAAAACGTTTCGATATGTCGCTAAACGAAAATCGTCTGGATATTGTCATGAAACAAATTTTCCAACTCGATCCTGCACCAGTCACTGAAAGGCTGCTCGGACCGCCTCTCTAACTCAGCCAGTCATTGCAGGCTTTTAATGTATGCAAATTATACAATGTTCTGTACCCGAATCTACACTGTATAAAGCCTACTCAGATTGGCCAGAGTCAGAGAGAAAGTTTATTACAGTATAATCTTTGAACTTTTGCTTGTTGTGATTGGCTCACTGTGGTACATACAGTCGCAACACAGGAACGTTCTATGTAGCCAAAGCTGCTGTATCAGGACACATGCACAAAAATTAGGGGGTCATCTTATATGCCGCAAAGTATGGTAATAAATACCATTATTATTTTGTTTCACTGAAGTTAAATAAAACATCCCAAATATTGCCAGAATACAAAAAATATATTTTTCTTTTGGAAATAATTATATGGATAATTGCATATTTGTAAAAAACATATTCATTATATTACTAACTCAACTTAAATATATCATTATTTGATTCAAAATATGATTCAAATTCAGCTTGAATTGAGTTACATCAATATGTAAAATAGATAATGGAAGCTGGCGGGCATTACAGTATAGCAGTAGGATTCTTGCCTTGCACATAAACTACTGGGTTCCACCCTCAAAATACAATATGAATCCCTGAGCAATGCCAGGAGTGATCTGTGATTGCAGCCCTAATCAACCTTGGGTAAGCCTCCAGAAATAATAGATAATGGTATACTAAGAAATAAATTTTACATATTGTATAATGAGTTTTGTATGATCTTGCTTTAATAATAGGTATAAAATTTAATAGAATTAGTTCTGAATGGGGGCCAGAGAGATAGCATGGAGGTAAGGCATTTGCCTTTTATGCAGAAGGTCATTGGTTCAAATCCCGGCATCCCATATGGTCCCCAGAGCCTGCCAGGAGCGATTTCTGAGCATAGAGCCAGGAGTAACCCCTGAGTGCTGCCGGGTGTGACCCAAAAATCATAAAAAAAAAGAATTATTTCTGAATGAATGACATTTCTAAGTTATACATGGTCACTTATGAAAAGGGTATGGCCAGAGCACTTGCTTTGTATGTTGAAACTCAGATTTTTTTTTCTGATGCCTCATGGCTATCTGAACATTTCTGGTAGTAACTTCTAAGCACTAATTTGGCAATAGCCTTGTTCAAAAACCACCCACCCAATATGAAACTATTGGGTTTGGATAGTTATTGTACTTTTCAAACAATCTTGTGAAACAAAGAAGTGTAAGGGGAGAGGAAGGGAAGGGAAGTCTGTAGGATACTTCATTATGGTTGCAAGCTATATATCACTATTCCTGAAGATACATATTTCTTGATCAATCTAAAGGAAAGAAAAGAAGAAAGTAGTGGAGAGAAAGTAGAAAAAGTGAGGCAAGGAAAAAGGAGAGTGATGTGGGAGAGAAAAAAGCGAAAAGGAAAGAGATAGGTAGTGACAGGAATAGGGTGGAATATTCAGAGGAAGATACTTAAAAAAGAAGGATGCCTGTTTTACCAAGTGCTTTCTTGACACAAACATACAAACTCTGTACCAAACAATAATGGTAGCCAAGAAAATGTAAAAGATTTATTTAGGTTCTAAGTTATAGAACTCTATATCTACGAAAAATTATCTTTTCACAAGGTATTCGTGTTGATGACAGATTGAACGTGAAGATATTACAAGACAAAGAACTTGGAAAGCTGTTGAAACAATCACAGTAAATATTGCTAACTCTTTGCTACAGTCTGAATTTTCTGCTGTAGTTCCAACAACTAAATCCATAGCTCTTTCCTTCTGCAAAAAATTTTGAGAGATAGAAGTGTAATTCCCCAAACTTAGTGTTTTAAAGTCAACTGTCAAGCATTTAAAATACAATAATTTGGACTGAAAAAAGTAAACTTATTAGATCTGTGGCATTTAACTAAATAACCAGAGATGTTCTGTTATGGCTAATGGGAGAACTATATTCAGAATATTATTCTGTAAAAAAATTATTTTTACTATCTCCTTAGTATCACTATGGTTTCAGTAATATTTCTACACTCTTCCATTCAAAATAAGTTATTTGCTAATTTCTGGTACAAGTTTAAATTTCTGTGATTAGAGAAACATGTAACAATGACAAAGCTATACATACATTTGATTATTTTATTGAGTTAAGAAGCAAAAAAGTTTCAAATTACAGTTGAATTGTATGGCAATGCAATAGTCACAAACCCCTGCCCATTTTGAGACTTAGTTGTACATCTGTGACTACATTGCCACCTGTCAGTAATTTACTTGTTGTTGTACTATATTCTTCTTTTCCTATTTCTTACTTCTACTATTTAAAATAATTTATTTTGCCCCTCCTTACTTGGAAATAAATATATTATGATCGACCATGTCAATTATGTGATAAAGCTCTTTCAATAAAGTAAATTAAATTTAAAATAGTATGATACATTGTCTAGTGGTTCAGTTAGCCTGCAAAACCAGCTTTTCTGAAGGGGTGAATTAATGTCAACATTAACTATGTGTGTGAGCATTTGTGCACCGGTGTATGCATTTTAATAGTCTGATTATTTGTTAGTGACCGGTACTTAAGATGATAAATCACAGCTAAGAAAATATTAAATTGTGATGGAAATCTATGTTTCACTGTTTATCGTATCTTTTAACTTTAATATAGTTAATCTATTGCAAAGGTGCTTCAAGTATCACAGGATAAGGCACACTCAAAACAGACTCAAATACTTACACTAGAAAATTTGTGTATAACATATTCTTATAAGGTGCCAGAATATTAGTAATGTGGATAGGGTTCTTTCTTTGTGCTTAATCAATCCAGGTTTGATTTTCTGTACTTTATTCATATGATCCTAAGAACTTGCGAAGAATGATTACTGAGAATAGAGCCAGGAGTAAGTCCTGAGCACCAGGGTCTATGGTTGGGAAATATAAAACACGTTCTAATACACTTGGAACTGTATTTACTTTTTGTTTTATGTCTCTTATTTAAATATTTTGCTCATTCGTGTATAATGAAATACTAAATCTTAATATTACTAATTTTGGTGGGTTTGTTTTTGAGACACACCCAGGGGTTACACTGACTCTCTGCACTCAGGAAACACTCCGGTTTGGGAGAACATAGTTAATCCATTATTTGGGAGGAAGTGTATACATGGGAGTGTTTGGGATTCTTTCTGTCTCATTAACTAAGGGTCACTTCTGGCAGTATGGAGACAATGTGGTGCCAAAGATGCAAGTAGGATATCCTTCATATAAATCATGTACTATAACCCACGAGCTATCACTACATTTCTGATCTTTCTTCCTTTGATATTGCATAATTGTGATGCTTTGCTTAACCACATAATTATGTTATCATCTACATATGTGTATCTCAGTACTTTTAGGGGCTGAAAGAATTTTCTAAGAAAATATTACCTCTTAAATTTATTTCTCTCCATATCCCTATTCCATTTACTACCTTTCTTATTTTTTTACATCCAAATATATTAACAGATATAACCAGTACTCTTTTTTATGGCCCATCTGATCTTTATTTCTTGGCATATATTGAAGTGGGACTTTGTGAAGCAGTAAGGCATAGTTTAAAGAATTTGTTAAGGTCAATATGACATAAGCTAAAATTCAAATTGACCTTAGATGTGTAGTCTTTTTGAAATTTTGTATCTTCTTTTCTCAACTATTAGTGATTATTCATCTCCTTCGTTGTTTTATAAATTGAGTACAGACACATAAGGTGACAGCCCTAAGTGTATGTTTTGTTGATCTATTTTGTTTGCATTTAGACTCTCTAGACTTGTACTAACAATGATCTTTCTAAGTCAGCACTTCTGAAACCCCTGTTGTATTTTCCTAGCAAGGAATTCCTGGAAGCCTCTGACAAGTTTTCCTCCTTGAACATGTTATGATATATTTTGGACATGATAAAGCAGCAAACAGCTTTTTAAATATTTATGATCTCCACACCCCGCAAGCCACTATGTTTGCTCTCTCCATTTCTGTCTGTGCCAAGGAGACAAGCCAAGCAGTGTGAGAAGAAAATAATGTCAGAGTACAGAGTGAGCTTGTCTAATGTGTGCTCCATGCAGATGTAACCATCGTAAAGAGAGGAAACTACTCCCTGCACACATGGTGATACCTTGAGTAACAAATCACCTGGAAACAAAGTGCCTTTATAAGCAATTCAGCTGAGTAAATTTTTATTTTAAAACTTCAAGAATCAAATGAGCTAGTACTAACTTGTGTCACATTATTCAACCATAATATCCCTCTTGTCACAGTGTAGAAATAACCTTCTCATAGAATGTGTTAATATACAGGTGAAGAAGTAGAACTGTGAAACTACCTCAATCAAATTTTCTTCAACTTTATTTTCTTAAATCACCAAATTCCAGCCCCTATACATAGCAGGAGATGCATGCGGATATCTATTACAAAATACACTCCAGCTACTCTCATACTTTCTTTTTATATAATACGTTCTTAATACCTTTTAAAAATAGGAATCAGAATGATCCACATTTATTTTTTGTTTTGTTTTTTGGGGGGGTTCATAGTGTAAGTTTTGTTGATCTATTTTGTTTGCATTTAGACTCTCTAGACTTGCACAGCATTTACTTATGGCTCTGCACTCAGAGAACACTCCTGGCAACTCTCGGGGATTCATATTGGATTTAGGTGATCCACAATTTAATTGAATTAGTTTATATTGTCTTTTATTAATTTACCTGACATTATTTCAGTACTGGCTTATTGTTGCTTCTTTTCATTGGTAATGCCTTATAGATTATTCAGATTTAATACATTTGAGGCAGGGCTCAAAATTTTGTGTTTTAAAAAAAAATTTAATACTGGGGACAGGAAAGGATAGTACAGTAGGTAAGGCACTTGCCTTGCATGTAGCCAACCCAGATTCAATTCTTGGTATCCCAAATGTTCTCATAAGTCTCCAAAAGTAATTTCTGAGTGAAGAGTCAGGAGTAAACCCCTGAGCACCACCTGATATGGCCATAAAACAAAACAATAGAAACAAAATATAAAAAAAATAAGCAAGGACCCAGTTCTACAAATTACAGCTCTCGCAGAAAAATTGTTTTTATATTATAATTTCTTTTTTGATTTATAATATCTTGGTTTGCATTAAATCCACTTTGACAATTGGGGTCAGCCTTTACAATAAAGGTATCAGCCTTTAAAAAGTCAGGGCTTGGCCATAGAATTGCTGCTTCTAATTTTGTGCTTTTGTGCACAAATTTTTCTGTCTGTTTTTGGTAGCAGGTGATAATAGCTTCATAAAAACTATTTGGTCGTGTTTCTGTTTCTTTAATTTCCTTGAAGAACCTTAAAGGATTGTGAGTAGGTCCTCTTGAAAGGTTTAAAATAATTCATTAGTAAATTCATCTGGGCCGGGCTTTTGTTTTGGGGAAGACTTTCAATTACCATTTTCATTTCTTCAGTAATAATAGGTCTGTTTAGATATGCTAGACCATCCTGGTTCAACAGTGGAAGATTACAAGAGTTCAAGAATTTATTCATTTCTTCCAGATTCTCTTGTTTTGTGGCATAGAGTTTCTCAAAGTAGCCTCTGAATAATCTTTGAATCTCTGTAGTATCTGTAATGATCTACCCTTTTTTATTTCTATTTTGGTTTATTAAGTTTCTTTCTCTGCTTCTCTTTGTGAGTTATGCTAGTGGTTTATCGATCTTGTTCATATATTTAGAGAACCAACTTTTGCTTTTATTTACCTTTTTTAAATTGCTCTTTGGATTTACACTTCTTTAATTTTTCTCTAAACTTTTTTTATTTTTTCATGCCTACCTATTTTGGTTCATTTTGTGGAAAATTTCTAATTTTATAAGTTGTGTTTTTAGTAATTTAGTAATTAATAAATACTACTATTATGTAGTAATTTACTACATAAATTACTAAAAATGTGTGCTTGCAAATGTGTGCTTCCTAATGTGTGCTTGCAAAGCTATAACTTTTTTTTTTTTTTTTTTTTTGGTTTTTGGGCCACACCCGGTGACGCTCAGGGGTTACTCCTGGCTATGCGCTCAGAGGTCACTCCTGGCTTGGGGGACCATATGGGACGCCGGGGGATCGAACCACGGTCCGTCCTAGGCTAGCACAGGCAAGGCAGGCACCTTACCTCCAGCGCCACCGCCAGGCCCGCAAAGCTATAACTTTTCCTCTTACTACCAATTTTGCCATATTCTAAAAATTCTAAAAATTTGTGTCTTCATTCTCATTTGTGTCCAGGAATCTTTTGATTTTCTATTTGATTTTATTTCTGACTCACTGGTTGTTCAGCAGTGAGCTTTTAACTTTCCAGGTGTTAGTGTGTCTGTTTGTAGTTCACTTCTAATTTTAGGTATTATGATCTAAATAGTTAGTTTGCACAATTTTTATCTTCTTGATTTTATAGAGGTTGTTTCATGGGCAGCATGTACTCTTTCCTAGAGATAATGCATGTGCACTGGAGAAAAATGTGTATCCAGTTTTTTGGGAGGATGGAGAGACCTATATATATCTACTAGTCCACTTTCTTCTATTATTACTTTTAAACTAGTATATTCTTGTTAGGTTTCATCCTGGTTAAACTATCAAGGGGTGACAGGGATGTGTTGAGGTCCCTGCAATTACTATTAATGTCTTCATTCAGATTTGTCAACAATTGTTTTAAATATTTTGCTGTTTCCTCATTGTGTATATGTTTTAGAGTATGATTTCTTTCTGTTGTACCTATTCCTTTATTACTACAAAATATCCATCTTTGTCCTGTATTACTTTTTTAAATATAAAATTTGTGTCATTTGATATTATGGCCACTCCTGTTTTTTAATGGAGTTGTTTGCTTGGATGAATGTCCTCCATACATTGAGTTTGAGTCTTTTTTTTTTATGACTATTCAGATGTGTTTCTTGTAGGCAGCAAAATGTTTGATTCAACTTTTTGATCCATTTTGCCACTCAGTGTCTCTTAACTGGTGTATTTAGTCCATTGATGTTGAGAGAGATAATTGTCATGGGATGTAATGTCATCTTTGTGTAGGACTTTGGTGTGTCTGCTGGTCTGTCTTGTCTTAAAGTAGATCTTTCAGTTTTTCTTTTAAGGTTTTATAAAGTTTCTGAGCTGGGTTTGTCCATAAAGGTATGTATGCTTCAGTAAACCTAAAAGTGAATCTGACTGGGTTAAGTATTTTAGGCGAAGCATTCATTTCATTGAGTTCTGTCACTATGTAACACTGCTGTCTTCAGACTTTGAGAGTCTCTTGTGAAAGATCTGCTGTTCAACCTAATGATGCTCTGTTTAAAGTTATTTCCCTTTTTGATCATGTTGCTTTCAGTATTTTATCTCTATCTGTGGACTCATCATTGTGACTAAGATGTGTCTTAGGGTGCTTTTCTTTGGTTCTCTTTTAGCTGGTACTTTTTGGGCATTTAGGATTTGGTTGCATGCACTCTTTATCTCTGGAAGTTTCTCTGTAATGATGTCCTTGACTATTGATTCTTCATGGGGATTTTCTTCCTTGGTATCTAAGACTTCAATGATTCTCAAGTTGTTTCTGTTGAGTTTATCAAAGACATCTATTTCATCTGTTCACATATTTTGAGGATTTTTTTTAATTGCATGATTATTTGTTTTAAGGCTCTTTTCCGATCTCTTCTGTTGTATGGAGTTGTTATGCATCCCATCTTCCAGCTCGCTGATCCAGTCCTCAGCTGCTGTTAATCAGTGGGAAAGGCTTTCAAGTGAGGTTTTCTTTTTGCCTATCAAATGTTTCAGTTCAAATTTTTCAGTTTTGAGTTTTCTCATTTCTGTGTTCAGATCCTCTTGATTCTTATTTGTGCTTCATTCAGCTCAATATATGCTTTCTTTGAGTTCTTTGAACATTCCCAATATTTCTTCTCTAAACCCCTTATCTGAGAGGCTAAATAAGTGATTGTACTTTTTAGGTCTTCAGAGATGCCATCTTTATTCTCTATGCATGGTGTTGGCCTGAATTGTTTCCCATTGTCACACATTAGTGTGATGTTTTCTGCATGTTGTGCTGGGATCTTTGACTAGGAGATATGTGCAATGATGGAGTAAAGTGGAGTGTCATGTTAATTTTATCAGATTTTATATTGGTTCATCCCAATATCCCCATTTTTGGTTATAATTTCTTCTTAATACAACATCAAAACATTATGTTATATTTTCGCCACACCAGCTAATGCTCAGGATTTATTCCTGGCTCTGTGTTCAGGAATTAAACTTAATAGTGTTCAGGTACCTTTTATGTGTCAGTGATCAAAGCCAAATCTTAATAGTATTCAAGGACTCTTGTATGCCAGAAATCAAATCCAATCATCTATGTTCTTGATGTCTCTTCTTCCTCAAAGATTGTATCATCAAAAAAAACTCCACTATTATATAACATATTTTAAAATGTTTTACAGTAAATACAGTCATTATACTCAAACCAAATAATATAACATAATTCTTATTTACAAACAAATTAAGATCAGTAAATTAAATAGTCTTTCAAATACATATTTTTAAAATGAAGAATATATTTATTTAATTAATTATAAATACCTATTGATAATCTGGGACTAAAACAATATGGTGGGTAAGGTGCTTCTTTGCATGAAGCTGACCTGGGTTTAATTTCCAGAATTCCATATAGTTTTCTTAGTTTCACAAGGTGTTTCCTGAGTGTAAAATTATATATATAAATACGGAGCACTGGTAGGTTTGGCCTATAAAATAAATTTTTTAAAATGCTACGATATAATTGTGAATTTTATTGAATAAACAATTGTAGATATAGCATGTGCCACAGTTTGGAATATAAATTATACCTATGTTTATTAGCAGTCTAAATATCTTTCTTTTTTTCTCTCCCTATTATCTCCCTCCTTTTTTCTCTCCTATTTCCTACCCATATTCTTCACACCTGTCCCCACTATACCTCAATCTATTATTATAGCATCTGATGAAGAAGAGCCAACTTCAGCAGGTAAAAATTATTTCTATTTAATTTTCTTAAATGTACATTTTTGTAAGTAATTCTTAAGATTTTATCAGTAAAATATTGTTTCATTTATGTTTGTTCTTGGTTCCATTATGCTTTACCATAATACATGAAATTGGTTAAATATTTTTTGAATAAAATAGTAGATATCAAATTATCTCACTCTCATGGACTTTAAAGAAGGAAATTAAGAGAACAGGAAAAAAAACCCTCAAAAAACCAAATTAATGGATTTTTAACCTGATAATTAAATTGAGATTACCAAAGAGTGTGGAGCAGTGGGCTTATACAGTGAAATTTGATGGAGGAAAATTAGTATTTTGGTTGTGATATGCTAACATATATTTATAGAGAAGGTGTTAAACTTGATTCCTAAAATTATAGTCTTGTAAAGAAAAATTAAGGCAATTTAAAAAACATAAAAGAACTTAAAATTATCACAAATAAAAGTATAACAAAACAAAAAATTAAGAGCAAAGAATGAAAATAATATGAAATTTGAGGTAAGTGTTAAGAAATATGGAGTTGAAAAATGAAAATACAGGACATATAAAATGAAAAATATTCAAATATAGGAAAATAATGCTTTTACAAATAAATTTCTCCATGATAGAGTACTGCATTTTCAAATATGTAAACACATTTAAACATAATATTCATTTAATTATTTTAATTATTATTTAACTTGCAGTATTATGAATCTAATAGGTATTACACATTATTTATTTAAATGATAAAATTTATGATGTTGGTATGAATGCTTTATATTTTATTATAGATTACTTATTTTTCACATTAATTAAATAATTTTACATTAGATTAGAACATTATAGTCGTTTTAGAAATGGGACTAGAAAAATAGTACAGCAAGAAAAGTGAGTGCTTGGCTCATACATGGTCAATCCTGGCTCAATAACTGGCACCTGAACATCATCAGGAGAGATCCCTGGGAACAATGCCAAAAGATAGCCACGAGCACAACTTATCATTGCTCAAACATACACACACTGTTTCAGGAATACATCATTGAAAATAAATGAGGCTGGAGTGTTGGAGCAAGCAGTAGGGTGTTTGCTCTGCACATTCTAACCTAGGAAGGACCGTAGTTTGATCCCCTGGCGTCCTATATATGGTCCCCAGGCCAGGAGCAATTTCTGAGTCCATAACCCATTTCTGAGCATCACTGGGTTTGGCCCCAAAACAAAACAAAACAAAACAAAACAAAAACAAAGAAAATCAACATATATTATATTAAATTTGTGGCTAAAAAGTTCATCTCAACATTAATTTGTCTACTTTTACTGACCGTACCTCTATTGTTCCCTCTAGTTGCCCTGAAATATTCTTCTAATTCAAAAGTTCTTTTGTCATTGTTTTGTTTGGTCCAGATATCAATTCATTTTCTCTAAATATCAGATAAGGAAACAATCTTTATTTTTTCTTTTGCCTCTTGCACTAATCTTGATACCATGTTAGCTCAACTACATTTAAAAGGATAAATAGATTTTTTTTTTTTGGTTTTTGGGCCACACCCGGCGGTGCTCAGGGGTTACTCTTGGCTGTCTACTCAGAAATAGCTCCTGGCAGGAACAGGGGACCATATGGGACACCGGGATTCAAACCAACCACCTTTGGTCCTGGATAGGCTGCTTGCGAGGCAAACGCCGCTGTGCTATCTCTCTGGACCCAAAAGGATAAATAGATTTTCATATTTTGTATATAAACAGATGTTGTAATTTGGGATTATACCACTCATTAATTATATATTAGTTGATATACATGTTTGTTTATACATGTTATCTTGTATTGTATTGCAGTAAGCCTGGAGATGCTTCTAGTGCTTCAAATTAGAAATAGAAATTTATTTTAAAAGAATGAATTTTACAACTCAGTAATGTGATGCTGATACCCAAAATTTAACTTTCTCATCAAACTATTTGTCGGTTAATAAGTACATGTTCAGACTAAGTACTGTGAATAATGTAAATATCAGGAAAGGCAATTTTTTTCCATACAAAGTTACAGCATCAGGAAAAAAAGAAATGAGATGTAGGAATTAGAAGTTGGTCTGAAGAGAAATGATGGAACCTAAGCTTTAACTTCCTTCTCAGGCTGCTAGTAAAAGAAGAAAAACAGTTCGGACTGTGAAACAAAAGCAGGAAATAGTCAGTTATATTCATGGTCCAATTGGGTTTGGTACTCTCCATTTCCATCACTTTGTGATTAGTAGATGAGCATTTTTACACCTGTGTAAAGAAGACATATTAAGTGAAATAAGTCAAAGAAGTACAAATAAATACTGACTTCACTTATCTGTGGAATACAGAAAAACAAATGGGGGAGAGAGCTAGACAACACAAAGCAATGCAAACCTTTTGACTTGTATTAAAATACTCAAGTTCCTAATGATTAGGAAAAGTTTTGCAGGGGATAAAGATGTAAACTGTATTTACGTACCATCAGTGAAGGAGCTCCAATCTTGCACAATTACTTTGGTCGTGGTAGGGTACAGTGACTATCAAAACCATAAATGCTAGCACTACTAGAAACATGTTACCTAAACTATAATATATAAAATAAATTAGACTTGATTTTATGGGAGAGGAATAATCTAGCTCAGTTATGATTATTTCAGATACAAGGTAATTTCTTATTTTCAACTTAATGAATTTCGACTAACTCAAGACATCTTTTTTTCTCCTTCCTCCAAAATCAGGAAGGGATATAGTAATTTAGGAGTATAAAAGAGGCAAAAATCTGTGGGAGAAAAAAACAATATAGACTTTATAATTTTTTAAATAATAAATCACTGTTATTGGAATCAAAGAAAAAGTAAACTTTGTGCCGTTTGTTCTAATGCTATCATTAGATATGTTAAGTATAGTAACAACTCTGTTATTCTCTTTTTATTAAATTTTATTTTATTGAAACCATTGTGATCTACAGAATTCTTCACGGTTGAATTTCAAATATACAATGAATCAGGGCTATTTCCACCAACAGTATTAACCTCCCTCCACTGATGGACCCAGAGTCATATATCATCTCTCTTTGCCCCTTTACCTGCCAGTATAACAGGCCCATTTAAGTTTAGATTATTAAAGTTTAAGTCCCTTGATTCTATTGTCATTGACTTTGGCTTGTAAATTTAGTTTGTCCTTGTTTTTTTCCACACAAATACATCTGAAACCATTTGGCCCCTGGCCCCCAGCCTTTCCTTATTTGTTTTCTTCTTAGTTTTATAGAAAAATGCAGAACTATGTGGTAAAATAATCTATATCCCAAAGTTCTATGATAAAAGCAGGATTCCCTATTTAAAAAATAAGAAATAAGGGGCCAGTAATATAGCACAGCAGTAGGGCATTTGCCTTGCACATGGCCAACTCAGGACAGATGGTGGTTTGATTTCCGGCATTCCATATGGTCCCCTGAGCCTGCTGGAAGTGATTTTAGAGCACAGAGCAGGAGGAAGCCCTGGACATAGCCAGGTGTGACCCAAACCCCTCAAAACAACAAACAAACAAACAAAAAGAAACAACAAAAAAGATAAAAAAGAAAAAGAAAATAAAAAGGGGTGTGTATGACAGGGTTTTTTTTTTTTCCTTTTTTTACATAGTCACAGCAAAAGATGGAGAAAATCGTGTTCTGTAGCCTATTCAGAGAATAATCTAATCACGTAACTCAATAGCATACTGGTTTATTATTTACCAGTCTAGTTTTTAACTTCTTTTATACTAACATGAGGATTCATGTTTATAAAATTGTTAATGGTTTGAATTAAAGTTTTTATCTAAGAGCATCAATAATTTTATTCCATCTTATTTCTTTGCCACTATACCACACAACTCATTTTCTTTTTAGGATTTCTGCTTCTTAAGATTTTGTTGGTAAATGCAACTGAACAGTTTTCTCCAAATATTTATTTTAATTACAGTAATATGACATCATCAAGAATAAATAGATTTAAGATAATTTTGGTTTCAGATATAATCAGATATTTTTGTTGTAAATTTAGCAGGTATTTAAAATAGAATAAACATACTCTTCAATATTTTAGCTACATTTCACATACTGAATATATTAACATTGAGAAAACTTATCATTTTGTTAAGCAGGCACTCCGTTCATATAAAAGCTGCCAATAAGAGCATACATTTTCTTTTAATACAGTATAAACATATTATAATGTACTTGTATGAAAACATTTGACAAAGTTTGAATCAGAGCAGTTGTATAGGAAATTAGTCACTTGCCTTCCAGGTGGCCCACCCAGATTCAGTTCCCAGAAACTCATGTGTTCCCCTGGAGTGATCCCTGAGTGCAAGGGGTAAGTCCTGAGTATAGTTGGACACAACCTCCCCCCAAAAATCCAATTACAAAGTATTAGGGAACTTATAAATAATTGGTTTCATGAGAGGCCTGAGTGCTAGTATAGTGGTAGGGCATTTGCCTTTCACACTGCTGACCCAGGATGGATGCATGTTTGAACTCCAGCACTCCATAATGTCCCCCAAAGCCTGGAGCAATTTCTGAGCTCAGAGCCAGAAGTAAACCCTGAGCACAGTCAGCTGTGTCCCCCCCCCCAAAAAAAAAGAAAAAGTTGGTTTCATGGAGAAGATGAATGGTTATAGAAATAAATTGTGATTTACTTGTTGGTATATATTGCATCAATTTTTCAACCATTATTTTACATAATTAAATACTTGCTATTGATTTTATTTCTTTAACACTAACATTTATTGAAGTAGATTTTGTTTTAAAGGTTTATTTTGTAACATAGTTATTTAATATAAGATTGTTTATTTCTCATCTCCCCATCAAGAGAATATGTAGCATAATATTTCCATATATATATAGTTATTTCCTTATTTTTATTAAATTAACAATTAAATATGATCTTTTGTTTGGTCTATATTTGTAGCTGATGGCAACTTTTAAACATCTTTATCAAATATAGTTTTCAGAGTAACAGAATAGTTGAACTAACCTCTTAAAATACCTTTCACTTTTATTGGTCAAGTAATTAAAATTCTTTTAAGAAGTGATTTGCTATTGCTCAAAGTTGAATAACAAAACAAATAATAAAATAAGCAGTGATGGGTTTGTATACCCAATAGTCACAAGCTCATGATTACTGCTTTTTAATGTATAAATTATTGACTTAAATCACCCTTATTTTATTTATTTTTTGATTTATTTGAACACCATGGTTTACAAAGTTGGTTATAATATAGTTGTTTCTGGTATTCAATGTTCCAAAATCAATATTAGTACTGGTGTGACATTCCCTTCACAATTGTCACCAGTTCTCCACTCATCCTCAAACCTGCCTTCCTGGCAAGCATAAAACAATTCATTTACATTGCTTGTTTCAATTATGTGGTAAATGAATTACTGGGGAAATTTTTTCAGTTAAGATTTTTGATAATTGTTATATATCACAAAGAGGTCATTAATTCCTTCTCTGAAGTTTTTCTAAGCTGTTTGTAGCTAGTTTAGCATTCTATATTGTTTTGTTTTGTTTTGTTTTTTGAGCTTCGGTGACATTTATGCTACTTTCCCATCTAATTTGCTTTATTCCTACTAGTTGTCATCAGTGAGGAATTTGCAGGTATTGTACATCTATATATGTGGTTCAAAACTCCCAGGTCTGTGGAGGTGGGCCAAACGTGTACATGGCAGCAGCTGTGGGATGTGGGTGTAGCTTTTTATGAGGATGTGAGAATAGGTCGTTTCCCAATCAGAGAAGACGCCAGAGTTTTTAGTCCCCAAACCAATGTAAGTTTCTGGAGTTTCTTTTGGTTTGGTGTCTACACAGATTGCGAAGCAGTGAAGTTGGGCCTTTGGTGTGGTGGCGTTTTTTGTGTGTGGTTGCAGCTGTCCAAGCTTCAGTAAAGTGAGGACTTAGTCTGCTCCCATTTCCAATGGCACCCCAGAGTTTTCAGCCTGGAGAACAGTGTGCCCATGAATTTAAGCAACTTTTCTTGCATCTCTTTTAAAGTAGTATGAGTCAGAGGAGGTGGCTGTTGTTGTGTCATGTGACTGATAGAACTTCTGGATGTATGGATCAGAGGCCATTGGAGGAAGGCTGTCTGCCCCCATTCCCAGAAGACCATCCACATGATAATTTTTTAAATTTAATTTTTTGTTTAAGTAACTTTGGTTTGCAAAAGTGTAAATGTTGGTCTGTGCTAGGAGTATTGTTACCATACCACACTCGTAAAAATCTCAATATCTTGCCCACTGGATACCTCCTACACTTGATCTTAGCTGAAAGGCTGAAAAGCAATGCATAGGATACTTCCTGTCTACCCACTCTACCTCTTGGTTATTTTCAGTTCTTTGATCAGGGTTTAAGGGTTTGTTCTAATTGGACATGGTCTATTTTTTTCTTTTGTTTCCCTATCTAACACATAAAAATGACTTCATTTGTATTTGTCCTCTCCACCTGGTTTCTGCTATTTCACTTAACAAAATGTCCTCTATTTCTAATCTTATTAAAACAAATGGAAAGGCTTCATGTAGGCTTTATCGAATAGAAATTCTAATATATAATTTTCTCTTTTATGAGTTATTTTTAACATTTAAATGATATAATTTTTTCATCAAATTGATATTGAGTTTTAGTCAAAGGGAGTATAGGTATAATGTAAAGTTACCTCAACACGCTGTATCTCAGGTGAAAAGTCTGAATCAGGGTCGCACAAGAAATAATCCAGACCAGGTTGAGGGTGAAACATGTGTAGTCTGGCAGTCTTTACCTAGAAGGAGCCTGCTGCCTTCCAGAACTACTGCTTTTATTGAGTTCAGAGAACACCCCTGGGTGGGGCAGTAAACCCACCCAGATTTACAAGTAAGACAATCTTTGCTTTGGGTGAAACCAAGTTGTAAACAAACAGATACAAAGAAACCAAGGATAAACTTTGTTTTAGGTAAAATAAGGTATAACCCAACAATATAATATTACCAAATCATAATGATATCAGCCAGAATGTAATATAGGGGAGATATTAGATCTGATATATATGCAGTGGTTAAAATGAATCAAAACTACAACTAATGTTACTTTTAATATCACCTTAAAAATCAGATTGAATTTTCTGATCACCTTTTCTTTTTACTCTTGTCTACAGGACCTTTCAAACTGCTCAATTGCCCTATTAACATTTTTATATAAAAGAAAGAAACAGATTTTCAATTTATATAGCAAATGGGTACTTTATGGTTAATTGAATAGCAAAAATTATAGTTGAAATAGAATTTTCAGGTGCCAGAGTAGTAGCACAAGTGGTAAGGTGCTTGCCTTGCACACGCTAACCTAGGAGGGACCGTGATTGATCCCCAGCACCCCACATGGTCCCCCAAGCCAGGAGTGATTTCTGAGCACATGGTCAGAAGTAACCATTGATTGTCACTGTCTGTGGTACCCCCCCAAAAAAAATCAAATAGAGTTTACAAATAAACAGGTAAAGTATTTTTTAATTTGGGGTTTTATTTGTTTGTTTGTTTATTTGATTTTTGGCCAAACTTGGCAGTTTTCAGGACTTGCACCTGGTGAGGCATTGGACCTATATGCTGTAATGGTAATTATGCAAGGCTTTAACCCATGATATTATGATATATAATTTAACCCATGATTATGATATTATTATATATATGATATATTATGATATTATTATAAATTTTTATCAAATTAATATAACACCAAAATATAAAACACTATATTTTAATAAATGTAATATTTTTATTTATTTAGTGTAAAACTGTAGTTACCATCTCATTTTATTTGCAAGTGATTATACTTACTACATATTTTCTAATGAAATTATTCTGATTTCTGTGATGTATATCACAGATATGAATATAGTAGCTTGGAACAGAAGCACAGCAGAAAGGCATTTGCCTGGCACAAGGCTAGCCCTGGATGGGTAGGATTGATTCCCATATGGTCCCCTGAGCCTGCCAAGTGCGATTTCTGAGTGCCGAGCCAAAGTCAGGAGTAACACCTGAGCACCGCTAGATATGACCCAATGCCCCCCCCCAAAGAATATAATGGCTTGACACACAAGTACAAGATATATCACTTTTAACTTTTAATTCATTTGACTATTAACTTTTAATACTTTTCTTCTAAGCCATTGATATTTTTAACTTTTAAGTAATTGATTTCATCACTAGAAAATTAATCCTGAGAATACGAAAAATGTATATTTATAAATAAAATATTAACAGCAGGTCAGATACAGAGGGGGCCACATATTCTAGCCGCCCTGGGGGTGAGGGAAGAGAAAATGGGAGGTAGGACAAAAATGGAGGTGTAGGGAGGACAATTTGGTGATGGGAATCCCCCCTGATTTTATGTAAATATGTACCTAAAATAATACTGTCAACAATATGTAAGCCACTATGATCAAAATAAAAATTATATTAAAAGAAAAAATATTAACAGCAATAGTAAATATCAAAATTTAGAGTTATATTTACAAATGCATACCTACATGCATACATTTATTATTTATAGGCTATACATGCAATATGTAGTATATAACACCATGTATAATATGCATATATATGTATGTAGAGCTAAAATGTGCTCTAATCAGCAATTCTCAGGAATTATTACTGGCTCTGTGATTGAGTGACCACTACATTGCTGGAGAACATACATGGATTCAAACAAGGCTCAGTCAGATGGAAGTCCAGTGTTTTAACTCTTCTGCTATATCTTTGGCCCACAATATATGCTGTAAAATACAGCTTTTGATCTTACAAAAGAATTAATTACTTCTATTCACAGTGAAGTTTTATTTCTCTTAACTTTGTTTCAATTTTAATTTAATTTCTTTCTTCTTTCCCACTTTGTTAAGTTTAATTCTGCCTGGCCTAACACACAATTATTCTAAAACACATGCATTTTTGAAAAGGAATGATATCTTATCACATAATTCTCTAATGAGCAAGATTTGCTTTAGTATTTTGATCTTGGCTCTTTATTTCCTTGGGGTTTGAAATAAATCTTCATATCCTCATTTTTGTTCACTTTACATTGGTTCCATTATTTCTCCTCTTTATACAGAAATCTACATTATTTCTCTGGTGCCGGGAGCACATTAACTAATTATTCTATCAAGTAATTTCTTGTTCCTAAATATCTGTTCAGCAGGTTTGAATATTAAAACATAACATACAAAACCTCAAAAGATTATATAGTGTAAAGGTCAGTCATCCATGAAATGTGCAAGCATTATTATTTCACAAATTTAGCGTTGTTTTTTATTAGTAAAAATTTCAAGTAGTGCTTATTTTCCAATAAAAGTATGTTAGTAATAGGTTTTTTACATTGATGCCAAACTGAGAAAAATAATTTTAATTATCTTGTAAGTATAGTTTTTTCATATTTTTACTTAGATAAATTGTATTATAATAAAATACTACATTAGAAAATTGGGCAATTATGTACTTCACTAATTTTATTTTTAGGGTAAATTCATAATGTAATAAAATGTACATAAGAAGGAAGAAATAGAAGGGGCCTGATTGATAGCACAAAGTAGGGCTGGATTCAGGTTTGATTCCTGGCAACCTATATGGTCCCCTGAGCCTGCCAGGTGTGATTTCTGAGTGCAGAATAAGGAGCCTGAGTGCCGCTTGGTGTGGCCCCCAAACCAAAAACAACAACAAAAATAAAATCAGGGAAATACAATATGTTTGTATATCCTTTATTATATATCATTTTATAATAGGCCATCTTTCCACAAAAAGCTAACACTGTATTAGAAAAACTTAATTAATAAGATCTTATTATGAACTAATATACTAATTAACTAAAATATTATATGCATTTTAGCATTACCTTATCTTTTCTATCACAAAGCAAGCATCCTTAAACTAGTAATGTGCTGTGTTAGAAAAATTTTTTTTGTTATAACAGAGAAGTGAACAGATTGAGAACTGTACTTGAGAAACTTGCCTTGTCTTTTCAGTTAATAGTAGCATTTCTTAGCTTTCTTAGTATGGCCCATATTCTAATCTCTGCCTCTATATTGGCATAGACTTTACTTCTTGTATTTGTTGCTCTTCTATATTTTACAAAAACAATTTTTATTGGATTTCATACCCACTCCAGCAAATAAGAGTTATATCTTCTCCATATCTATAATCAAGTAGTACCTATAAAGACACATTTTCCTCTTAAATACAATAACATACATAAACCAGAGAAGTAATACTGCAGGGTACAGCATTTGCCTTGCATGTTTTATACCGGCTTTGATACCCAAAGAATGTGTTCCTTCAGCACTGCCAGGAATAAGTCCTTAGCACTATCAGGTGTGTTCCCAAAACAAATAAACCAAACACATTTAGAGTTCTTAGAGATTTGGCTCTGTAAGTATTATTTGGTGAGTCTTGATACTAAGTCTTTAACATCATTTTAAGTAAATGTGAGAATTTACACACTAAATTAGGCTATCATTCTTTGGATGTTTTACATAATTTACATAAATGAGTATGTTAATACACAGCAGAATTTTTACAAATATGGGTGATATGGTTATCCTTATATTTCTCATCTTAAATTCTGCTACCTCCCTAATCCAAGTGACTGCCTTCTTACTCCTTAATTTACTGTGCAACAACCTCCTACTTGGTCTTGCTTGGCATCTAGTAGATTTTTTAGAGACCAAGAGAATTTTCTTGCAATACTATTGAATCATATTATTCAGTTACAAGAAGCCCCTCAAGTGTCTCTCATCCAGTTGATTGAAAATGGATTTGATTTATCCTTCATAATTTTGTCCCAACTATATTTTCTTTTTATTGATAGTCTGTCCTTCCTGTCCCATAAAAAATAAACAAATAAATATAATTAGGTTTTTACTCATTCCTCACTTATGCAGAGTTTTGTACACAGATATAGTTAATGTCTGATAGTACTTCTGTACAACTATTTCTTTATATCTTACTTGTATTGATTTGAAGATCCTTTTACAGAGACCTACTCTTTGTACATAAAAGATTTATGCCTTTACCTTTTTAAGTCCCTGGCCTTGTTTAGCTGTATAGTGTTAGAATTTATCTGAAAATTCTGCAAAGAATCTAGTTTACTTGTTAAACTTAGTATAAACTTCTCTAGGGTTGTAGCTTTTCTGTATGTTTTATTCACAGTTAAAATCTAAGCTACTTGAACAATTGTACCATACATGTAGATGCTTTATTAGTGAGTTTTGTCTAACTAAATTAATGGTTATTTTAAGATATATGTATTTTATGCTGACTATAAGGCAGTGTTTATGCAAGAAAATGCCCATTTTCTCCTTGTATATTGATATAAAAAGAGTAGAATGTGAAAAGTGATAGTCATGTTTCTCAATTTAATAAGCAAAAGGACACTACAAATAATTGAATAAGAATATTAAAGATACTGTAAAATTATTTAAATCATTTGGCAAAGAGAATAACTGTTACATTTAACAGTCCTTTTTTGCAGGAGATTAAAATATGTTTTGTTTAGTAAAACATTTGTCATCATGGTGCCCTAACAAAGTCTATAGTTTAGTCATTAGTATGCAACTCTTTAGCCATTGTTTGAAATTCTTTCTATAATAATTGTTCTTACTATCACATTGTTATTAATAATAATTCATGAATCATATATCAGTCATTTTTAAGTGATGTATTCTGATCATTAAACAGATGTATATCAAATGTATTTGTTCGTTTGATCTGCTTATAACATACTCCTGGTTCAGTGTTCACAGATCTCCCCTAGTTGTCCTGGGAGACCATCTGAGGTAGTGGAGATAGAACCTGTGTAAAGGCTTACCAATGGACTTACCTTACCCATCATGAATCTATCTCTTCATCCCTAATAGAAGATTTATAAAACTGAGTAATGTACTTATAATTGCAATGAAATATGGAGTCAGAGAGATCAAGGTGATGAGCACAGTCCATGAATGCAGAAGACCTGGATATTTTTCACCACATAGTCCCCTGAACATTATCAGAAGACCCATCTTAGATTATAACCTGGAATATTCCTTGTGCTATGATAGTTTTGTCTCAAACACCCCCCATAAATACAATTAAAAATAAATGTTTATGAGTATGGAGTCCTTGGAGGAAATATTTTGGGAAATATTTACTCAAAAAATTTCTTCATCTGTTAGAATTCACCATGGTTCAGCAATACATTCCAGATCTATTGAGCAAATATTCTTACATTTTAGAATGATTTTTATTGAATATTCAATTTAAGGAATATGTAATGATATTGTTTATACTCTTAAAGAAGTAAACAATCCAGTTCTAAAAAGTAAAAGAAAAATAGAATCCACTGTACATAGGCAATGTTTTGGATATGACAATATTTTATATATACTTCAAAAATGGTTATGTCAGTATTTTATATAATACTCCAGAAAACAATATGCTGCATAAAATTGAGATTATTTGACATTATTTTCTTTTACTACTAAGCATTTAAAAATGTGTTGAGGACAGAAAAATAATACATGGTTTTAGGTGCTTACCTAGCATGTAGTCCATTCCAGTTTGATGCCTGATACTGTCTGGTCTCCAAGGACTGCCACGAGCATGCTCTGAGTACAGAGTCAGGAGTAGTCTCCAGCACCATGGGCTGTTATACAAACCCTCACCATGATCCCCAAAATAAATAAAATTCATTGAAAATATCTGCTTAATATTTCTCATAAATACTAAATTAATGCTCTCTCAAACTTTGTGAATCTGAGAGCCAGAAAACAAATCAAATGAATAATTTCCAGATATTAAAAAATGACATAAATATTCTGTATTTTCACCTACTTAAAAGCATTACATATTTTATATTTACTTATATATCACCTGATAAGATCATCAAACTTATATGACCATGATTATTCAAGCCATGAAAGACATTGATTCAATATATATAGAAATCAATCAATGTAACATCCTATTATATAAGACAGACAATAGTCACATTGTAATAATAGTTATAGAAAAAATATTTGACAACATTCAGCCTTCATCTTTGATAAAAGCCATCAGTGAAATGGAGATAAAAGGAATTTATATCAGCATAACAAAGACCATAAAATATAAACTTAGTAGTCATTGGTCAGAAGCTGAAAGCTTTTTTGTTAAATTCAATAACAAGTCAAGTGTGTCTAGTTGAGTACAGTAAAATGAGTGATAAATTACAGCTTAAATACATAAAGATCTGTCACATTTTTATATTAAAATATACTTTTCTATACATAACAGAAGTTATGAAAACAATTCAGTTTGCAATTCCAGTGAAAGGTGAAATTTTGCATGGTATGAGACTTGACCTCAACATCAGGAGAAATCAAATTAAAAATAAACTCTTGGGGCTAGATTAAATCAAAATACTGTCATATATTAAAATAAGTAAATAAATAAAACAAAAATTTATAGTGATAAAGGACAGTTTACTGAATGATAAGAAATATTTAAACTTCATATATCTTATATGGACTTCAAAATGTTGGTATATTAAGAATTCATGGGGCCGGGAAGGTGGTGCTAGAGGTAAGGTGTCTGCCTTGCAAGCGCTACCGTAGGACGGACCACGGTTCGATCCCCCGGCATCCCATATGGTCCCCCCTAGCCAGGGGCGATTTCTGAGTGCATAGCCAGGAGTAACCAGTGAGTGTCAAACGGGTGTGGCCCAAAAACCAAAAAAAAAAAAAAATCATGAGCTGGAGTGGTGGCACAGTAATAGGGCATTTGCCTTGCATGCAGCTGACCTAGGACAGACTGCAGTTTGATCTCTGGGTGTCCCATATGGTCCCCAAACCAGGCATGATTTCTGAGTGCATAGCCAGGAGTAACCAGTGAGTGTCAAACGGGTGTGGCCCAAAAACCAAAAAAAAAAAAAAATCATGGGCTGGAGTGGTGGCACAGTAATAGGGCATTTGCCTTGCATGCAGACTGCAGTTTGATCTCTGGGTGTCCCATATGGTCCCCAAACCAGGAATGATTTCTGAGTGCGTAGCCAGGAGTAACCCCTGTGCATCACCAGTGTGGCCCAAATACCAAAAAAATAAAAAGAAAAATAATTCATCCATGTTAATAACAACAAAACCAACTCTATCAAAAAATAGAAGAAAATTTGAGTTAACATTTTACCAAAGAGAATATACAAAATATAAAAGCCAATAAATATATAAAAAATTTTATCCTGGCTGATCATTGAGGAAATGTAAATATAGATCAGTACTACACACTTTTTAGAATGAGTTTCATTTAAAAAGCAATAACAACAAATTCGTTAAAAGTGTGTAGGGAAAAGGAATTCTTATGCTGTTTTAGGAATATAAATTAAAACAATCATTTTGTAAAATGATGTGGAGCTTCCTTAATATGTATAAGAAGTTTAAAGAAGCTTAAAGAAGCAACCCATGAGTCAACAACTGCACTTTCTGAACAATAAAATACATTATGACAAAAATTGTAGCATATCAATATGTATTGCAGCATTATTTATAATACCTAAAATATGGAAGCAACCAAAGTGACAATCATTTCATGATTGAATAAGGACATTTCTCATTTATACAATGTCATATTATTCAGATATAAAATATGTAATTTTGCTAGTCACAGGAAATAAGTATAAGGAACTTTAGAGAATTAACTAAGTAAAATATATCAGAATGAAAAAGAAAACTATTGAAGAGACAAAACAAACTAGAAAGGCAAAGCAGTTTTCGTTAAAAAGAGCTGAGGTTATCTAAGGAAGCGATAGGGGAAGAAGATAAGGTTGAAGGGAGAAAAAAAGTAATGTATGAAATGTGCCTTTTATATGCATCTCAAGAAATTGCAATTATATTTTTTAAATGTTATGGATTAGAAATTGGACTAAAATGGAAATTTTCTGTCCATTTAGATAATAATATTTTATAGTTTCATTTTTTTTTTATTTAAACACCTTGATTACGTACATGATTGTGTTTGGGTTTCAGTCATGTAAAGAACACCACCCATCACCAGTGCAACATTCCCATCACCAATGTCCCAAGTCTCCCTCCTCCCCACCCGACCCCCGCCTGTACTCTAAACAGGCTCTCCATTTCCCTCATACATTCTCATTATTAGGACAGTTCAAAATGTAGTTATTTCTCTAACTAAACTCATCACTCTTTGTGGTGAGCTTCCTGAGGTGAGCTGGAACTTCCAGCTCTTTTCTCTTTTGTGTCTGAAAATTATTATTACAAGAATGTCTTTCATTTTTCTTAAAACCCATAGATGAGTGAGACCATTCTGCGTTTCTCTCTCTCTCTCTCTCTCTCTCTCTCTCTCTCTCTCTCTCTCTCTCTCTCTCTCTCTCTCTCTCTCACTTATTTCACTCAGCATAATAGATTCCGTGTACATCCATGTATAGGAAAATTTCATGACTTCATCTCTCCTGACAGCTGCATAATATTCCATTGTGTATATGTACTACAGTTTCTTTAGCCATTCGTCTGTTGAAGGGCATCTTGGTGGTTTCCAGAGTCTTGCTAGCACAGCGGCGTTTGCCTTGCAAGCGGCCGATCCAGGACCAAAGGTGGTTGGTTCGAATCCCGGTGTCCCATATGGTCCCCCGTGCCTGCCAAGAGCTATTTCTGAGCAGACAGCCAGGAGTAACCCCTGAGCAACGCCAGGTGTGGTCCAAAAACAAAAACAAAAACAAACAAACAAAAAATTCTATGTGAACATCATATAGTTTTATTTAATAGTTATTCTTTTTTAAAATTTTACTTTATTGAAACCATTGTGATCTTCAAATTTCTTTATTGATGAAATTCAGATATACAGTGGGTCAGGGACATTTCCAACACCAATGGTTACTTCCCTCCACCAATGAACCCAAAGTGCATCCTGTTTCACCACCCTTTGTCCCCTAGCCTGTTCAGTTTAACAGGCCCATTTGAGTTTAGATTGTTAAAGGTTAGGTCTCTTGATTCTATTGTCCTAGATTTTGGTCTGAATATTTAGGTTTGGCTTTATCTTTTCTCCACCAATATATCTCAGATCATTTGGCCCCTGGTCACCAGCCTTATTTTTTTTTCCTTTCTTCTTAGTTTTATAGAAAAATGCAGAAATAAGTGGTAAAATAAAATAATCAGTGTCCTAAGGTTCTATAAAAATGGTGGGAGCCCCTATTTGAAAGATAAGAAAAAAAGAAAGAAAAGAAAAAGGTGGTGTGTGGCAGGGTTTTTTGTTTGTTGGATTCGCATCTGCACAATAAGTATGGGGGAAAAGGACAGGAAAAACCTTTGACTAAAAACAGAGAGACACTACGCATGAAGCATCCTGCCATAAGACTAACTACAGGATTCAGGCATACTACTTCAATCTACTCTGAAGTCCGTATAATTCCAGTAAAATTTCTCAATCACAGTTGTCTCACTCAGGTTTCAGTAGTTAGTTATACTGGTTTTTGCAGAGATCCTATGTCAAAGTCAGGGTGTCAAGAAACTGTTCTGGTTTCATCTCACCGTTAGGTGGCAATGCAGGAAACCATGCTCTGAAATCTATTTGTTACTGTTTTCAATGTCATATGAATGTCGTATGAATCCACTCTGGAACAAATCAGTGCCAGAGCAGCATTAGAGCTTTCCCCAGCAGAAGTCCGACTTCTAGTGCTGGTGCAGAAAATTGTGCCAGTTTCAAAAATGGCATCAAGATTTTGGGGTGAACGGCCTATGTCTAGTAAACTAAAGCCTAAGTCAAGCCACTATGACAAATGTTCAGAGTGAAATATAAAATGTATAAGTTCCTATCCCTTTTAGATAAGAACTTCTTTCTATACATAAGATTCCCCCATTTTAATGTGCCTATGAAAAAAGGAAGAAGCCACATGATAATACTGGTGCATATAGGGGTAAAAATAACAAGCCAATCATGCAATTTGCAGCAACATGGATGGAACTAAAAGATATTATCTTAAATTAGGTAAAACAGATGAAGAAGGATAACTACCTAATGATATCACTTATATGTTATATTTAGAATAATTTCACAAAGCAACAAAATGGTCCAAATGGTAGTTGTCTTGAACCTTTAGCCCAAAAGCAAGAAGAGAAGGAACTGAATGGAATGAGAGACAACAAAAACTTTGACTCTCCTCTACATCTTGATTTATATTCCAAGGTGTTTTTTTATAAAAAAACAACCACAGTCTTGTGATTAACTTTTGTGTATTCCTTTGTTACTCTGGTAGCTATATAGGAAAATACTCTAAAGTCAAAATGTCTTCAGGACTGAAAGTCCCTCTAGAGCTATAGAAAAGAATTCTGCCTTGTTTTGTCTAGTTAATGATTGAATTTCTTGACTTCTATGGTAGCAGCTCTGTCACACTCATCTCTGCTGTTTCTTTGTGTCTTTTGTCTGTGGCCCTTATTTTCTGTATTTGTCATTGGATTTTTGTAGCCATCCTACTTCATGTGGTTCTATAAAAGTTGCCAGGTGTAAGACATGAGCACTGCTAGATATGGTCTCAAGATAAACAGAACAAACACTTAACTCAGAGATTTGGTTGTACGCATATCATTTGGAAGGCTACTATTCAATTTTTACATCAATTAAATTAAGTGTGATTAACTTTGAATGTGTGTACTGTGAATGAGGCTCTCATTCTTTAGATCTGACATTTTTACATAAATGAGAATGTACAACCAAATATTACAAGAATGTAGGATATATTTATTCTTATACTGTTGAAACTTGTCTTAAATATGGTTAAGTGGTCTGAATGATATGGCAAATTCATAATTAGTTCAATGAAAGTATGCAAATAACATTGTCAAACAATAATTTGACAAATCCTCAGTTAATACCCTTCAGTAAAGATGAATCTAGCATAAATGTCAGGGAAAAGACTAAATTTTGACAAGTAAATTTTAAGTTAAAATTTTTAGCAATTTTTTTACATTTATGTTGAAGATACATCAAGAGAAAGAATAGATACAATAAATATTATTTTTCATGTCATTTTTTGGATATATCTGGTTTTATATGGTAATCTGGTCATAATCTGGTGTTTGGTCATATCTGGGTGTTCTGGTTCTATGCTTAGAAATCTGATAAATTTTAGAGATTTATCATTCTTGGTTAGTCACAGATGTTATATGTAGTGAGCAGTAAAATGGAGCTGAATTTGCTGCATGCAAGAGAAGTACCTTCACTTTGTGCTATCTCTCATCTTATATATGCTTTTTAACTGTGAGAAGAACATCTAAAGTTCTCCTCAAATATTTTACATACTATTATTATTGTTTGATCCTTTACATATTCTTCTTTACTACTGGATTCTTATAAGTTGTTAAAATAAGAAAAAGAATTCCTATATTATGGAGAACTAAATTCACTTTATTCTGTATCATTAGCTTATAAGAATATATATGTATATAACATAACACTGAACTTTTCCTATTTTTATTCTAATGTTATCATTTGTTGTTTAGTATAGGGTGCCTGAGATAGTACATCTGGTAGGATACTTGCCTTGCATGAACCAATTGGTATTCCATCCCTGTTCCCAATATGTGCCCTGAACACATTAGAGAGTGATTTCTTAGCACAGAGCTATGAATAAAGCCTTGGAACCCAACCCCCAACTCCATTAAAGCTGTCCAATATGACTGAACTATTTGATATAGAAAAATCAATATTAATTGTGATAACCATAATTATGTACAGTCATTTGTCTTTGTTCATTTTAGTGAGTTGGAAATTTACTGAATTGTTACTTTTTTTTTGTTTTGGGGCCACACCCAGCAGCTCTCAAGGGTGACTCCTGACTGACTCTGTGCTCAAAAATTGCTCCTGGCTGGCATGGGGGACTATATGGGATGCCGGGATTTGAACCACCATCTGTCCTGGGTTGACCACTTGCAAAGCAAATGCCCTACATTGTGCTATCTCTTTAGCCCCACTGGATTATTACTTTTAAATTATTTTTACATCTTTATTTGTGTTAATTTTATTACATAACTCTTGGTAAGTCAATGTTTTTACATCAAAAGAATATCTTTTCATGGAGAAGGCAATAAAAGTTGAATTAGAATGTTTTGTCATAGGTCTTAGCTTCCTTCTACAGTTAACAACAGCCACTTGTCTCACTGTGAAGTGAAAATGACTCCTGGGAAATAATCATGCTTATAAACTTGAGGGATAGAGTATAAAATACCAGTAGATTTCTGTGAAAAATATGTCAAGAAAAAATTTTAACGGAATTTCTTCCACTCTATTTACTAGTGAACAGAATACTCAATAAATACATGTATTTCTGTTGTTGAGTGTTATAACACTGCCAACTTCTTAACCTCGTGATTGATAGGAGTTGAAAATAGCCTTAGTGTTTGCCATATATCATTAATGACTCTAGTTCTTCAAGTGGACACAACTTCTTTATAAGATTTTAAATATTATTGCTATTGCACACTTCATATTCCCTCTGTGAAAGATACATTCTTTTTATATGACATATTGAATTTTTATGTTTTTCTTGTGCTTTGTCAGATTATGGCCCAGGTTTCTTTTTCTTTTTGTTTATTTAATGCTTTTAGTTGTTAGTAAAGACTTAGAAACTATTCAAAATTATTCATAGATAAAAGTGGAGACTAGATTGATATGAACATAAACTTATATATAAAGTAGTAGTTTTCTAATTATAATGGCAACTCAGAAAAAACGTTATCCGTAAAAAGTCAGAATTGGCCCAGAGCAATAGTACAACAGATAAGACATTTGTCTTGCATGTTCTCCATCATCTCATATGATCTCCTAAGCACTGCCAGGAATGACCCCCTTGTGCAGCACCAGGAGTAACTCCTGAACACTGCTGGATGTTGCCAAAAAACAAACACAAAGTCAGAACTTACGTTGAGGCTAAACTTGGTTCTATGCAGGGCTATTCTTAGCTCTGTGTTCAAGTACCACTTTTGATGGGTCTCAGGGTACTGTGTACGAAATGTGACTGTGATTGTGTACATGCAAAGGTACCTTATCTGTACTATCTCTCCATTCCCATAAAATTAACAATTTTAAGGTATTTTTTGTTCGTTATTATTATGGTGATGCTTTGTAACCATGCAGTAACAAAATTTGAATCTAGATCTCTCATATTCAAAGAATGTACTCAAGTCCTTTAAAACGTGTTTGGGCCAATTTTTGGTTAACTTTTGACATTTTCTCTTGGGCCAATTAATTTATTATATATATATATATATATATATATATACACATTAAAATAGAAATACTTTTCAGAAATATTTTGCAATTAATTCAAAGAAGAGCAAAAGACTGAATGCCAGAGCAGTTAAAAGAAGCCTGATAAATTTCTGAATTAATTGCAAACCCCCCCCAAAGAAAGCAAAAAGATTTTGTATGCAGACCTTGAGATGGATGGTAATTGGATAATGATCAACATCTCAACACCGGATCTTAAGTGCAGTTCATGAACTTCTAAGATAGAATTAAAAAAAAAAGGTAGAGAACTTTTTTTATTGGTTGAACAAAATCATGGAGATTAATTATAAAAAAAATACTTTTTTTGGGGGGGGGACCTTGGGAAGTGAGGATGGGACAAGTCCCCACCCTGTGGAAGCCACATCAGCTCTATCCATCACTAGCAACCACCACTTTGCCAATATCCCAGCTCTACCACACAACCACAGAATTCTACAAAGATGCCAACAAGATCAAAACTCCGGGTATGCCATTTTAGGGACTGACATCTTCAATAATTTTTGAGAGTGAGAGTGGGCACCCACCCCCTGGTCCTTTCTCATACTTCCAGAAGCCCTGGCAGCTGAAACAAAGCCCTGCAAAAACTGCAATATCAGCTAAAGAGCTTGGAATTTCTGCACTGTGATACACTGTTGCACAAAAACTCCAAATGTTTTCAATACAGTCATCCCAATAAAAACACTCCATTTTAGAGTGCATTCAACATGCATTCAAAGGAAATTAATCTTCCAAAAAAACCCACAAATAACATAAAAACTCAATTAGCAACATATCACTTAGCAAACCTTCTGATAACAATTTAATAACCTCATTGTGATATTTATTAATATTCACATTTTTTTGGTTTTTGGGCCACACCCAGCGGTACTCAGGGGTTACTCCTGGCTGTCTGCTCAGAAATAGCTCCTGGCTGGCATGGGGGACCATATGGGATGCCAGGATTCGAACCAACCACCTTTGGTCCTGTATCAGCTGCTTGCAAGGCAAACACCGCTGTGCTATCTCTCTGGGCCCAGTATTCACAATTTTTAATATTGCTTTATAAAATCTTTTTTTTTTTTTGCTTTATAAAATCTTTATTTAAGAGCCATGATTACAAACATGATTATAGTTGGGTTTCAGTCATAAACAGAACACCCCTCTTCACCAGTGCATTCCCTCCTCTACTACGCCCCATCCCTCCTTCTTAAACCCTGCCTGTATTCTAGACAGGCATTCTACTTCTCTCACTCATTAAGACTGTCTTGATAGTTGTCATTTTCCTTAAAAAGAAATTTTAAGTCCAAGTACTCTCAGAGTAGATGATGTTCAAAATTTCATTTCAACATTGGCTGTTACTAAGATATTCTTGACCCTACATGAACATAATCCATATGGCTATAGATATGATACAGACTTGCACATGATTAATCTTGTTTTAATATCTTGTATATAATCCTCAGAGCCATGAAATCATAAAAATAATCCACTAGCAAAGATAAAAGGTCTTAGTTTGTGTGTACAAAACATTGAGGGTGGCTGATACCTGTCCTTTGAAACTAATGAATGCAGACAATAAGTGGAAATGTCTGTTAAATGAACATGTAAATAAGTATTCTTGTCTAAGAGTTCAGTGTTTACAAACATTGTTAATTATGTCTAAGGAATTTACAAAAGCATGTCATATATTTTCAAAAAGGAGAATCTCAATATTTGAACTTTTCATGTGAATTTTCTTTTTTATGAACTATATAATATAATAAATATGTTTTGTTGCTATGTGAAAAGAATTTTTTTAGAGAAAATCTAATAGTTTTTATAAGTAAAGAATATTGTGCTATATAAATATATAATTGTGATAAACAGTTGTTTTGTATTTGTTTCTGTTTTAGGGCCATACTCAGCAGTGCTCAGTTTATGTAGGCTCTTCACTGAGAGTTTATTCCTGGTGGTGCTCACAGGACCATTTGGGGTACTAGGGAATGAACCAATTGAACCAGTCAGTTGTGTGCAAAGCAAGTGCCTTGCCTGCTATCTCAACAGCCATGACTACCGTTCTAAAAATTGCTTCTTTTGGATACTGCAGTGAATTTTCCAATATGTTATAGATTTTTAAAATAGTCACTCACCTATGTGACCTTTCAATTTAATTATTAGATACATTCTAATTTAGGATTTTCCTCAAGATAACTTTGAATATTCATCCAATTCAGAGTTCCCAAGCATCTAATTAAGCATTATAATCCACTCAGTACATGTACTGTTGGCACACCAAAGTCAGCAGTGAGATTCAAATTCCTTTTGAGAGAAATTTGTGGAATTAATTTACCTCTATGATTTAGGCCTCTTCAGAGGTTCATTTAACATATGTTTCGTCATCTTTAATAGAGAATTTTTATCTGAAAAATAAAATATATTCTTTGGGCCAAAGCAATGATGCAAGCAGTAAGGAGTCTGCCTTGCCCACACTAGCCTAGGACGAACCGCAGTTCCATCCCTGGCATTCCATATGGTCCCCCAAGCCAGGAGCGATTTCTGAGCACATAGCCAGGAGTAACCCCTGAGTGTCATTGGGTATGGCCAAAAAATATATTTCTATTGGTAATTCTATTTATTTAATTTTCTAGATTTTGAATTAGGTAAACATGAAGCCTTAGTCATAAACACTCCATTTTTGAGATGTTTTCAGGATAATACTCTACAGAATATAAATATATTAAAAAATGCCTTCATCTTTTGTGTTCTACAAGTTAACCATGTAGGGAAAAAATTCAATAACTTAAAGCTTGTGAATCTAGTTACTTGCTGTGGAGCATTCAACATGCATAATGGCTCATTAAGTTGACACTTTCTGCTTGGATCTTCATGCCTTAGTGCCCTGGTACTCTCTTTTGGTTTTGAAAGTATCTTTTCCTATATAGGATACTTCTGTTTCCTTTTTATACATATTGAATATAGAATTTGCTTTATTCTTTACACTATTCTTTGTGATCATTCTCAAATATGTGTTAGTTGCCTTATGGGTATTAATTTCCTGTCTTTCTTAGTTCTTGGCATTCCAATATCTCAGGAAATGGTGAAATTTTAATAATTATTAGAGATGCAATATCTAAGTCATAGGGGAATGACCAGCTAATATTATATGCGAGAAGGCAGCTTTCTCTTCTCTCCCTTTCTCTGGAGACCTGGCTTTCCTCCTAAAGATCATATTGATTTTTCAGACTTAACTAGATCTATCTAATGACCTATATGAGAAAGGGGTACTCATTCTTTGTTCTAATATATTTTCTCTCTATGGAATTACTAAAATCATAGAAAGGCATAAAACATCACATTTTGAACTCTATTCTCTTTCCAAAACTACTTCTTACTATCATCTGGTTTATACCTTGCATAACTATTAAGCCCACTCTCTACTATGTAATCTCAGTACTAATACATATATTTGGGTAAACATTGTTTAGTTCATCTGTGTTTATAAGTGTTATGTAGTGAACATATCTGGCTCCATTTTCTGTTTTTCTGCTGTAGGTTGTTATGTCTTGATTATGCCGCAGGAACAAGCCCCATTATGATCTAGATCACAGGCTTAAAGTACTTGTCCACCTCTACACATAAGTAATCAGTATTCCATTCAGGAAAATATGGACTGAGGCTAGAAATGCCCACATATCAACAATTCCTTCTTTTTTATTTTTCTTATTTACCATGTTATAGAATTGTCTATAGTTGGATTTCAGTCATAGAATGTATACCACCATTCACCAATGCACTTTTCCTACCACAGAGTCCCCCATTTCCCTCAGCCCCACCTATTATTGGGGACAGGCATTTTGCATCTCTCGCTCTCTCTCTTTCTATTTCTTTCTGACACTGAGGTTTGCACTACTGTTAATGCAAGGGTGCCATGCATCTCAATTTATCCCCTTTAAGCACCCAGTTCCTGTGCACTAATCAGCTTAAAATATCATTGTCACAGTAGACCACTCTCTTTTCTAACTGCCCTTACCCCTCTTTGTGGTAAGTTTCCTACCATGGACTGGTGCTCCTGACCTTCATCTCTGTTGACTTCTGATATTATTATCATATTGTCTTTTATTTTTCTTATATTCCAAAATTAGAGATATTATTCTATGTCTATTCTGCTCCCTCTGAGTCATTTCACTGAATATAATAAGCTCCATATCCATTCATATATAAAAGCAAATTTCATGACTTCATTTTTCTTAAGAGCTCATAATATTCCCTTGTGTAAATGCACCATAGTTTGTTTAGCAGTCAGCTCCTGTCAGGCACCTGGGTTTTTTCCAGATTCTGGCTATTGTAAATAGTACTGTGATGAATATATAAATGCAGAGAGCCTGTGTTGTATTGTGTTTTTGTATTCCTAGGGTATATCCATAGAAGTTTTATTGCTGAATCATTTGAAGAGCTGAATTTCTAGTTTTTTGAAATTGTTGTTCCCCTTATTCTTTTCCAAAAATGCTGGACATGGGGCCGGAGCGATAGCACAGCATGCAGTAAGGCATTTACCTTGCACAGCGCCAACACAAGACAGACCCTAGTTTGAGTCCTGGCATTTCATTTGGTCCCCTGAGCCTGCCAGGAGAGATTTCTGAGCACAGAGCCAGGAGTAACTACTGAGTGTCTCCAGGTGTGACCCAAAAGAAACAAACAAACAAACATAAGGCTGGACAATTTTCATAGGAATGAAATGCATCCATACCAGCACTGGTTATTATTGTTGTGACGTGTGCCAGTCTCTGTATAAGAAATGATACTTCATTATTTTATTTGCATCTCACTGATTATTTTATAATGTGGAGCAATTTTTCATGTGTCTTTTATCCATTTGTATTTCTTCTTTGAGAAAATGCCTGTTCATTTATTCTCCCCATTTTTTTAATGTGGTTAGATTTTTTTCTTACTAAGTTCTATGCTTGCCTTGTATATCTTAGTTATTAAACCATATTCTGACTGTATTGGTTGAATAGTTTCTCCCTGTATCTGCTGAAGTGCAGAAGTTTCTCAGTTAAATTTAATCCCATTTATCTTTACATCCTCTTGCTTGGGTAGCAGTGTTTCATCACTGAAGATGCCTTTAGCTTCAGTGTCATGAAGAATTCTGCCTACATTTTTTGTCTATATACCTTATGGTTTCAGGTCTAGTATCAAGTTCTTTAATTGATTTTGATTCGACCTTCAATGTAAAGTATTAAAGAGAGGTCTTAGATAATTTGTTTGCATATAGTTTAACCAGATTTCTGAACATTGCTTGTTGAAGAGGCTTTACTTGCATCACTTTGTATTTTTTGCTTTATTATTAAAAAATGGTTGATTGTACACCTGTGGGTCCATCTCTGAATATTTATATCTATTTCATTCCCTTGATATTAAGGTCTGCCTTTATTCCAATACCATGCTGTACAGTTTAAAGTTGGGTAAAGTGATGCTTTTTTTTTAATTTTCCTAATTATTGCTTTAATTATTCCTGCATGTTTGTTGCTCCAAATAAATTTCAGGAGCTTGTAATCAACTTCTTTGAAAAATGTCATTGGTATTCTTTTTGTTGTTTTTTGTTTTAGTTTTTTTTTTTTTGGGGGGGGGGGTCACACCCGGCGGCATCCAGAGGTCCTGACTCTATGCTCAGAAATCACTCCTGGTAGGCTCAGGGGACCATATGGGAGGCCAGGATTCGAACCACTGTCCTTCTGCATGCAAGGAAAACACCCTACCTCCATACTATCTCTCCAAGCCCCTCTTTTATTTTTTAAATTTCTTGTTGTTGTTGTTGTTGTTGTTGTTTTGGATTTTGGGTCACACCCAGCGACGCCCAGGGTTACTCCTAGCTCTGCACTCAGAAATTGCTCCTGGCAGGCACCGGGGACCATACGGGATTCCGGATTTGAACTGCCATCTGTTGCTTGAATATGGTTGAAGATATAGTATCCCTTTCCTTGCAAAAGCCACCCAGTTTGAGTCCTTGGCATCACAGGTGATCTCTCATGAACCACCAGGAATAATTTCTAAATGAGTCAGGAGTAATACCGGAGCACTTATAGGTGTATCCCTCCAAAATTATACTTCTTTAAATCAAAGAAAAAGAGAAATAAAAAATTAGTAATTTACTCATTTTTATTGTTCATTCCATTTTCAAGCCTTGATCTTTTATTTCAAGCACTGATTTTTTTTAAATAACCTATTTTTAAATAAAAAAGTTTTTTTTGAAACTTTTTTTCTTTATTTAAACATCTTGATTACATATATGATTCTGATTAGTTTTCAGTCATGTAAAGAACACCCCCTTCACCAGTGCAACATTCTCACCTCCAATGTCCCAAATCTCCCTCCACCCCACCCCACCCCCACCTGTACTCCAGACAGGCTTTCCAGTTCCCTCATTCATTCACATGATTATGGTAGTTCTCTGTGTAGTTATTTCTATAACTGCACTACCACTCTTTGTGGTGAGCTTCATGAAGTGAGCTGGAAGTTCCAACCCTCCTCTCATTGTCTCTGAGGATCGTTGCAAAAATGACTTTTATTTTTCTTAAAACCCATAGATGAGTGAGACTATTCTGCGTCTCTCTCCCTCTGACTTAGTTCACTCAGCATGATAGATTCCATGTACATGCATGTATAGGAAAATGTCATGACTTCATCTCTCCTGACGGCTGCATAATATTCCATTGTGTATATGTACCAGAGTTTCTTTAGTCATTCGTCTGTTGAAGGGCATCTTGGTTGTTTCCAGAGCTCGGTTATTGTGAATAGAGGCACTGATTTTTTTCCCTTTGTTTTTAACTTTTTTGGGGAGATGAGCATATCTTGTGGTACTCAGTAGACTGTTAGGGAGACTGTAGAATAGATAAAAACAGGTCATCTGTGTACTAGGAAATACACTACCTATTGTACTCTCTTGAGTCACTATTTTTTCTTTCTCTGAAAAATTTCTCCTTTACACTTTTTAATTAAAATGTCATTGCTTTTAGTTAATAAGAGAGACCTCCCAAAATGCATAAAATCAGTTAGTAAGCATCATGTATTATGGAGGTGAAGAGAAAATTTCCCTATATTTTCAGATTCTTTGGATTATTCAAGTAATCAAATTGCTATTAGAGAGAGCAGATATGGAGAAGTAGTTTTATTTCATATGTGTGGAGGGTGAACATAGAAAGATTCTAAGTAAAATAGATTGAAATGGGGCTACATAATCTGAGAGAAGGACTAGGAAATGAAACTGGGGATCAAAAGATTCACTTGAAAGTGATGGATTCATTTTGAGCTGAAGGTCAGATGCTCTTTAGGTGCAGGTCTGTCTATCAAATAGAAGGTTAGATTTCTAACTCTGAGACCAGAGAAATAGATTTTCAGGGAGAGTCTTGCTTTGCATGCATCTATCTGGGGTTAGGTCTCTGGTACCCTAGCAGTGGTCCTCAAACTATGGCCCGTAGGCCACATATTGTATTTGTATCTGTTTTGTTTTTTCATTGCACAATAAGATATATGCAGTGTGCATAAGAACTCGTTCATAAGTTTTGTTTTTACTATAGTCAGACCCTCCAATGGTCTGAGGGACAGTGAACTGGCCCCCTGTTTAAAAAGTTTGAGGACCCCTGAAAAGTCTCCCTGTCATGCCAGGAGATTCCTAAGAGAAAAGCTAGATGTAACCCTGGAGCACTGCCAGGTATGCCCCCCTAAACAAAGAAACAAAATATTTCTTATTATTTTCATATTTTTAGAGGTTGCTAAAGATGTAGTAATTGTTTTTTCTCATGGAACTGCAGGATCCTGATTGAACTTGATTAAAATTAAGGCTCATGCAAAAACAGTATGCTTTTAGACTTGGCATCCAAAGGAAACTTACTCTATATGGGGTGGTGAAGGTTGGGGAATTGTGCAACTCTGCAGGTGCTCATTGCTGACTATATGATATTTGAGGCAATTACTTTCTCTAGAATGATGTTTGAACATTCAGTCTAAGCAGTATAATAATTTTCTAATATTTTAAAATAATATTCTATATTTATAAAGTTTATAATAAAATATATGGAAAGTGCTCAAGGGTTACTTGAGGGTTTGAACCAGATTCTACAATTTGCAAGGCAAATTGCAAGGCAAGTGCTGAACCTCTGTATTAGATGTCCAACCCTAAAAATATGTTCCTTTTTAGACAAATTCACTGATGTCCTACTTTTCTCAGATTTAAAAATCATTTGATTATTTTTAAACTTCATTTGTTCTTTTATCTAATGCCTTCAATCTCTACCTTTTTATTCTTATTTCTTTTCAAAAGCCTCATTCCCTCAGTATTAGCCATGTCTAAAAGGTTTGTCTTTAAAACCACTCTCAAACACATTTAATTCTTATTGCTTTATTTTCTTAATCACATATAAGGAGAAAACTTTTACCTTGGAAGAAATTTATCATTCTGTATTAAACATAGCACAGCACAAGAAATATTACACTGTATAGTGATTGGCACAGTTGAAGTTTTTAATCTTAAACATTAACTACACCTCAAGATACTTAAAAGAACCAGATTGCTGCTTAGATGCCTCCTAAGCCCCACAGTTACTATTTAAAATGGTTTTGCTTTCATTCTCATTACATTATCTCTCATTGTCTTTGCTATTATTGAAATATGAATATTTTGCATAGGGAATAAAACCATCTCTAACCCAAATTTCAGCAGCAGCGCATCCTAGTTTATGTGGATTTGATCAGTCTTCTTAATTTAAACTTATTTTCCATTGAATTTATAAACCTTGCCTTCTCCCACCAAAAGTTAAAAAAACTTGCCTTCTCTGCAAATAGAGTCTATCAGGGGTCTCAAACTCACGGCCCGCGAGCCGCAACCGGCCCTCCGAACAACATTTTGTGGCCCTGCCCTAGAGGAATCTTCTTTTGTTTTGTTTTAGTTGTTTGGGTCACACCCCCCAATGTTCAAAGCTTACTACTGACTTTGCACTCAAAGATCACTCCGACTTTGCCTCCTGCGGCCCGCAGGTAAATTGAGTTTGAGATCCCTGAAGGTTCTATTAATCTTTCTGACATCTTTTTTAACCAATTTACTTTTTGAATTTTAGGCTAAAATTATATAGTATTTCTTTCAATTCTGAAATTTATTCATGTTTTGAGTATTTTTACATGCTATAACCCTTGCTCTCAGGAAGTTTATAATCTACTTTCCTTAGCAGCAATGTCTGTTCCTTTTCTTTTAAAAGCTAATGTTGATTGGGTCTGCTTACCAAAACTAATTTCTTATTTCACATTTAAAATGTTTCTGTTTACTTGCTTATACCTTTCTATTGATAAGTAAGATTTTGAACCCCTCACTAAATTTTAGCTGCTTTGCCAGTTTTCCATTAAAATTTAATACATCTTGACTCTGAAAATACCATAACGTCTATTTGGCTGCTCTTGAGAATTACTTTTGTACATGTACTATTGATTTTAGCAACACATAAAAAATTATAATCATAAATATGAGCAATTTCAAGAAGACATAAATTATTTTAAAGACTATATTTTTTGCAACAAATGCACATTAAAAGTTGTCATATTGAGCAAATAGCAACCAGGCCTCTGTCACTTTCAGTAAATTTTGGATAGTCTAAAAATTGTTTTATACTTGATATGCTGATCTTAAAAATAAACTAATATATTTTAAATATTTGTATTTAGAATGAGTTTTGTTAAAATATCTATGCCACAGGCCAGACGAGTCAGGCAGCACTGAGAAGGGCATTAGTGTAACCAAGTAGGAGGATGGGAGTCTAGGAATCAGCGATGGGTGGGTACTTAGAGACCAGACACATTCAAGAGAAGTTGGAACTGAGTTGGTCCATATAATCCTTTCATATTTAATCAGAAAATTATCAATAGCAGGAACTTGGGTAGATCAAGCATGATATAATGTTTAGCTATGGGTTAGACATAATGTGTCAGCACAATCATTAGACAACCATCTACATATTATATGTATTCTATAAATTCTTGTACTACTATCATCAGCTTCATTTACCCTAAACAGAAATAAAAATACTTATTATTTCTCTTGGATATTAATTTTACTAGTAAATTATTAATTAACATAATACAAGTCCATTGTCTATTAAGGCTAATTTAAGGAACTATTGTAAATGGGGAAGATGTAACTAAAAGACCACCTAGAGATGACACTTAATTGGGTCCTTCATTTATGCTTTTACTTCAGAAACTTTATTTCATATCATAATCAAAATTATCTTTAGAATAGTAATTCAAGTCCTATTATACTATTGCTTGCACATATCATATATATCTATAAAACAGTTTGTTGTTTTTGTGTGACTTCCAGACTACTAGATCTGGTCTCTATCACTCATACTTTTTTCTGTCTATTCCAGATAAACTGACATTGAAAACTGTTATTCTTGTCATGTTTCCCTTCCTTTGATTTGTACAGTACTCATCTTTCTTTTACCTCAGTTTTTACTTTATTGTTATCTCTAAAGTTATATATTATATCCTAAAAAATATCCTATCAACAATTACTTGCTCATGTCAAAATGATATACAATAGATTTTTTGTATATTTGTTCACTTGAATGAACTTAATATGAAAACAGTATACCAATTTTTCTTTCATTATATTCCTATCATTTAGCATTGTGTTTTGAACAAATAGGAATGATTAAATATGAATGAAATAATTATAAAATCAGTAGATAAAGGAATGGAAACTGAATTAAACAAAAGGTAATATTAAAAAAAAACCTATGTGGAATGAGAAAAGAATGAATGATAGTAATAAGTTACTGAAAATAATAAAAATTGACAGTCATTAAAAAATGGAAATTTAGAATAAACAATTAATATAGAGAATAAATGCTTACTAAACTGGTGTAGATTCTAGGAAAGTAAATCATCTTGAATTTCTTATGATTCTAGAATGCTAACAGTCCCAGAAAATTATTTTTTATATATTTGTGATTAATGGATGTAGCACTGACTATAAAAGATAAATTCAAATGTATAGGGTTTAGTATTCTAGTCAGGAGGAGCTAACAGAAGTTTCCAAAACAAAATAAAATTCTAAAACTAATTTATTAAATGCATCATTAAAAGTCTATTGGGAGACTTCAAAGTTCATGATTTTAAGTTGCTAATTGTTTATAATGAAAAGTTTTCTCCAAGTAAGGATATTAAGTTGATCTTAAAATAATAAAACAGAAAGTATGTCAAGTAATTAGTTTCTTCTTGGTATAAATCAGGGGAAATATTTGAAAAAATAAAATCTTGATGTTAATAGTTCTAAGCAAATTATTACAATATAGATCAGAGAGAAGAAATTCCCTTGCATATATATGCATATATATACACATTAGTCTTTACCTTATTGTTTTATTTGCCCACATGCATCAATGCATTGTTCTTGTCAGAAAACATGTTTGCACTTCTAGATTTCTTATGACCACTTCGTGTTCTTCATATTGATATAGATGAAATATGAGCAAAGAAAGTAATATAATATAATTATTGTTGTTTGCATAGATTTCATTGATATTCCTGTTTTTATTTTCTTCTGATTTTTATTTTGTCTCAGTGACCTTTCCTGTGTTTGGGCAAGCATCCCCTAAGCTTTCATCCAAAGATTAAGAAGCATTCATTATGTTCTCTGTTTGACATGGTCATTACTTAATGCTCACTTAACAAAATTCTACAAGGCCAAATTATCACAGTGGGTGAAAGAACAGATGGCCAGCTGGCCAGAATCCATACCTACTTTGTTTTATGCCTTCTCAAGTCTGCCACAAAAAAGCCACATGTGAGACCTGCACAGGAAATCCAAACAGAAACTTGCCTGTCCAGCTGTGCTGCCTTTGTTCACATCTGTGATGTCTGGGCAGGCGCCCTTCCTATTTGAGAGCAGCTGGAATATTTCCTACAGGGATCAAACTGTCTGATGATTTAAATGGCAGTCACAGAGACCAAATTTCAAGAGTAAAAGTAGAAATATTTCCCCCATATCCTGCTACTGATTTCAAATCACTGCTACTATGTTAGTTTTCAAGAAAGAAAGCTTTAGTTTTATGGAAAGAGTACACCGACATTTTTTAACACTTATTTATAGTGTTAACATTACCATGACATTATATTCTAAAGGTTAACACAGCAATCATCAAAACAATTTGAACCTGTCCCTTGGCTTTAAATTGCATTGTTAAAATCTAAGAAAATTATCTATAGATAAAGATACAGCCAATATTTAAACTTTAGGTTCTGTTAGCAATTGCAATGAGCAATTTGAATTGTGTGCCTATTATTTCTTAACTATTTTCAGCCAATTATCATGGATTAAATATAAATAGCTACTGCTGGAGAGATAGAAAAGTGGATAGGGCACTTGCATTGCACAGAATAAACCCTGGATTAGATCCCCTACACTCCAGATCATACCCTGAGTACTGACAAAAGTACTGACAAAATTGTAGAGCTAGTAGTAAGTCCTAAGTCCTGCAGAATTATAATACTAATAATAAATATTTAAAATAAAAAAATTAGTAATTTATCAGTGTCTAAGGGTATACAAAAATGATTGAGTAGGTGCTCTTTTACACTAGCAATCCATAATATTGTCAAAGAGTCAGAAGAATCTCATGAAATAATTAAAGAAGGAACTTGTGTGCAGTCAGATGCTTAATCATACAGTATAGGCAACAAGTTCAGTATGAGCCTGAAAAAGGTGAAGAGTTGTCACGGAAAGATTGATGAAGAACAGAAATTTTGTAGTTGCTCATAGACACTGTTGGAAAGAATGAAATTATTTGATTATTCTTAAATGGTTTCATGTATTTGATTCTAACTATACACCTAGAAATAACTGATATCTGCTCTGTCTTTAATCTATGCCCCATCCTATTGACATATAGAAGAGGAAACAAACCCTGATAGCTTATGCAAAATATGAATGCTATCTTAAGAGTTTCCACCACTTGTCACTATGTATTTCAAAATTGAATTGTATTTTGCAATGCATAGCAGATGAGTTCTGACAAATGTATCTTTCAAACAAGTTATTTTTCAGAGTTTTGCTTGGAAATAGTTCTGTAGTTAACCTCTTAAAGAGTTGAAGGGAAATAATTATAATTTCAGCAAAGTGTGAAAATGTTTTTATAATTATTAAAACAGAAATGTCTTTTGATATAATAACATGTACTTAATAACTAAACATCAAGGAGCAGAGAATATAATTAAGCAATAGAATACATGTCTTGCTTGTATGAGGTCCAGAGTCTACTTCCTTGTACTGACAAGACAAAATGCTTAATGCCAGACTTATCAGTTAGATTGGTTTGCACTTACAGATGCTGAAGTTTTACATGATTTATCAAGGGGAATTTATTTTTATAAGAAAAATTGAGTATATTGGGCCGGAGAGATAGCATGGAGGTATGGCATTTACCTTTCATGCAGAAGGTCATCGGTTCGAATCCCGGCATCCCATATGGTCCCCTGTGCCTGCCAGGAACAAGTTCTGAGCACAGAGCCAAGAAAAACCCCTGAGCACTGCTGGGTGTGACCCAAAAACCACAGAAAGAAAGAAAGAAAGAAAAGAAAGAAAGAAAGGAAGGAAGGAAGGAAGGAAGGAAGGAAGGAAGGAAGGAAGGAAGGAAGGAAGGAAGGAAGGAAGGAAGGAAGGAAGGAAGGAAGGAAGGAAGGAAGGAAGGAAGGAAGGAAGGAAGGAAGGAAGGAAGGAAGGAAGGAAGGAAGGAAGGAAGGAAGGAAGGAAGGAAGGAAGAAGAAAGAAAGAAAGAAAGAAAGAAAGAAAGAAAGAAAGAAAGAAAGAAAGAAAGAAAGAAAGAAAGAAAGAAAGAAAGAAAGAAAGAAAGGAAGGAAGGAAGGAAGGAAGGAAGGAAGGAAGGAAGGAAGGAAGGAAGGAAGGAAGGAAGGAAGAAAGGAAGGAAGGAAGGAAGGAAGGAAGAAAGAAAGAGATTTTATTCCTATTAGAGAAATTTATGGTCTTTTTTATTATTGAATTTTTACCTTAATTACTTTTAAAAGGCTCTCTATTTTTTTTTCTTATATTTGGACCAACCCAGTCCCAGAAATGCTTGGTGCTCAGGCTTTTTCATGGCTTGAGATCACTACTGGAAATATACAGTAAACCATATGCAGTTTAAGGGATCATGCCAGGGATAGTCATATGCAAGTCCCTGTACATTTTCAATAATCTTAGATTGTACCTTTAAATATGGTTTTATTCTAAAATACTGAGGTTTGGGCTTAAACTCCTGAAGTTGAGATGAATACAATTCCTCTAAGTTCAACAATTGTTCAATACATATATACAATCATATTTATATGATGATATATATAAAGAGAAAAAAATAACAAATGATGCCTTGATGACAGAGGAAAAGGAATGGATTTTCTCAGCTACAAGCTAAGAGATGTCCAATTCTAGTCAGATGAAACAAAAATTTCTCTAGAGCCTTCAGAGGGGCCAGGGTTTTGCTGACACTGATTTCAAACTTCCAGTATAAAGAAATACAAAAAAAAAAATAAGTCTACATTGCTTGAAATCACAAGATTCTGAGTAATTGACTACAGCAACACAGTACTATGAAACATCTTTCTATCTACCTAGTCACCTTGGTAACCCCTGTATCAATTTTTAAAGAGAAAGATCATCTGAAAGAATTGGAGTATTTCTATTTTGTCCCTAATATCAGTTTTTATATTCACATACTTTCATGTTTTAAGAACTTTTTCTTATATTTTCTGATGTTCCCCTAATATAAAATGTTTTAGATTTATTCAGTTTAATTTTCTCTTATCATAAGAAAATGCCCATCCATGAATTTTGATCTCAAATTAATAAGTTTAAAATATATATTTAAAAAGATTAAAAAGGAGGTAGAGTAAGGGGAAAATTATAGTGAACTTGTGTAACAATGGTTTGAAAGCATCAATCATGTGAATGTTCCCAGAATAATTTCTTCCTTTTCAGTTTCTTTTTAAGTAGAGTGCCAGTGTCTCAAGATAGCAACTGCTAAAATGTTCAAACCATATTAAATATAAAAGTAGAACTATAAAAGTGAAAATTTAATGTTTATAAAAGTATAATTTAGGATCATTTTTATTTATAACTATTCCTATATTATAATTTATTGTTATATTAGCTCATGTCATTATATTATTATATTTTAGCTCAACACTTTTCTTAGAATTGTCTTATTGACATTTCTTTATTATATAATATTGTATATACATTCATTGATATCTTATGCCCAGTGTTTTGTGGACTGATGACATTCTCAAATCACATTCTCATGAGACTTAATTTTTTATTGGAGGAAGCTGGAAGTAAAGGGGGAATAAGGTAATACCTAGAAGTTAGTCAGAACCTTAGTTCCATGCAATGTGAGTTTCTTTTCTCCTGTACATTTTCACTGTAATTGTAAAGTTATTTTTTAAATTTACAATAATATTCTTACAATATATAAGTAGTTCATATTGGTACAGTCTTTAAATGTATAAAAATAATCATGTTACATATATGGAAATAACTTTAACTCTAGGATTAGAATTATGAGAAGGTAAATGCAGAAACAATGTGAACCATACAGATCTATTGCTTTTGTAAGCAATTAATCTTGTTGACATTTTCATATGAGTTTGCATAAAAATGCCTGGAAAACATGCTATTGAATTCATTTGTTCATTAATATTGATCATATGCTGTCCCCATTGTGTTAAGGAACTTCTTACAGATTGCCCACAAAGTATTAGAGCATTATTGATTTTAAAGTTCCCTGAAGTCTATTGTATCTTAAAAACCCACTTATAATTTTATTATTAAAAGAGATATTAACCAGTTTGTTGTCTGATTAGATAATTTGGATTTTTATAAATACTACTAGAAATAACTACTTTAATCACCAATCTGTGTGTTTCTGTCATAGACATATAAAGAGAAAACATTTTAAGAGATTTTTTGGAGTAGAGAGTCATTTTAATTTTATCAGTCTTTTTTGTTTCTATAAGCTCCCAATGTTTGAGTATTTTTCATTCCTTTCAAACCTACTCAAATGATCTTCAAAACTATGCATCTTTATATGTGTGTAACATGTTATCAGATAACTTACAATAGAAAGTTTGACTGCTGTTGGGGCCGGAGAGATAGCATAGAAGGAGGGCATTTGCCTTATATGCAGAAGGATGGTGGTTCGAATCCCTGCATCTCATATTGTCCCCTGAGCCTACTAGGAGCAATTTCTGAGTGTAGAGCCAGGAGCAACCCCTGAGCACTGCTGGGTGTGACCCCAAAACAAACAAACAAATAAACAAATAAAGAAAGCCATTAGAGTGAGCCAGAAAAAAAAAAGTCTGACTGTAGAGTTTAAGAATATGTTCTAAGGCCAGAGAGGTGGCGCTAGAGGTAAAGTGTCTGCCTTGCAAGCGCTAGCCAAGGAAGGACCAGGGTTCGATCCCCTGCCGTCCCATATAGTCCCCCCAAGCCAGGGGTAATTTCTGAGCGATTAGCCAGGATTAGCCCTGAGCATCAAACTGGTGTGGCCAAAAAAAAAACAAAAACAAAAATGAAAATAAAAAAACAATATTCCCCATTATAATCATTTGTTATGTGTTAATATGTAAACAAACACAGGAATAAATTTATAGAAACATTTTAAAGCAAGAAAACTAACAATATATTATATACACTAAGATATAAAAAGTGTTAGCTTTAAATTTATGTTTCTGGGAGATAGAGATAGTATAGGGGATAAGGTTCTTTTCTCATATGCAGCTAACCCTAGTTGATATCTGACACTTTATATGATCCTCACAGCACCACCAAAAGTTTTTTCCTGAGCACAGAACCATAAATAAGTCCATGCACAGATGAATATGGCCTATCCTATATCCAACAAAAGTATTGAATTGCAGAGCCCAGTATATTGCTCAGTGGTCTGGCACATGTTTTGCCTGTGAGTGATCAATTTCCCACCCCAGTGTCTCTTTACTGTACTTCTGGGCATCAATCTGGTAACACCTAGCATCATAAAGCCTGTATAGCACTACATCTCTAGGCCTCGGCATTGAACCATGCAACCCAGCTATTACTTCTAGGCCACTTGAACACTGAGTATGATCCCCAGACTGAGCATAAATTAAATATTCAAATTTTTTTGTGTTGTCAGTTTCTCCTCCAGTTGCTATTTTAGTGTGTGTGTGTGTGTGAGAGAGAGAGAGAGAGAGAGAGAGAGAGAGAGAGAGAGAGAGAGAGAGAGAAAGAGAGAGAGAGAGAAAGAGAGAGAAGAGAGAGTCTTTATTTTGGAGTCACACCCAGATTTGCTCAGGGTTTATTTTACTCCTGAGTCTGTAACCAGGAATCAATCTTGGTAGAGCTCAGGGGACCATTTTTAATGCAGAGTTTTGAACTGGGTCACTGTGTGCAAGGCAAGTGTAATGTCTCTCCAGCCTCCTGATAACATTTTTAATTCCATTCAAAACCCTTAGGAAAAAACTGATGACAATGTACTTGGTTCATAATAGTGCCTAATGAATAAATGCTCCTTAATGTGAAATTAGAGAGAAGAAAAACCTTGATGTGGATGGTGGTGTTTTTATTTATCTATTATATGCAGTAGAAGTCATATCATTACAGTATAATATAGAGGAAATACTGCTTATTGATTTCAGATATATCTTACCTGGAGTTTTATTGGCATCACAGAGCCTCTCTTTATTCCTAGCCTCTAGAATGCCTTGACTTGTCTACATATAATACACTAAAGTATTTTCATTTGGGAAGACTTTCAAATTCTTCATTATGTCTAAGAACATTTTTAGTGAACTACGTTGATTTTGTTTTATCTGTCAAGATTGACTGATTGATTTACTTATCTTCAGCAGTGTAGAAAGAAGATTTTAATGGAAAAGGTGTAGGTTTGTCATCAGGCTAAGTGTTTTTTTTTTTTCAGATAACGTATTTCTTTACCTCTCTAATTGAGTCTATATTCTTGCCCTGAAAAACAACATAGCATAAAGAATGTTATGTTTACTTCCTGTCGCTTAGTCTGTAAGGTACGGTAGAAAGGTTAAATCTTTAGCCTTTTTTATTTTAATTCAGCCTTACCCTTTAAATAAAAATCATTAAATTTCTAGTGGTAGGAAAAATAATAGCAGCTACAACCTAGATAACAGGTAATCTTTTTCTGAAACCCAGATGTCAGCTGAGGTCATAGTGTCCTTGAGGCTGTAAGTCAAATGAACTTTAATTTACTACATCACATCTTTTGGGATTTTCAGAGGCTTCACAGAGAATGCTGGACAGGTTTCAACGAATGCCTTCAGGAAATGCCAGAGTACCCTGAACTCTAGGCAGGCTGCTCTTGTCTTCCTGTATCCACTGGGTTCATTTTTAATTCCCTGAGCATCTCTCACTGCAACAATTTCTCCCTTCTGCCTCATTGAGGCAGATAAATAGCAGAGCCCTTTCTCCCAAACCATGAGCACAAGCCTGAGAGTCTTGCAATCCTTTTATATATGTGGGATACTGCTACAGGAGGCTATTTACATTGCTGCTGAGCAAGCTATAATCTTGTACTTTAGACATTGTAATTTCTTATTAGCTTTTTCTTTTTATTTTGCAGTAACACAGCATAAAGCTTGTTTTCCAAGTCCCAAACCCACCTACACAGCCTTTCTTCCTCTTCCTAATGTCAGAGGACTTCCTGAAGTCTTGCTCTGTTTGTGATGTCTCTTCTTCTTGGTTTTCCTCTCCTCTAGAGAAGTCTCAACTTCTAGCCTACTTTCACTTTGCCAAGCACCCTCAGTATATGATACTCTTCTCGAAGCTCTAGTGCATTTCTGTGTCATTTTTCTCTACTACTTTCTTCAGCTTTTACAGCTACCAACACCTATAGCGATTACTGATTCAGCCTTCTTGTTTTTATTTCCTCTTTCATCCACCTCATTAAAGATACAGAAGAATATAAAAAAAAATTCTCTCCTATATCTCATACTTCCTTTTTTGGAGGGAGCAGATGTGGTTGAATTGGTTTTGATTAGATAACTACATTTTCTCTCTTAGATATCCTTTGAACTCAGTTGCTCCCATTTTAGATATGAGAATAAGTCAGCTCATTTTTATTAGGCTTTGTTTCCTTATCTGCAAAAGTAAAATTGGATTACATGATTTCCAAGGAGTCTGATTAATTCTAAAATAGCTGTGTCAATTTATCCCCTTCTGTCCTAGTGCTGTCAACACATTTCTTTCCTTTTGGGTAACAGCAACACTTACACATGTGATGTGATTATCATTGTTGTTTTGTTTACCTTCCCCTAATAAGAGACAATGTGCTCATTTATGTGCATTTTTTAAATAAATATCCATTCAGATCTTCTATTTTTTAATCTTACTGTTTACTTTTCACATTTTAGTATTTCTTTTTGTATTTTGCAGATTAATTTCTTGGTAGATTTACGATGTGTAAATGTATTTGTCCACTCGGTTCAAATTTCTTTTTGTGTTGACCTGAGTTTATCAGATAGAAAATATATGTTTGATATAGCTCCATTTGTTTATTTTTGCATTTATTATTCTTACTATAAGAGTCAATGCCCTAGTAATATCTTTTGCTCAAGTTTATGTTACAGAGTGGATTATCTAATCCTTTCCATGCATTTTTATCACTAAGACTTAAATCTACATGTTTTGATTTATTTATGATGTAGTGGACACCAATTAACTGAACACAAAGTAGCCAATAATGTCTAATGAAATGTCAAGGAAAGTCTTCTTGGTATACGGAATTAGGAAAATAATGCACCCTAATAAAGCAAAAGAATGCCTTTTCTGTAAAATGGTTAGTTATTAAATGTTGATCCAATGTTTACTTTTAAGAATGGGTGCCATGCAATAATACATGTTCTTACTCTTTTCAGGTCCCTGTATCCCTAATCCATGCCATCATGGAGGAACCTGTGAAATAAGTGAAGCGTTCCGAGGGGACACGTTCATTGGTTATGTTTGTAAATGTCCACGAGGATTCAATGGAATTCACTGTCAACACAGTAAGATTTTTTTCTAGTGTCATTCTGCTTTTATTTTTATTATTGCAGAGTATATAAGTACTATCATTCTCAATTGCAGTAGAATGGCAGAATCTTTAAGCAACAGAGTCCTCAAAGTTATTTAATGTTACTTTCCTTCTATCAAGATTATACCAAGCTTGGGCTGGTGGCCCACAGCAGCATGAGGGTCTAAGTAGTCTTTAATATTCTCTTTAGTTTAAGATTTTTATTTCATAATTGCTCAGGCATACTTGAAATTTATTTATTTTTATACTAAACTATGACCTTTTCTTTTCATACTGTTCTGGTTATGTTCATTGTGCTTCTCAGATTTTCTTAGGATTAAATTAAAAGATGTTAACCAACAGTAAAAAATAAATCTTCTCTACTCTTGTTTTTTCTTCTAATTGGCACTTTTTCAGTACCAGAATCTTGAAATTTCAACTACTGTGTTTTCTTGGCTTTTATCTTCAGTTAGATGTTTCCTGGAAAAATGAAACAAAAGATCTGCATGTGGTAACTTCTAGGAAGCCAGATGGAATCTAAGTGCCAAATGGGAGGCATGCATTCTAAATTGCTCTAGGAGGTGCTTAAATCACAGGAGGCCTTTAAAGTGGTCAGTGAAAGCTCTAGTGGGAGTTTCCATACCTAAACTGAGTCTTGAAACAGGTTAGGATATGGAAAAGAGAGAGAGTGGTCGGGGGGAGACAGAGACAGAGAGACAGAGACAGAGAGAGACAGACAGACAGAGACAGACAGTCAGACATAGAAAAGAGAGAGAGAAAGAGAGAAGGAAATACAGGAATGGAATAAATAGGAAAAAGTGGAAAAGGAATATGTGAGTGCTTAATACTGGAACAATGGTGCTACTACAAATGACTAAGACAAATGTCAGCGAGACTCAGACTTCTGTCAGCAAATATAATGTATAATGACAAGTTGAGGAAATTTTACTTGTCTGGAGAATTTTCATGACGAGAAGCTTGTGGCATTTCTGTAGAAGCCTTTTTTTTTTTTATCAACAACCACGTGAGTTCCATACAATTGGCAGTCAGACTGCTTGTGATTCTGTGAGTGAAAACACAGATGCTGCTGACTTTTCTCAGACTAAATCCAGAAATCCCAAAGTTGACTCTCCATTATTCTAGCGTAAGTGCAAAAATAATGCTACTGACTTTCACAGCCTAAATCCAGAAATCCCTAAGGTCGAGCCTCCATAAATGTAGCATCAATGCTCAGCCTTAGAAGAGGTTCTGAATGGAAACACAATGAGAACTTAGAACCTTAGCTGCTGTGGAATTTGCTTATTTCTGTGAAGATATACTATTTATGCATGCTTAAAGATTAAACTTCATGACATGATGTCAGCTGCATTGTCCAGAGGGGGACAAATTGGGCACCCAACCTGAACTTTTAAGCTTAAGCTGTTTACATACACTACACAAACATAGGGCAAAATCATTTCTGGAAATGTACAAATATTCATTCAGAACAGAATGAGATAGGAATTGCAGTTTTATGACTCAAAAATTGCATCCAAGAACATACTACTTTTTAATTCAATGTTTTATGCTGGAGGGTTTTGGATGGAAGGATAGAAGAATCCACAAAAGCAAATTCTCTGTTCGAAATTCTTAGAAGATCAATACTTAGAAAATTCTGTGTAGAATCTAATTCTAATTACATCGTTGATACTTACATGTTTCCTTTTTAACCTCTTAGACTGCAGTTCAGGACCTCACATAAGATCTTATAAATGAATGTACATGCATTAACAATTTGTTCAATAAATGTAGTTATGATTTTTTAAGTAAATGTTCAATTTGTATGCCTTTTTTTTAAAAGGGGGGTTTGGGCCACCCACAGTGAATCTCAGGAGTTACTCTGGCTCTGCACTCAGAAATCACTTCAGCTAGTACTTGAAAAATCATTTGGGGAGCCAGGATTCAAATCCTAGTTGGCCACATGCAAGGCAAGGGAGCTGCTTACAATGACCCTTGCCTTTTATGACTTTTGTATATCTATGTGCCCCAGGTCACATAAATATTTTTTGAGAAAAATAGTATCATCAGTGGAAAAAGTTCAAGAAACACTTATGCTGATGTAAATGTAAAATTAGACAAGTTCCAACACCTGTAGATTTGGAAACTTTTAAATCCCAACTTACATATACAAGGGCACAAAGTAGCTTTATGTCCCTAGTCTCTATATAATGGCACTCATATAATTTCACCCCAGCCCTTTTTTTTTCTTTATGGTGTGGAAATACGTTTTATTTCAGTCATCATGAATAGTATAAAAGTACCTAAAAGAAATGAAAATATTATTTTTTAATCTCAGTTTAATTATGTTTCTCTGAAGAGGTGATACGGTAAAAGTGTGTTCCTGCCTTCAGATCCAATAATTTTTAGAAGTGATTTCTTTGAAAATAAAGATCAGATTTTGAGAATTTGAACAAATACTTCTTCCTGGATTCCATTCTCAATACTAGTAAAATTCCAGTCTTTTCTATCACGTATATGATACTCAAATAAACTCATTAATCTGCCAAAGTGTGTTGAATAAAGATTTACATTGAGGTGAATGAACGAGGGAAATAGAAAGCCTGTCTCAAATGCAGGTGGAGGAGTGGGGTGGGAATAGGAAGGTGGGAGATTTGAGGCATTGATAACGGAAATGTTGCACTGGTGAAGGGGGGGGTATTCTTTATATGATTGAAACCCCACTACAATAATGTTTGTAATCAAATTGTATAAATAAAGATATTAGTAAAAAAGAAAACAAATGTTATAAAAAGGTATATAGAAAAAGAACATTAAGATAAAATAATTAAAAAAGATATATATTGAGGGCCGGAGAAATACTATGGAGGTAGGGCATTTGCCTTACATATAGAAGGATGGTGGTTTGAATCCAGCATCCCATATGGTTCCCCAAACCTGCCAGGAGTAATTTCTAAGCGTAGATCCAGGAGTAACCCTGAGCACAGCCAGGTGTGACTCCCCCCAAAAAAAGATTTACCTTGAAGTGAGAAAAATAAACAACAAATTCTTAATGTACCTAACTGTAACACACACACACACACACACACACACACACACACACACACACACACACACACACACACACACACACACCCTGAAATCTATGTTAGGAAATGAGGCAAGAAGCCGAAAGTTGAGAGATTTAACTCAGAACTAGGAAACGATGGTCACACAGTGTGGCTTGGATTCTGTGAAATGCATCATTATTAAAAGCAACTGAGAAGGGATAAGAAAGTACTTGATCTGAAACTGAAGACTTGGAATTGATACATGGCTTTTATAGATATTGAATAAGTAAGCCTGAGTCAATCGTTCGACCTTTTTGGGATTGGATACATATAAATAGAAGAATTTAACTAGAAATAGTTGATCTTTGGCTTAAAAGGATAGAAGAGCATTACGACTAAATAGGTAGTTTTCTTACTTTATAAAGGTTACCAAATTTTACCCTTTAGTGATGAAACTGAAAAGGAATAATTATTTAAAAAAAGCAAATTTTAAAATTTTGAAAGCCTGAAATATAGCATTTTCAAATAGAAGAAACAAAACCAGCACTTTAATCTCTAACTAAGAACTAAGGTATTTGGGTTTATTTTCTACAGTGGCAATACTTTTATGATCTACTTGTATTCTAGATTCTTCCTAATCAAAACTTGCCTATGCATCAGCATATTCAAAAATCTAAAAATGCATATTATTAGGTTTTTCTCAATTCTCATTTGTAAGAATCAGAATTTCAGGATAATTTAAATTCACATCATATATTAAAGTTCTAGCAATGAAATTAAAATGAATTTACTAAGCAATCATTTCCTACAGTGATTTAGACATCATGATTTCTATGGTGAGTTCTGCAAACATTCTAGGCAAAATACTAGAGATGCTGAAAAATGCAGATTCTGTTGACCATCACTAGAAATGGTAGATGAACATACACAGTGTGAATATTTTATTTGTGCCAAAAGAATTGAAGAAAGTCTCCAGAGAGTTATAAATTGGGAGACATGATTAATTTAGGTATTTATAACTAACATGAATTAAGTATCATTTTAAAGTAAGGGTGGAAATAATTTAGATTTCATTATGTGGTAATAACAAGTATATAGCTAATATGTTTAATCAACCAAATATTTATATAGTTAGAAATGAAATAAATAGCTTGCAGTGTCAGTAATGTAGGCATATATATGTATATATATATATAAGAATATTGGTAGTGTATTTTTAGTAAATAATAAAACCAAATATGTTATAAAAAGAAGTTACTTTGTCTCCCCCAAAGGCTCATTGGTTTACCCCCTAGGAAAATGAAGAACACTGGCTGGATAAGACTGAATCACCAAGGATCAGGGTCCTTACCAGTGCAAAAGTTCAGCTGTGGGGCCCGGGCAACAATGCAGCAGTAGGCCCTTTGCCTTGCACGCAGCTGATCTAGGACGGACCATGGTCTGATCCTAATTCTTCCATATGATTCCCCAAGCCAGGAGCGATTTATGAGTGCATAGCCAGGAGTAAACCCTGGGAGTCGACAGGTGTGGCCTAAACCCTCCCCCCCCCCAAAATAAAAAGTTCAGCTGTGTGAACCAATCATAGGCTTTATAGGCTCAAAAATACAGAGTAGCATCTCCTTAAGAGAGGTGGACACACCCTCCCAACTACAATGCTAGGCTATTGTGTTTTGACAAAACCTATAGAGTCATTATAATGAAGTTTTAAATCATTAGTCTCATTAATACAATTTATGGATGAAGCTTTAATAATGAGTTACTAATCCAATTTGATTTGGTTTTGGTGTAGAGTAGGACCCATACGGCAACTGCTCTGGGGATTCTAATAGAATCAAAGGTTTGGATACATTGCTCCAAAGATGGGGAATGACAACACAAAGAGGACACCATCTCCCCATTATCAGTACTCACTCTTTGGCTTGTCTCAGGTCCTCTCTTATCCCTCACAGAGAACTATGAGGGAGATAATCTAAGGGAGAAAACAGGTCATTTTATTGCTCACTGTTTTTTCCTGAAACATTCCTAATCCCAGTGTTTATATTTAACTTGTTCTTGGTGCCTCATATTCCTGGCTGCTCATCTTTGATGTCCTGGTTCCTACAACCCTGCACATATCCCATTTCCTCTTGTAATATATAAGCATTGCTAGAATGGAATAAAATGTCTCTGGTCTTTAGCCTTGGACCTGTTCTTTCCCAGTTATTAGCTCATGGAAGTGACCTCAGTCTCAGTCCTACTGGGAGAATGGAAGTTGACTCTTGGATCTACAGAATTGGCACAAATATCTAAGAAACAGTTACCTCCAAACAAGAGTCCTGTTGGGAAGTCACAAACCTAACTAGAAAACAAGTATCATCTCTATATTTAAAGCAGTTGTTATCCAGATAATCTTCAATGATTACTGGATGTTTCATTGAGATATTGAATCAAAGAGTCTCATAGAAGTTCTTGAAGAAAAAAAAGGCAGTTTAATCAACCTCTTAATTCCAGAGGTTTCCCTTTGCTCCAAACATAGTTTCATTTTAGGGTAACCCTTTCCTGACTAAATAAATTAGATTATGCATTGATTATAGGTAAAGAAGCATGAGGCAGACAACTGATCTGATAGTGAATTTGAGAACAATAGAGAAATGTTGTGGCTATTATGATGGAATAATTAGTCTGACAGAAATATAGTGAAAGGGTGGTGACATATTCAGTAACCTGATAGATTCCCCACAGATGCTTTGACTAATTGGTTGCTAATTTTCAGATTGCAATGAAAAAATATTTTCCATGTGTAGAAGTCATTTGATTTAGTTGCTATCATTAAGCTATTTAAATTCAAAATACTTAATGATACTTAATAATTACAAAAAAGGAAATGGCCACATAACAGAAGATTGTATCACATACCAACTAAGATGAAATACTCCAATGGATGATAGTAATATAAACGCAAGCTCCAAAGAAATATCTTGATCCTCAGAATGACAGGATATAAATACCTCATTATACTTTAACATTATTCTGGCCTGGTCTTGAGATTGGGGTTTACAACTGTCTATTCCAGGTCAGTTGCAGGAAGTCTTTTGGTCACACAACAAAGGTCCTTGTGCCAGCAAGAAATGACCTATACAGGTCTTTAAGGAATTGTAGTGTCAAACTTTAGTTCTTTGGTTCCTGGTAATTTGGGAACAGACATGTTACTGGCTATTTATTTATTAATCAAAAACTTGCTTCCAAGTTAAAGGGCCACCTTATTATATTTCTTTTCTTTTATTCCTGAAAATTCCTCTGAACACAAATAAGAATAAATAAGAATTTCATAAATGGTATACTTTAAAATTATCACTAATTCAAATGTAAGTGTAATACAATGTATATGATGGATTATCAATTTTGTCAAATAATTAATCAATATCAGAATATTAGAAGAGATTAGAATTGATAAAAACAGGCATTTTAAACATGTATGTACAGTTTGTGTAAATATAATTTTTGTGCATTTGAGTACATTCCTAAAGAAGTAAGTGCCTGATTGCTTTGGGAGGGAGTATTTAAAAGTGTTAAAATCTCCATCCACAGATAATATATCCTCTCACATACTAACCATAAAATATTAGAGTTCTTATAATTCCATATCCTCAGCAGCATTTGTTATCATTATTAGTTTAGTGACTATATGTTCTTAATATAATAAAGTAACATGATGTTACAACTTTTACAACTAATAATGAATTAGTCTGTTGATTTAATTGTAGAATTAAATGTTCTTAAAGTGCCACGAAACCATGACATAGGCATATATACATGTGTATAAGCATGTATATAGATGAATTGACATATTAAAACCATATACACACAAATGAGTTGAGCATATAGGGAGAATTGAGCTCCCAAATGATGTAGATATTATACTTCTGAAAAACATTTTGATGTAGGAAGTTAGCTGCTGGGAGGCGCATTTTGGGATGTCTAGAAGTAATCATATTTCATTTGTTGCCTAGGAACAAATCTTATGCTTTAGGGAAGGACTATCTGTATCATATCGTGGAACTCACTCTCCTCCCTTTGCAAAGCATCACAGTTTGATTCCTTTTAAGAACACTTTTAAGTTTTGATTCTTAGAGGAAGGGAAGAGGAATCAGTTTAGTGTTCACCAAACCCTGAAAGGTAAAAGGATATTAAAGTTCCATGTTCTCAGATTAGCCCAAGATAATATATGCTCTATATTTTCCTTTCTAAAAGGAAAGTTAGCTATGTAATACAAGGTGCAAATTTTTCCTCTTTGTGCATTACATACCAGTTTTATCTTAATTCTGTTATTTATTTTTAAGCTCATACTACAGCATAGAATTTATCTTTATCAATAGATTCAAATCATTTAAGGCACCTCTGAATTCTATAGTATGAAGGGGTATCCAATCTTTCTACCTATCTTTACCTCCATAAATTTAATATAATATAATCTCATTTCATTTTGAGGTCTTTAATTTACTTTGATTTAACTTTCATTGCTTTGGTCATGTGTGTTGTTATTTTCAGGTCCCACTGGACTGTTAAGTCTTACTCCTGGCTCTTGCTCAAGTATCACTCCTGGCTATGCTCAGGGAGATATTAGTGACACTGGGATCGAACCCTGATTGGATGGCATGCATAGCCATGACTTACCTGCTGTATTATCTGACCCCATTAACTTTTATATGCTGTGTAATCAAGCTAATAGGTAGATGAAAAGTATTATAATAACCTATTATCATGGAAATGTAGATGAAATTCACAATAAGATATCTCATGCTAGAGAAAATATACAAAATTAAAAATACAACATGTTGGTGAAGATATGTAGAAAAGGAACCTCACTATATTGGTGGGAATGTCTTTTAGTTCAACAACTATAAAACTGTTTGGAAAATATTTCAATAATTAGAACTAGAATTAAGTTACGTATGATTTGTTGATTCTGCTTCTTGGCATACTAATTCCCAACCACGGAAATATTAATTCAAAATTGTATATGAACACATTTGGCCATGTCAAACTAATTACACTTGCCAGGACAGGGAGACAATATAAATATAAAACATATAAGTGATTAACTAACTTGTAAAGAGATATATACATGCTAAGGAATACTACACAAAAGAATACACACAGTTGTGAAAAAGATGAAATAAGTATTTCACAGCACCTTATGAAATAGGGCAATATGATATTAAACAAAATATGTCAGAAGAAGAAAGATAAAATCAAACAATGTCACTCATATACAGTATATAAAATAATACAAGACAAACAATTTTTTTGGATCAGAAAACTGAGATTAGGTGGCACTGGAGGAACAAGCAGAGAAATGATGGACTAGAAATAAAATAAGGACAATGGTTGTGATTCTTGGTCTCTTATTAAGATGAAGCAACTTTATACAACTAAAATAAATGTGATCTCAGTTGTAACTGTGTTGCCTAACTTGTAATTAATTTTTATAATGAAATGAATAGCTTGCATATGGTCCTTACTTTTAGCATGGTTGAAGAATGGTTTGTAATCTCACAGTATATTGAAGGAATCATTCTGTTAGGTGAATATTGCTGGACTGTGTTTTGATACCATTCTATCTCAATTATTGAAGAGTCAGCAATAATGGCTCTATATCTTAGTCTTATATGGATTAATTCAAGTAAATTGTATCAATTTAATGCGATTCAACAAAATCCAAGAACATTGGGTTTAATATTGGAAATATGCCTGCAATATAAGAATTAGATATTTTATCTTTTTTCTCTAAAATAGGATCGGATGAGTAATTTCAGAATACATATCATAAATTGAATAACTTAACATACAAAGTAATTTGTATAATATTGAATTAAAATTAAAAATATAAAACAGAATTCTTGTCATTATATTTTCATATCTTTTTTTAAAATTTTATTGAGACCAATGTGAATCACAAGTCTTTCATATTTGTATTTCAAGGTACATAGTGACAGTGAATTAGGGCCATTCCACCACCAGTGTAGACCTCCTTTCTCCATAGTTTCCAGCATGCATCCCATACCTCCACCCTTAGCCCCCTGGACTGCTAGTGTAACAGATCCAGTTTCCTGTATAGCTTGTTATAAAGCTTGGGTATCTTGATTCTATTGTCGTTGACTTTGGTTTGGTTATTTAGGTCTGACCACATTTTATTTCCATTCAGTTGCTCCTGAGAGTGATTGACTTCTGAGTCTTATTCAATTTTATTTTTCTTTTCTAAATTTGTAGGAAGAGAAAATAAATTAAAAAGAAAAGAAGAGAAAAAAAGGAAGTAGTGAGAAAAGAGGAGAAAAGAGCAAGGGAATGCTAGTTTGCATGAATGTGTTCGATGAGTAGGGCCTGTAGTATAAGTGTGTAGGTCACAGTTGCTGCTTCCGTGGTCTGGCTGGTCATGTGTTTCAGGTCCTAAAAGAATGAATAACCTATAGATAAAGGGTATGTTAAAGAGTTTTCTCGGGGGGCCGGGCGGTGGCGCTGGAGGTAAGGTGCCTGCCTTGCCTGCGCTAGCCTAGGACGGACCGCGGTTCGATCCCCTGGCGTCCCATATGGTCCCCCAAGAAGCCAGGAGCAACTTCTGAGCGCATAGCCAGGAGTAACCCCTGAGCATCACAGGGTGTGGCCCAAAAACCAAAAAAAAAAAAAAAAAAAGGAGTTTTCTCGGGGCATTCTTGTAGTGCAGGCTGGGTATGGTGCCTCGTGTGACTGAGCCCCGAGATGCCATCTTAGTTTGTCCACCCTTTGTATCCAAGAACGCCTGTGGACAGAAAAAACTGAGAGGTTATTTTAAATATAGTAAGATTAAGGAATTAAAACACATTGTTATGAAATGCTTCCATTGAAGTCAGTAATTTCCCAAGGTGTTCTTTACCTGTGATCCTGTATAAGATCCCTAAGGGATTATTGTGGGCCTTTGTAGTAGTAGGCTGATTACATACCTGTTCTCTCTATGCTGCTGTTTCTGCTGTTACTGGTTTCTTTGTGATATAATGTGTAGTCAAGAGTTTGTGTTGTTCCTCTTCCATGTGTTTTGGGCACTGCTCCCCATTATATGTTGACTGTTACAGTGTTTGGAGTTTCTACTCTGCTAAACCCTGTTATTTGATCGTTGAGTATTAGTTGTATATAAGGTGTATGTTCTAGGTGCTTCAGAATAGTGCTATCATTCTGTGTTTATCTCTCGTCTTCTGACTTACTTCATTTAACGTAATGATGTTCTAGGTCCATCCAGGTTGCTGCAAAGTCTGTGATTGTATCATTTCTGACTGCCATGTAGTATTCCATTGTGTATAGATACCACATCTTACTGATCCATTCATCTGTTGTTGGATATCAAGGTTTGTTTCAAGACCTGGCTATTATACTGAGTGCTGCTATAAATAGTGGGGTGCACACATACTTTGGGATGAATGTTCTTCCAACTTGGGGGTAGATACCTAGGAGAGCAATTGCTGGGTCAAATGGCAGCTCAATTTTGAGTTCTTTGAGCACTCTCTGGACTTTTCTCCATAGAAATATGAGGCAGAACAAGATGATTCCTGTCCTATAATTTTGTAAAAAGGCAGAAAAATCTATCTAAAAGGAATAAATAAAATTAAAAAAAGAAAATAAGGTGGGGGGGCAGATGTGGCAAGTTTCTTTTGCTTTGTTTCTGTAAAGATGTAATAAATGTTGGAGAAATTAGAAAGAAAATTCCTTGGCCTAAGAGAAAGTGTGTCTCTACCCTTGAAGCACACTGTCATGAGACCGACTATAGGCTCCAGGTTTATTTTAGTTGTCAATCTCCCTCCACCCTTGAAGCACACTGTCATGAGACCAACTATAAGCTCTGGGAATATTACTTGTTAATTCCCAAGGTCTTCCTTTATGGTTCCAGGAAAAGTTCTGCTCAGACATGGTTGTCAAAGTCAGTTTTCTGTAATAAGCGATCTTGGTTTTTGCACAGATCCTAGGACAAAGCATAGGAGAAAGTCTTTTATGGTCTGAGGAAAAGTTCTGCTCAGTGGTGGTTGTTGTATTCAGGCTCTTAAAATTACAGATCTTGAATTTTGCACATATCCTATGATGGAGGGTCTTATTTTTTCATTTCACTATTAGCTGGTAATGTAGGGCAACCTACCCTTAGATCAGGTTGTTGCTTTTTTCTCATTGTTTTCATAAGAATTGACCCTGGAGAAATTTGCCAGAGCTGTATTAAGGTCTCCCTTGAGGGAAGTTTGATTCCTGGTGCTGCTGCATGGAACTGTGTCATTTCTAAGTTTGGGATCTGGAGTTCAGAGTTGAATGGTCTTTGTTTGATCAATTGAGGTCTAAGTCAAGTTCTCATGACAACATCTTCATATCTTTAAAAAGATTTAGTTCTAATTTTTTACTCTGGGGTAAGTCCTGACTGTAGTAGGGGCTTTGGATAGTGCCAGAGATTAAAATATTGTCTGCTGTGAACAAGGCAAGTGACTTTACCCTTTTCTATCTGGAATATTCCCTGGTACTGAAGGAACACAAATATTTAGACTACAACAGCTAATGTAAAATATTTCCTCAAATAAAATAATTGTACATGGAGAAGACTTACATGCAAGTTGATGAAAATCATTATTATTTTTGTTTTATTTTGTTTTGTTTTGAGTCCACACCAAGCAATGCTCAAAGCTTACTCCTGGTACTGCACTCAGAAATTGCTCCTGGCAGGCTCGGGTGACCATATGGGAGCCAAGAATCAGAACTAGATATTGGAGCCAGTACCAAATCCAGGTCGTTTTGGGTTAGCTGCATGCAATGGAAACACCGTACTGCTATGCTATAGCGCAGGGGACTATGGGTGCTAGCGTTTTAACCCATGATAGACACGTACAAATAAATGATCTTGCCCACTATAATATAACTATGGGTTCCCCCAAGGGATTTCTGATTGCAACTAGGATACAAATTTTCCTAATTACTAGGAACTTTCAGATCAGTCAATTATTTACTCTTAAAGCCAATGGAGTCCTCATATTTGCTGTGCTTAATGGATCTTCTTTTATTGCAGATAAATAGTCAGATTGCTGATGCTTACCCATAGAAATTTTAATTTAATAGATATAATTTGTATATAGGTATGATTATTAACAAGAACTCTAGGGAAATCTATACAAATGGCCCTAGAACTCTGGCTCTTGCCCTTGACTGTACATTAGAATTATCTGGGGCTTTATAAGAATGACAATATCTGTCTCCCACATGGAAGAATCTGATTTAATTGGTTGTGGTTATGGTCTGGGCATTAAGAGTTTTAAACCTCCCTAGATGATTTTAATGTTCAGTCAAGGCTTGGAATTTGAGTTCTAAAACCATACTGTGAGGAATGACAATGCCTCAAAGAAACTATGCAAAGAAATACTTAAAGAGAAATGAAGCTTAGAATACACAAATATAATCCCAAACTAAATGTTTCATCTTCAGCCTTATTGAATTTTGTCATGCAACCTTTGCTTAAAATGGTGAAAATCATCTTTAGCAAGAACACCTAATTGATTGAAATATTCAAGCTGGAGGGAGATATTAGCTTACTCTTTTAAAAATACATTATCCCTTTATCTATATGCAGTAGCAGACTTCCAAGGCATTATTATTTTTTTGTTATCCCTCTTTCTGGAGCTTCATTGTCCAAGCAGACATAACAGAATACTTACACATAAATACTGTTCATATACTGTTCAAATAGTGATTGAAAACTGCTCAAAGTTTATGATTTGTTGAATTGTTATACTTTATGCTATAAATGAAAGATATTTTAAAATTGTTAGTTTAAATAAATTAAGATTTTTTCTGATTATTATTATTAAGAGAAAATTGGTTGTTTTTAAAAGCATATACTCTGGGGGAAATGTGTTAAATTTTACCTCAAGTTAGGCTCATAAAAACGTTAATTTATGCTAATAGAGGATGGGTATAGAAATGATTTCTTTTATAAAGCTGTCTCTGGAAATTCAAATAGTATCTCAGATATAGTTAAACATATTTTACATTGGATCCAAATTTCCTATCTCACAGCTTGTGGTCATATTAACAGCAATTTCTTGTTGCTCTTAACTACCATGTGTCATATCAGTTAACCACATAGGAGCTCATTCTCTTCTGTTGCCTACCTCAGTCAAGTGAGAAGATATTTATTTATACAGTATCATTTTTTTTTAATAATTTAGGATTTACCAGGCCATTATCTGTGTTTAGAAATGAGTTCCAGCTTTCTGGCTCTCTTGCTGGTCCCTCTTTGAAGGCTGCTATTCCTTTTTCCTGGCTGCCACCCTGATAGCTGAAACTGCATGTGCTCTGAAGGAGCATTGAAGGCACATACAGACATTTTAAATGCCCTTCTGTCTTGGGGATTTTCCTTGAACTTCTTAGATCCCTTTCTAAACACAGATGCTTACTCTGCCTGCCATAAGGCAGCAATTGAGATAGAATTGACTGGTAACATTATATTCATTTCAGATCATAATATATTTTTCTTGAGAGGAAAAATTTAAGATGTAATCTCATAAGAACTCTCAAATGTTCAGTGGAGTTCTATCACTTTAAACGAGGCATGTCATACATTATATCCCAGGATTTAACCTATTTCTCAAATGGAATCTTGTCTCCTTTTACCCCTCCATATCATGCATATGTCCTACCATGTCCAACTATCTACCAATTTGTTCTCTAAATATGTGTTTCTAAAAATCTGGTGGGATTTTATTCTTAGAGTGGTGGTGGCTCTATTTCAATTAATTTGCATATTTAATATATATGAGGACTCCATAAATTTTTCCAGTTTTTTGGTAAATTTTATATTCTGAATATGCCATTAATTCAGGATTTGGTAGGTGCTTTAGTCAAATATCTCTTATTTTTTTATGGAAGAATCCATTTCTGTAAATTATTAAAGATAATATTCACTATATGGTGATTCATCTTTATAAGATTCTGACTCCTTGTCTCTCATCCAATACATATATACTAATTCAATCTTCTATGTCCAGCCCCTATTCTGGACATTGTAGCATAACATTGAGCAAAGTGGCCAAGACTTTGGTATTATATAATTTCCTTTATAACAAAAGAATAGGAATCTGTTACATATGCAATCACCAGTAATTGTTCTTGTACACATTTAATTAAATGCCTTAATTAATGTTTTAATTAATTAAAACCTAAGTCCAATATAAAATGTTGTGTGTGGGTATCCATAGTGTTTTTGTAGTAATAGATTAACTGGGTAATAAAGTCAGCCCTGTTGTGTTTCAATAACTGAATTACTTTAAAGTGATTGATTAAAAAGAAATACAATTAACAATGAAAAGGAAGTATCTGCTGCTATATACAACTTATATGGATATCTATAAAATTAAATTAAGTTAAAAAATCTCAGAAGACGAATGAGGGGTCGGTTGGGAGGGTAAAAAAAAATCCCAGGGGCCGGGCGGTGGCGCTAGAGGTAAGGTGCCTGCCTTGCCTGTGCTAGCCTTGGACGGACCGCGGTTCCATCCCCCGACATCCCATATGGTACCCCAAGCCAGGAGCAACTTCTGAGCGCATAGCCAGGAGTAACCCCTGAGCGTCACCGGGTATGGCCCAAAAAAAACAAAACAAAACAAAACAAAACAAAACATAATCCCAGAAGATAGTAGCCTCTACGATAGAATTCTTAAAATGGTAAATGTATTTTGAAATGAAAGGTAGAGTGACATTTCTAGTGTTTTAGATAGAGTAGATGCAAATTCATTATATAATGACAGTAGAAAGCATCTATATGTTTTGCAACTATTTAATATATTAGACTAGGATAATAGACTACAATAGATATAGAAGCGGTAAGCATTAAACTCATTAAACCTGTGATTAGTTTAAAGTTTTGGGGGGCAGAAGTCAGAAACACTTGTACAATTTTAAAATGTCACAATTACAGTGAGCTGGTTTCTCACAAAAAAACATAATAACTGATAAAAATTGTATAGAAAAACACACAACAAATGAGAAAGCACTACTAAACTGGGAGAAGTCAATATGGCTTATTTGTTGTAATAATATTAATATTTTAGATGTGCTTTTATAAGTTTTCAAAATACTAAGTATTTAGGGATACTAGACAGTGTAATGGGCTCTCTGTGCATTTATTTTTTACAAATTTATGTGAATAATCACCATCAAAATCAAAATTGAGGCTGGAGTGATAGTTAGCAGCCAGAGTGCTTGCCTTGCAGGTGACCACTCAGGTTAAATTATCGGCAGCACATATATTAAAACTGGAATGATACAGAGATTAGCATGGCCCCTACGCAAGGATGACAAGCAAAATCGTGAAGCAATTAAATTTAAAAAATTAAAAAATAATCAACACCTGGTATGGTACTTAGAGCCTTCCTGGAGTGAACCCTGAACTTAGAGCCAGGTGTGAGCCTGAGTCCCACCAGATGTGGCCCAACACCAAAAGCTACTAGTACTAATAAATATTCCATTAAAAGACATAAGGTAGCAGTACATGTTATCAAGTAATTGTGCATGTCCCAAGGAAAAGGACTCTAAAGCAGAGTTGTTTGATTTCTATTTAGAGCATTGCCTAAGAACTTTTTTCACTCTAATCTTGGAGCAGAAGTACAAGTAAAATAAGGGACCAATCAAGTAAACAAAAGGGCGTGGCAAATATTAGAGAATTAAGAGATGTGAATGGAGTGTGGTGAATGAACAGCAGGAGCCTGAGAGGGAGCCAAATTCTCATAGACAGGGCCTTTTGTTGTAACTGTAGAGGTAGCATTAATAGGATGGAAAGCACAATATTATCATGAACTGCTTTTGGTTTGGTGACCAATTCTAGCCTCTAGTAAATGATAATTTGGACGGGATCAGTGGTGGCCTTGACTACTTGAAGTGGGCTTGAGCTTTGGTGAGCATGTATAGATGGAAAAAATAATTTGAAGTGGATAGCACTCTGGAGTTATAAATGTTTGTATTTTGCTACTGAATTTCAATAACATAATGATTAGAATTTTTATAGTTTTTAATATCAATATAAGTTGGGGTACTGTATTGTTATAATTTCTAATATGCATAGCTCTTGACATTTGTTTCTACTTTTTAAAATCATATTAACCATGTTACACTCATCTAGGAGAGAATCTAGAATTCTAAAGCTCTATGTTTATGCATGCATATGTAGGTATATTAATGAATGTCAGATATGGTATTGAAAGTTTATTTAAGATATTGATTTAATTGATATTTTAAGGACTCAGTAGTTATGTTTAACTATATTGTGCTTTTATTATTTGTAACATTTGATAAGTCATAATACATTTTCATAGTAATTAAATGCTATATTAATAGCCTAATAATTGCTAACTAAAATACCAAATTGATTTTGATTAAAAATATTACAAATTAATAAGAAATATGAAAATTAAAATTTCATCAAGTGGATACTTGCTAATTATAATTTATAATCAACAGATATTTTATTTATTAGTGTTTATTCATCTGTTAGTTCATTTTTTATTTTATTTATTAGTGTTCCTAACTTGTTCTTCAATCATCTATTTGCCTACATATATGGAAAAACTTAAATCAGTAAATTATTTAGAAATTATTATATTCAAAAGGTTTTAATTACTTTGTAAGGTATTTTTTAACTTAAAAGTATTTTAAATAAGAATTTTCCTTCCAACTATATTTAAAAATAACCACTGAGTGGCAAGTAAAAAATTGTTTCTGCTTTTGTATGTGAACTTAGAGTGCTTAAATATTCGTTTGGAAGAAAGTATGTTTGTTAAAAGTCAAAAATGTAAATGTATGACTCAAATTATAATTATTTCTATTCTAACTAATGTTATATCAAACAATTTGCTAAATATTGATTTTTTTATGTATAAAGCTGAAATTACCATGGGCTTTGCTTACTTTTTAGCTTTAGGTTTGTAATATCCAGGTATTTTAATGTATATAAAAGTATCTAAGCAATTATAATTTGTGCACATTCATAAACTATACTTTTATTTATTTTATTTTCAAAATAATTTCTTTAATTATATTAGGACAAAATAGTTTTAAAAGAAATGTTGATGGGTATTGGAGCAATTGTATTAAAAGTAGAGTTAATTTCCTTACACATAGCCATCCCAAATTATATCATTGTTATCCTGAATGGCCCCTAAGCTACAGCAGAAGTGACATCTGAGTTCAGAGGCAGGGATAAACACTGAACACCACTGAGTATAAACCAAAAAGAAAACTAAATGCATGTAAATAAAAGAAATACTGATTTTATCTGAGTTAGTTTTGTATGAGAGAGGATAGAAACTTATATTTATTTGCACCTATATTTAAAGTGCAAAGACTTCTAATAATACTTTCCTCAATTGGTGTGTTAGAGGGAGAAAAGGGAAAAATTTGGGGAGAGAAAAAGAAGGTTAAAATAGCTCATTATTGGATTGCTTTTTCAGCTATCAACTTCCCAATGAAACTTTTAGAACACCTTCTGTGCTCATTTATGTTCCGTGATTTAAAAATTCTAATGGCCTCATCTAGATTTTTGTTCATTTATGTAGTCTCTCTCTCTCTCCTAGATACCTATAAGTTTCACTTCCTTTTTTTTTTTCAGTTTCTTTCTTAGTTCTTTATATAATAACTTGTTCTCCGGACCACCATGTGTAATTAGTGCAAATAAACTTCTTCTAAGACTTCAACCATATCTTTATTCACAGTTCCACTTAATCCCCTTTATTTTGTTTCAGCACTACTTGCTAAGACTTTTATTTCTCTCCTAAGCTTTTTAATAGAAATAACTCTATTTGATTTTATTGTGTTCCCTACTCTAGCTCTAAAATAATTTGTAGTACAATGTGTTCCATTCTTTAGGTAACTTGAAAAATTTAGTCTGTTAACTAATCCACTCAAAAATATATATCTACCATTTTTTGTCATCCATATTGTTTATCTTTGTGGAAGTTGTAACAAAAAAATTCAAATTTTTAGAACTCAGTCATTTGTGAAATACAAAGCAAAACAAAACTTTAAAAGAATTCCATTGCAAAATTAGTTTGAAATGCTATTTTTTTCTTTTTTCCTCTTCTCTGGAAAGTGTCAATATTTTTATCTTGTGGAATGCCCTACTATTTTTAAACTATGTAGATAAATTCAGATACTTTTTAAGTGGTGTTTAGTGTATTTTAATAGAATCACCTGAAAAAAATTAGACTGTCATCAGAAACTCTGTGAGTCATTAGATGCAAAAAAGAGAATAGATTAAAAACAAAGTGAGGTTAAGGCCTAGAGAGGAGTGAGTAAATTGGTCAAAGAATGGTAAATACATAGAATTTAATGACTGGGTGAGGTTGAAGGTTTATGCTGGGCTCTTCTGCCTCTGCTTTTTTTTTTTTTCTTTCTTAATGCAAATACACCTGGAAGGAAATTCCATCCACATCCACATACCTATTTATAAGCATTTATGCAGCACTTACATCTGTCCCCAGAAATAGTGATTACTTTAATGTCATCCTGCCTGGAGTAACTCCTTTGTCTGAGAGATGAAGTGATGAGCCATTCTTTGCATCAAAATATTCTAGAGAGCCATTTACTGCTTTTCTCCTAGACTGTGACATTATTTGTGGTCTACAGTCAGCCTGATGTTTCTCTCAGAGTCTCTTCTCTTTGTGTTCCCTCTTACCAATATAATCCTTTGTCTGCTTCCTTTCCCTGTTGTGTCTGCTTTAATGTTACATCTTTTCCGAGTGAACAGAAAATTCTTGTAGCTTTGGCAGAGAAATCTTCAATAGCAATAATGGAAAGCAGAAGTCTATAGCACCTAGAAACAAATGCCACCCAAAATTTATCCTTGTGGGAGAAAAGGGTGAGAATCCATGATTGGTGTGAAATGTAAAAGTAGAAGGCCTAGAAGAAGGTTTTCTCGCAGACTAGTTGCTCTGAATCTCTGCTTCAGTTCTGTGATTCTAAGCTTTAGGAACTCTATACATCACCTAGTAAAAGATACACACACAAGAGCAATAAAAGGCAAAGGAGTCCCACTTGCCTTAACATGTTTTTTCTAGATTAAAAAGCCCTGAGGGCAACGCTCAGGCTGCATGTTTTCTGTGGAGCCGTGTGTGTTGAATGTTAGTTAGGAGCACCCACACTAAGCCAAATATCCTCATGTCTCAGTTTAGCCCCAACCTAATTTTCTTGCATTATTTCCAGATTTTTTATCAAGTAGTAAATGCTATGCCAAGTTAAAAATCATTTCTCCTGCTCATTATTTTTGAAATAAATTCTTTAATTGAATCACCGTGAGATACACAGTTTCAAAGGTGTTAATGATTGAATTTCAGTCATATGCATACACCCTTCACCAGTGCACACTTCCTGCAACCAATGTCTCCAATTTAGCAAGTTAGTTTCCCTCATGCCTTCCCCATTGCTTGCTTCTAGGGCAGAGTTTTTTCTTCCCTGTCTGTCTCTTGCCTCTGGTCTTCCTCTATGCCTGCCTCTGGGACACCCTCTTTATCTCCTTGCCTCTCCCCAATTTTTCATTCCCCAATCAGCCTTTGCTGATTGTGACTTTTTGTGCTAGGGGAAAAACCTTTGTTTATAAGCTGGTCACCAGTCAGATCTTGCAGATGGGTTCTCAAGATTCCCTCTTCTTTTTATTCTAGCAAGAAATTACTATCACTCTATCACTAACATACACACACACACACACACACACACACACACACAAATTTCTATCATGCCCAATTTATTTTTGTACTTATAATTCCCACGTTCTTCAGTTATGTTCAATTCATGATCATAATCTAGAATTGCAATTTATACATATTTAAATCAAAATATGTTCAGTTAGTGAATGAATAAACAATGAACTAATAGTGATTCAATAAATCCTTGCTTACTGTTTGATTACCATAACAGAAACCTAGAAAACACTATGGTGAAATCTTTGTTTGTTTGTTTGTTTGTTTGTTTTGGAGCTACATCTAATATGCTAAAGCTTACTTCTGGCTCTTAGCTCAGGAATCACTCCTGGTGTATGTGCTGCTAGGAATTGAATGTCTTGCAAGATATGTACCCTAACTTTACTGTCTTCTTCAGGGTGTGTGTGTGTGTGTGTGTGTGTGTGTGTGTGTGTGTGTGTATGTGTGTGTGTAATATCAATTTATTCATTTTGTCTTGAAAGGTGCTAATTTTTAACTAGACTGGATCCAACTAAATTAGTGTCAGTATATTATTTCACATTCTATATAAGTTCAGGGAAGCATATGTTTTTCTTTTCTGAGGTACAGAGATTTGTCATGTTATAAAATATTCAGAATGAGTTTGCTTATCAGATATAGACATACTTAATATTCAAATACAGTATTAGTCCATGCTAGTTTTCTGTTATTTCCATTCTACCAATTTGTTTAAATTGAAATTTTATTTTTACCTCTTAATAGGAAGATATTTTACTACAAGATTTCCCAACTGCTACTTGAAAATAGCAGTGCATATATTGAAAATAGATAAATATTCTAATTTTTTACCAGTTGATATAAAGAGAATATTGTTATAAGTTCATTGTGTAATATATTAATAAGAGTTAAAGTTAGCCTTTTGAGAAACAGGGAAATTACACCAGATTTCAGAACTTCATTATATTTGAATTGAGTAGACAATGATATCCACTTAGAAGATGATAAGGGATTATTTGTGTAACAATATAGCCAGTATTTTCCACATCAATTTTGTGTCTTCATTTAGGATAAAGTTCATTGTAAATCTGTACGTTTTTGTTTTAGTTTTTTCCTAAACTATGTCATGTGCAATTTTTCTCCATAGATAATATAGGTTTTCGTGCTATTGTTTTATTTTTGTATTACCTTAAATTTAATAAATAGATATTCTAGGGTGAATATTACCTAAATTATATAGTTACATCTAATCTGCTTAGGATATTTCTTAAACTATAACCTTTTTTGGGGGGTGGTTTTTGGGCCACACCCATATGATGCTCAGGGATTACTCCTGGCTAAGTGCTCAGAAATTGACCCTGGCTTGGGGGGGCCATATGGGACACTGGGGGATCAAACTGAGGTCTTTCCTTGGCTAGTGCTTGCAAGGCAGACACCTTACCTCTAGCGCCACCTCACCGGCCCCAAACTATAACTTTTTAAGTATATCTATTACTGTTTTGACTAATAATTTTGTAAGTTAAATTTAAGAAAGCATGAAAATGTCATATTTTCTTTTATATTATGTCTTATTGGAATCTAATTTTAAATGATCATTTAGACTCATAAAGCATAAGATGTTTTACATTTTCTTTCTCTCTCCCTGTATAGACTTAGAAGAATGTAAATGATATTTTTTAATCCAGGATTATAGAATTTTTTTTACCTTTAAAAAAGTTGAATTAAAGAGAAATATTTTAATTTTTCACTATTAGTCTTTTTGCTTTAATGTGTGCTTTGATATTTTTGAATGATGTAGAGTATATTTAAATAACAATTTTAAATAAATATTTCTGCATTTTTCTGCTTTTTGGGAATTTGGGGCCTGATTTGATTTTTAAGATTTGAATTTAGTCAACTTTCAAAGTTCAAATTATTTGCCCAACATTATTTTTAAATAGTTCTCAAGTACAAAACTCAAGAGACTTGGTGGCTTTTAAAATCAAACTATTCTTTTTCTCTTTAAAATATTTTATTTTAAAAGTACTTAATCGATCTGGAGTATGTTGGTACTGATTAAAAGAGATCATGAGAGACCATAAAGTAATAAAATGCAATGTCTTCCTTTTATTATGCAATGATTTTTTCCATGCAATTACTTACTGTTTTCATACCTGATTGAAACAAACAAATTGAAACAATAATAACAAAATATAAGAGGTAAAGACTGAATTTTCAACACCTGTTGTAAAACAAAGATAAATAGCTTGAGAAATAGACTCTGCTTTTAGAAGACTGTGGGATACCTGTGGTCTTACTTCATTTTCATACATACCTCTCAAATTTAAGCAGCATATTATTTTAAGCAGAAATTGAGTTAAAGGGAAAACTCAGCAATGCCTGACCCAGCTGAGTATTGATCAATCAGAAGGAACAAAGGAGCAGAGCATGAAGACCAATAAAATAATCTGCTAGAGGTAAGGGATTTTCAGTGTTAAGAAGTCTTCAAAGAGCATACAATATAGCCCCAGGAAAGAAGGAACACAACAACATATCTGCCACACTCAGGCTTCACTAATGCTACTTTGGTTATTATCTAAAATTTAGAATTAACTTAAACCTAAATGTTGAGGTTGGAATATGGTGTGCCTTTAGAGATAACATTGCTTTGGCTTCTGTACTCTGCTTGCTTGAGGAAGTTTAGTGCTATAAACCTGGCTCTGCTGTGAGCCTAATTACAGCCATGACAGGCCCAGAAGAAAGGCCAGTTCTTGGAACCAGACTCAAGGGGTAAATACAAGGAAATGCATCCATGTAAGGGTAAACAGCATCTTACAGATGGCCAGCTGACAACCACGCCCTGTGTTTGCAGCAATGGACAGATAACCAGATGACACAGCATCTTGGGTCTGGGGGTGCAGCCCACCCAGCTGTCTGTCTCATGCTATATTTGAACTACAACCAATCCTAGCCCAATCTGTTTGTTTGTTTGTTTGTTTTTGGTATTTTTGGGTCACACCCAGCAGCGCTCAGGAGTTACTACTGGCTATGTGCTTAGAAATCGCCCCTGGGAGGTACTGGGGACCATATGGGATGCTGAGATTCAAACCACTGTCCTTCTGCATGCAAGACAAACGTCCTACCTCCATGCTCTCTCTGCCGCAAGCCCAATCTTATACTAAGGACAAATAAATATAAAGATCAATACCCTGAGGCAGGGATCTTCTAGACTGAGCCCCGTGTACCCTTTAAATTTGACATGTGAGCCATTCTTGGGGTTCTCATTTCTTAGAAGATATTGGATCCCAGCATGCTAGAATAAACTACTTTGCATTTACATTACTGCCTGCCTTCTTGGTGGTCTTTTCAGTGGCGGATCCTGAGTTCCAGACTTAACACTTTAAAACAAGACCATGTACGAAAACAATTACCTCATCAAAGAAATGACCTGAAAGTGAAAATACAACTAGAGAGTAGAGAATGACTTCAAATGATAGAGAAGACTATAATTTTTAAGACTTCCTTATTCTTTCTCTGGACAATGCAAGAACGATTCTCTCTCCTGCACTTTTAAGTTAGTTGGCAACCTTTCTCTTGACTGCTGTCAAAGGTGTTAATTACACAAGGTAGAGTACTTCCTGGCTATAAATTTTTCCCTTTTTGACTGCGACTGTGCTCAAACAGCCCCAACATAACTTTAGGGCTAATATAGGCTTTTTATTTTGAATCTGTCTACTCTGTCATGGTGGGACAGAAATAGACTGCTGTTTTAGTGTGCACACTCAGTTTAGGGACTTATCGTGATGTGGTCATTGAATTTGTGAAAGATCTTAGTTATGTGAATCATGTGAGAAAAACTGGGTTTCTAAATCTTTTCAGGATTTTCATATTGTATTATGGAGATCCGATGTAACTGAGTTTTCTAAATACATCTAGTCATGTATATTGTTAGAAATATAGAGAAATAACTGCACTGAAGACTGTCATAACAATGTCAATATGTGAGGGAAGTAGAATGCCTGTCTCGAATACAGGCACAGGGGTAGGAGGAGATGGGAGCATTGGTGGTGGGAATGTTGCACTGATGAGGGGGGTCTTCTTTTTATGACTAAAACCCAACTACAATCACATTTGTAAACACGGTGCTTAAATAAAGATATTAAAATAATAATAATAATAAATAGAGAGAATAGTTTTCCCATATTTAATAAGTTATAATTTCTAAATATTTAGACAAATATTGAAGCCTCCCTAGACCGAAGCAATAAGAATGTTATCAGATGGTCTCCTCTTTGGTTAATGCAGTCTGAAAAACAGTCTATGTGATAATTAAGCCTGGGGAGAAAGTTACAAATTAAACTCCTATGGATTTACCAGTACAAGTAGAAAAATAAGTGGCATTTTTGAAGGGTTCTGCAGCAGTACTCCAGAGTGTGGTGACCACACACACAGTTGTGTGGACTTAACTATTTTAATTTAAGGAGTACTGTGTGGCCACTAGGGTAACATCGTACTGGGGGTGGGAAAGGCAGAATCTCAGGAGGAATCTCCTCACATATACAAGATCTTTGCTCTCGCCCATTTGACTATCTCTCCAGTCACAGTGAGAAATCATTCTTATTATCTAAAAGTAATTAGAACAGCCATGGAAACTACTTTAAGATTTATTTATTTATTTTTAAAATAATATCTTTATTTAAGCACCATAATTATGAATATCTTTGTACTTTTACTTCAAGATTTAATTCTGAGCTAAGTAGAAAAAAATTCTAGAACTAGCTAAAGAAGGTGAGGTTTTGTTTGTTTTTAAATTAAATGCTAAGAAGCCCTTTGGCAAATGAAGCTATTTGGTATAAGAAAATCATTCTTACAATCACAATGTGATCTTAGCTCAGTCCAAATATATAGGAATGAGTACAGAGTTTATTTACTCACTTTCAAAAAGGACGTTGTAACTAACCCATTACTGTCTTCCTTGAGTTAGGAATAATTTATTATACTTAATAATTAAAATAATAAAAATAATTATGTTAACTAGCATCAATAAATAGTTAAGAAAGGTTCTATGCTATAAAGCAAGTAGTTCTTCTTTTGATGCATAAAAATTAGAACTAAAGAAATTTGAACACAGAGAAGCTTGGGATCAACTACTCCTTGTAGGCCCAAGACCAATCTTCTCAGAAAGAAAAATAACAATTAAGTAGGACAAGGGCAACAGATATAGCTCAAAGCCTGAAAGATAAGCCTAATATACATGAAGTTCCAAATTTGATATGAGGAAACACCTGGCTGTCAAGTTATACCAAATGTAGTGTGGGGACTCCCAGCACAAAATAATTACAATATTTAGTTCCCTAACACCAAAATTATCAAGACTATATCACAGAATAAACCCTGGATTATAAATTCATATTCCTAGCCATTCTAGCATCTACTGTCTATATAATATATATAGAAATACATATAAAATCCTTCACCTTTTCAGTTAAGTTGACTCCAGGATATTTCAAGATATATTGACTCCAAGATATATTTATGTGTCATTTATGTGAATGGGATTGTTTGTTTTTTTTTTTTTTTTTTTTTTGGTTTTTGGGCCACACCCGTTTGACGCTCAGGGGTTACTCCTGGCTATGTGCTCAGAAATCGCCCCTGGCTTGGGGGGACCATATGGGACGCCGGGGGATCGAACCGCGGTCCTTCCTTGGTTAGCGCTTGCAAGGCAGACACCTTACCTCCAGCGCCACCTACCCGGCCCCAATGGGATTGTTTTTTAATGTCCATTTCTTCTCTATCACTATTGGTGTATACTTGTGTGTTAATTTTGTATTCATTGCAGCACTGTTTTCAATAGCCAAACTCTGGAAACAACCAAGATGCCCTTCATCATATGAATGGCTAAAGAAACTGTGGTATATATACAAAATGGAAATTATGAAGCTGTCAGGAGAGATGAAGTCATGACATTTTTCTATACATGGATGTACATGGAATCTATTTTACTGAGTGAAATAAGTCAGATGGAGAAATATAGACACAGAATAGTCTCACTTTATCTGTGGGTTTAAAAAAATAACATTATTGTAATAAGGCCAGAGACATTAGAGTTTAAGGGCCGGAAAGACTGGCTCACAATATGAAGCTCACCACAAAGAGTTGTGAATGCTGTTAGGGAAATACTACACCAACAACTAGCATGACAATGTTAATGAGTGAGAGAAGTAAAATGCCTGTCTCAAATACAGGCAGGGGTGGTGGGAAGGTTGCACTGTCGAAGGAGGGTGTTCTCTTTATGACTAAAACCCAACTACATTCATGCTTGTAATTATGATGCTTAAATAAAGATTTTATTTAAAAAAGAAATGTATGTAAAAATACACATAAATATACATTATATATATATTAATCCTGTACATATGTATTGGGTGTTTTTCCTAGATCAGTGTTTTCAAATCTAGGTGAGACAAATCTAACAGGCATCACTAGGAAATTTCTGGGGAGAGTGGCTTAGCAGCTATAAGCAAAATTGAGGGATTTTTTGTTTTCTTAAAGAAGATTCCAGGGGCTACTGAGTACTTTTCTAGAAAATGGGTAGTTGAGGTTTGGAGATATAGAATAGATGTCAAGGTGCTTGCCTTGCATGCAGCCAACATGGATTTGATCCCTTAGGACTCTTTATGGTCCCTGAAGCCCAACAGGAGTGATTGTTGAGTTCATGTTTGGGGATGGCTCAAAAAAACTACGTAAATAAAAGGGGGTGGTAGTCTAAGTAAAAATCTGCTGTAAAAAATTGCTAGGGACAATTCTTTGATAGATGAAAAAGAAAATTACAAACTGTATTTTAATGCTTACTTATTATTAGCCATTGCATATTTCAAGTACACTTCATTGACCAAAAGGAATGCACCATTCTGGGTTTGTTTATCACAAGTCTCCCAGTTATCACTTCTTGGGCCTTTTGGCTAAGATTAAGTGTAGAATCTGTTCTTATCAGTTTAATATCTGATACATCATCTATCTGATGACAGCATATTAAATGGATTTTTGCACTAGAAAATGGAATAGGAGCTTGTTCCATCTATTCCATGCATCGACCTGGTATCACAGTACCTCCAGGAACAGTGCACCAAAATAATAAGAAAAAAAGACCTCAGTTATAAAGACTAAAATAAAAATTGCACAGCTCATAGTTTTGTTATCTATGTTTAATTAAGTTAACCCTCACCAAGAATGCAACTGGCATAAAATAAATCTTTAAAGAACTGCCAGATTAGCCAGATAGGTGAGACCTAGATGTTTGCCTAACACTGATGGACCCCACTTTGATTTGGTACCTCAGAACAATGAGTTGCACATGTGCGCTGCTGGGTATAGCCCAGCTCTGACAAAATGGTGGCTATGTGGACAGGCAGGCATTGGGTCGAATATCTGTCCTGAGAACACCCTTTAACAGGTTTTAATTCCTTCCCCTCAAAGGAGACATTTATAGCAGCACCAGAACCGGTGAAATATTTGCTGAGTGGAAGTCGGGCTATCTGGTCACCATCCTGAATTTTGAGTATCTGATGCAAAGACAGCTTGTCTTTGGAGCTGTTCTTTTTAAGGTCTGTGTCACTAAGTTCCATGGATTGTGGATTTGTGCTAATAAGTGTGAAGACAAGCTGCAAAACAGGATACATCTGGAATCACTTTGGGGGCTACAATTTTTATCATGCAGTGGTGGTTTTAGACAGAACAAAGTATGCTAATGCTGTTACCTGGCTGAAACTATAATAAAATAAAGCATCAAAAATTAAAAAAAAAAAGAACTGCCAGATTAGAGAAAATACCAGTCATAGTGAAGAGATGATTATTTCACTCCTTTTTTTTATTATTTTTGGGACACACCGGGCAGTGCTCAGGGGTTACTCCTGGCTCTGCGCTCAGAAATCAACCTTGGCAGGAATGGGGGACCATGTGGAATGCCGGGATTCGAATCACCATCCTTCTGGATGTAAGGCAAATGCCCTAACTCCATGCTATCTCTCTGGCCCCTATTTCACTCCTTTTTTGAGATAAGCACAAAATAGTATGAAATTAGAGCACTAGCAAACTAATCTAATAGGAAATTTCACACACACACTTCAGAGAATCAATATTATGTAATCATTTTTGCATTCACCATTATGATTGATTAACTCATCCAGAATGAATACATTTCTATGAAATAATAAAATACAATAATATAAAATGTAAAAAGCTGCCCCACTTATAAATTTATTTTAAGGGTATTTTTTTAGAAAATTAAACTCTATCTTTAAAATGTGTCTATTTCTAGAACCATTTATAATTGTGTAAATGTTCATTTAGTAATATTGACACATAATTTTCAAATACTTGGTTATGCATTTATTAGAATTGCAACACAATCTAAGGATGAAGATCTATGATCAGTTGGTTTAATACCATGGTTATAAGGTTGTGTGTGTAGTTGTTTTTTGTATGTTTTTATATGTGTGTGTTTGTGTGTGCATGCAGAGATTCCTCATAAGCACTGCTTAAGACAACATCCACTGGTGTTCAGGAGTTTCTTGTGGTGCTAGGAATCAAGCTGGAATTAGTCACATGCAAAGTATGTACATTAAACCCTTTGTGCTTTGGCTCTAAAGAGTACAGTTTTGAAAGGAAAATATACAATTATAATCTGTGAGTTTGTATAAACTAAAAAGATTAACAAATAAATAAATCATGTATTATATTTATAACCCCATTTGTCAACTCCTAGCTAAGCAGAAAGAAATAATTTTCTATGTAGGCATTGTAGTCCGTTTAAGATTATTGAAATAATATAAAACCTCAATCAGAGAGATTTATTCAGCCCTAGGAGGAATATTTGTAATGATATCTGCACCCTGACTTTCATCCAGTGATTTAGGATGACTTAGTTCATAAATGCTCTGTTTATTTGTAATGGATAGCTAGTTGGCTTTTTAACATATTTTGTTAATGGAAGTTTCTACCCATTACTTTGTATTACAGAGTGGCAGAAAGTGTATATCTGGAAATGCCTATGGCTAAAATGTTTCCACTTGGGTGTGCATGTACAGGCAGTAGAATATCATTAAAATATAATAAACATGTATATCGTTTCTTTTTATTGTTCTGTTTGTTCATTTGTTATAGGCACCACAGGGGATAATTTTATAGGTTTTTGTAATAGATCAGTTGGGGGGACATAAAACAACTGTAGATATTTGGGGGAGAAGAGTCTGCTTATTAGATCAATAACCTATAGGCTGAGTATGAAACTGAAATACAAAGTCACAGAATGACAGATTTAATTCCTTGAGCTAAAGATTCCAAATGTAAGCAGGCTTATGCAAAAGGCAGAACTTATCACTAAGTTCTATATCATTTTAGAATATGAGATTTTGGGACATCGAATCAACTATATATTTTTTTATCTTTATTCATTCTTTGTTCTACTATAACTATGTAATTTTGCCACGCAATTGAAGGGTAAATAACGAATAGATATAAAGATTACTTTATAATAAATTTGACCTGTACATTGCATTACTGTAAAATATAAATGTGACTCATATGTGCTGGAAGCACTTTAAAATTATGTTTTAGTAATCGATATATTTCTCTGTTTATGTTCTGAATGCTCTTTTATCTCCAAGATATTCTATATTTTAGCATAATACTTGGCATTTCTCAGAAAAAACTGACATATTTAGATACATATGAACTCAGTTGAATTGTTGTGTGTTCTTCTAGTGGGAATTGAATAAATAATTTTCTCAGTATTTACTTTAATTTATATCAGCACAGACAGTTTATTTTAAAAAATCAGAGCAGAACTTACTTTCAGAGTTCTGAGGTAAATTAGAAAACTCCAGGGCCTGGAGCAATAGGATAGGAGTGGATAGGCGTTTGGCTTGCATGTGGCTGATTCAGGTTGGATCAATGACATCCCATAGAGTTCCCCAAGTGCCACAATGAGTAATTTCTGAGTGCAGAGACAGGAGTAGTCCCTCTGCATCCCTGAGAGCTACCCCAAAGTAAAACAAAACAAAACAAAAAAAAAAAACAATGTTGGAAAAACTAATACTGGCATTTGTATATATTGCTGGATAAAAGTATGTACTTCTGAATAAAAGAATGTGACATATTTCTATCCAGTATAGCTGATGACTTATATAGAAGCTAGGTTTCACACTTTCATTTCTTTGGTATTTATTTATTTATTTATTTATTTTGGGTTTTTTGAGCCAAACCTGGTGATGCTCAGTGGTTACTATCTTTGGTATTTTTGAAAAATTAATATTTTGGCAATGTACAATATTGAGAATATCTTATTTAGCACCCAATTTTTTTGACAATTCTTGGTAAAATAACTAGGAAGAAGGAATATAATGTTAATGGAGAAGGTGACAAATAACTTTCCCAAAATACCTAGACTGAATGAGTCTTATAAGGAGTGTTGGCTGTTCATCTCCCAGTGAAATAGTTGCCAAGTGTAATGAGCTAGTACAAAGAAATTGGTGGGCAAAATGAGGTCTCTTTATTCTCTTTGGAGCAATGACCCCAGTTAATTAGTTAATGATTTGTAATCACCTTCCATGTTGTCTATATCTTCTTTTTCTCCTTTAGACAAAGGATTATTTCTAAGCCTAAAACTGATACAACTGCATAAAAAATTAAAGTATTTTTTGTAGGGAGTATGGATATCTAATGTAGAAATAGTATATTTGAATATAACCTATATGTAAGACTGAGGTACCCTTTCTGCCTCCACCCTACTTTATTAGAATTTGAAGTGAGTCTGTCTATGTACGAGAAGACAATTGGTGAAATCAACTCATGAAAAAAATTTAATTCCCAATAGCTAGGCATTTTATTCAGTCTAGTTCATATTTTTTTTTAGTTCAAATGGTTTTAGAGTGAGTTCTTGAATGTTGTACTTACAGAGAAAATAGAGGTAACAAGTAAATTTTTAAGCTTAAGGAGATTGATGTTCTTTAGCTTCAAAATCCTCAAGGAACAACTTATAAATTGATGAATAGATAACTGCATTTTTATTTTTCTGGGTATATGTATCATTTAACTCATATACACATTTTTTCTAAAGTATACAAACAACTTTTAGTATAAGGCTAAAATAATCATTTTTTAATCTTTTTATAAAAATCACATAAAAATTTTTCTATAGCACTAGAAAAGCCAATATTAAGAAAAAGTTAACTTCAATTCCAACAAAGAAAGGAATAAGCCCAGAGAGCATGAAAAAATAGTCCTAGGACATACTTGCAGCAAACTCTGAAAGTAGTAAATCATATTCAGGAAAATAAACCAGAAGTTCAAAAAATGCCCTCAGAAGCATGGGAATGCACTTATTATTTTTTGAAAGTATTTAGGTACCATGATTAATAGAAGTATTAATAATAAGATTTCTTACATTGTTCAACACCACACACTCTACCATTGTGTCTACTCCATAATCTACCCCCATTTAGTCCACAACATGATAAACTCCCTTCTGTATATGCATTCTCAGAATGTACCGCATTAACCATATGTTATTTCCTTATTATATCCCACATGCACAAGAAGTGATACTATATCTGTCTCTGTCCTACTGATATATCTCACCCAGCATGTTACTCTCCAGATCTATCTAAGTAGCCACAAATTACATTGTATGATTTTGTCTTTTCTTATAACGAAGAAAAGTAGTTTTCCGGTCTATATCTGCTATAGTTTCTTTATTCAGTTATTTGTATGGAACACTAAAGTTGCTTCCAGATTTTGGGAATTGTTAATAATGCTGCAGTGAACATAGTAGGCTAAATTTTATTTCATAATAGAGTTCTTGCATCCTTGAGTTAAACACCAATAATTGGAATTGCTGCTGGGTCATATGAAAAGGCAACCCTAGGTGTTTCAAAAAATGTACATACTATTTTCAAAAAACATCAAACCATTTGGCATTCCTACAAGCACTGGATGAAGGTTTCATTTTCATCATATCCATACTGGTTGTGTTCTTGTGATGTGTTTTATTCACTCTAAGGTGAGTTGATATCTCATTGACATTTTGATTTGTATTTCTCTGATGATTCATAACATAAAGCAATTTTTCATATGAAAATTGGTCGTCTGTATTTCTTTGAGAAAGTTTCTGTTCATTATTCTTACCTTCTTAAACATGATTTATTATTATTATATTATTAATTTTACAAGCACTATTTACCATTTTGGTAAATAATAGTGAGCAAATTTGTTCCCTATCTCTTCCGTCATCAATTATTTTACAGTACAGAAGATACTTTAGTTTGATATATCTTAATCTTTTTTATCTTTGTTTTTATTTTATTTTTAATTAGAGAAAAATTATTTTGGTAAGTAAGTTATTTGTTTCTTTTAACAAGCAAATCATACTTTATAAAAAATGAGATAGGAGGGGCCCGGAGAAATAGCACAGCGGCGTTTGCCTTGCAAGCAGCCAATCCAGGATCAAAGGTGGTTGATTCGAATCCCAGTGTCCCATATGGTCCCCTGTGCCTGCCAGGAGCTATTTCTGAGCAGACAGCCAGGAATAACTCCTGAGCATCGCTGGTGTGCCCCAAAAACCAAAAAAAAAAAAAAAGTCTCTGTAAATGTCGGGATTTAAATATGACAATTTTACTAAGTTCCATCGATGGTCCCTGGTTTTTAAGAAACTTGGTTAGCCAGTTAAATGAAATAAAATCAAAACCAGCTACTTCTGAGCCTAAGTTTCAGATATTTTACATGTACCTTTGTTCTTTCTTTTGAATTTCTTTTGCCACAGTAGCAGAAGTGCAAAAGCAAAAGATAACTTCTATCCTCAGGTGGAATTCCAAAACGAGCTCAGTGAGAGCAGACAAAAATGAAACCTAGCCCAGGGATATAGATAGTATAGCTCATAAAACATATTCCTTGCAGAGATTTAGATTTTGTGCACCCTACATGTTTCCCTAAGCCCCACCAGGAGGACAGAGCCAGAAGTAAGCCCTAATTACCACTAGGTGTAGTCATCAAAACAAAACAAACAAAAACTTTAGCAAGGAACTAAGCCCTAAGCCTGGTTTCTATATGGAGTCCATTCAAGATGCTCTCTTTTTTCCATCATATTCAGATGTTGGAGAAATAATTAAATATGTGTTTTTTGTGTGTGTCTGAGCCAAGAAGGTTCATGTTATTACACAAACAACCTGTTGCTTTCATTATCTAACACCACAGTAGAACATAAATGTTGTAAAATTTCTAGTAAAATGTTGATAATAGAAACTATAGTAGAACTTTATAAATAGGTGAAATATATAGGTTATATATAAGCTTAATAGATAAGGGTAATATATAAAAAGGTGTGAAATACTGGTTAAACTTGTAACTAATATATGAACTAAAATAATCATATAATAAATGAAATTTTGGAAGGAAAGGTTAATAAATATTAATTTATGTAAATCATTTATCCTAAAATGAATATGTTGTATTTTTATAATAAATAAAACTATATAAGCCATTAATTGAATAATTGAACATTAACATAACTACATATATGCTAAGCAATGTGCATTTAGTATAATTCAGTGGTGTTCTTTTTTTGTTTTGTTTTGTTTTGTTTTGCTTTTTGGCCACACCCATTTGATGCTCAGGGGTAAGTCCTGGCAAAGCGCTCAGAAATTGCTCCTTGCTGGGGGGACCATATGGGATGCTGGGGGATCGAACCGCGGTCCTTCCTTGGCTAGCGCTTGCAAAGCAGACACCTTACCTCTAGCGCCACCTCACCGGCCCCTCAGTGGTGTTCGTATAAAGAGTTCTACATATGTAAAAATATACTGGTATGTTTGATAAAATAGATTCAACAATAGGTCTTGATAATTCCCTTGCTCTGTTTTACATAACCAAAATAAAGTACTACTTATGTGGTAATTATACTTTATCCTATGAGAAAATTTTAATATCGTTTTCCATAACCTATTAAATTGAGACTATATAAAAATTTCTTTATTTTTCAAGACCTATTAAATTGAAACTATATAAGCTTCCCTATTCTTCAAAACACAGAAGAATTAATGAGTATAGGAAAGTAATTTGCTTCATAAACTCAAGCCATTATATTCAGGACCAAGTTAAGTGGCCAAATTAAGCAATAGGTTACATATATTCTCACTATTTACTGCTATTTAGCCCAACTTATAAGTTGTTTGCAATCACATAACATCATAATGTACTTTCTAATAAGACCTATTCCTCTATGACAGAATAGGACCATTTGTTAAAGTGCTTGTTATTGTAGTAGCCAATTATTTTAATCAGGTTCATTGGAGATGATGGAAATTGTTGCCCTAAAAGCTAATTTTATAATCGGAAATGACATGGTGAGTAATTAATAAAACTGAAATTTCCACTTTAGTTTATATTAAAAACACCAAATCCAAAGTCAATGACAACAGAATTGATATCCAATCTACAGCAAGCTAGATACAGAGTGGACCACTTATACTAGCAGCCCTGGGGGGTAGTAAGAGGGGGTATATGGGATACACGCTGGGAACAGGGGTGGAGGGAGGACAACTTTGGTAGTGGGAATTTCCCTGATTCAATGTCAGTATGTACCTAAAATATTACTGTGAAAGATATGCAATCCATTTCAGGCAAAATAAAATTATTATTGTAAAAAAATAACTATTGATATATTATCCAAATAGTCAATCTTCTCACACGGGAGTAAAAAGAGCTAGTTAAAGGTATTTGCTGGTTTCTATATGAAAACACAACCTCTTGAATAGATCCTAAGATTACAGGTATACATAGTATAATTTATAAGCTTACCTAAGAAAAATCTTCAGGAACTGAGAATTATTAGATGAGATATGGGCAACCTCAGCTCTAGCTTAATAATCATCATAATTCTCAGAGTCAGCCATATCAGAAACAAATTCAGCTGCAACCAAAAACATGATCCACAGAAACTCTTGCAGTTACTTTTTTCTCTCATTCGTCTTTATTTAAGGCTTCCTGCAAAGCCTTCCCTGAGTGATGCAAATCACCTGCAAAGCAGGAGGTGAACTACTGTGAAAAAAAAATTAGTATTTTTGTCATTTTTATGAATACAGCTTCTTCCATTAGGATGTTTTATTAAACTATTCTATCTTTCCAGTAAGCCTTTCCTCATTTCATTTGGGCTGAATGGTTCTCAATTTAAGGTGAAAGTATTAAAAAAAACTTCTCTGCTCTGAATTTTAAAAGACTGATGTTCCACATTAATTTTGCTGGCCTTATATTTTGATGCAATATGTATACAAGGATGCATGTGTCTATAGTTGTAAATTTATGATTGATAAATTATTTTATATAAAATAACTTCCTTTAAACTTATTTTTGAAGTATAATTGACATATTGATAAAAGTATATGATATAAGGTAATATGTACCCATATAACCATTATATTAAGATACTGACCATTTTCATTTCTCCATCTGAGAAAATTATATTACACTATAATTCTTTCATGTCTTTCTCTAACTCCAGAGAATAACTGATCCACTTTCTGTCTCTTCCCATAAATTTATAGAATTTATAGAATATCAGGAAATATGTAATCTGGTTTTCTTCATCTTGTTTTTATCAACAGTTCTATTTTTGCGATTTGGGGGTGGGAGTACATAGATCAGTGATCAGAGCTTATTCTTGGCTCTGTGTTCTGAATTCACCTCTGGCAGAGCTAGGGGTCTATATGAGGTCCTGAGGACTGAGTCTAGATCAGTAACTTGCAAAGACTTTGTCCTACTTGCAGTTGTATCTCTTCAGCCAGTTGTGTGGATAGATCTTTTATTTTTCCATTCCCTGATTATTGAATATTGGATTGTTTCTAGTCTGGGTCTGTTACAAAGAAAACTGATATTTTATTCATATTTGCAATTTTTATACACAGCCTTTTCATATAAATACTGAGGGTTAAAATACCAAGGTCACAAGGCAAACATATGTTTAAATATTAAAGAACACAAACCATTTTTAAAACTAATTGCATTATGAAATTTACAGTATTTGAGAATTCAGTCCTTTTTCTCATTCCTCACCAACATCAGCCTATTTTTTTAAAGAAAGATATTGTTAGAGATATGTAGTATGTACATGTGTAGTATCATTTGTTTTCTTTTCTGCAAGGAGAGGAGGGTTAATTTACTGGAACTACACTGAGGTGTTTTTCAGGCCCAGTGCTTAGATGTGTTCTCAGAGGTGCTTATGACAATACTATGCTTGGAAATAAGCCTGGAACTATTGTATGGAAAGCAGATGCTACAGCCCTTTGAATTACTCTAGGCTTCTCCTTTGGGTTTTAATTTACAATTCTGAATTCTGTGTTGGAAATAATATGTGAGAGAGATAAAAATAGAGAGAGAGAGAATGGGAGAGAGAAAATGTCTTCTATTGAGACAGGCATAGGAGAGAATGGGAGAGAAATGGGGACATTGGTGGAAGGAAATGTGCGCTGGTAAAGGGTGTTGGACATTGTATGAGTGAAACTCAATCAAAAACATTTTTCTAATTCGTTGGGGATATGTATCTCATGGAAATTTAATTAAACAATATTAAAAAATTACCTTTCCTATATTTACTTGGTTTTCTTAAAGATACATATTCATTTGTGTTTTGTCTGTTGAAATATTCTGCCTGAAATTTTAGGTGATTTGTTATATGTGTTTTCAGGATTTTATATATATTCTGAATCTGTCTTTTTACTAATAGATTTACTTTAAATAAACTTAATTTAATTGACTCAATTGGAATACATTATTTTAAACTATGTCTTATATGTTTGTCTCTTAAAATTAATTTTGGAGAAATTAGTAATTCTGACAAAGTGTAAATCAGTAGTTTTGATGCTGTATGCCTTTGATGTATATAAGGAATATCTCACAAAACTTAGTCCTAAAATTTTTATTAAAAATTAATAATAAAATATTTAAAATAATTAAAAATTATTTGCTGGGGCCGGGTGGTGGCGCTGGAGGTAAGGTGCCTGCCTTGCCTGCGCTAGCCTAGGACGGACCGAGGTTCGATCCCCCGGCGTCCCATATGGTCCCCCAAGAAGCCAGGAGCAACTTCTGAGCGCATAGCCAGGAGTAACCCCTGAGCGTCACAGGGTGTGGCCCAAAAACCAAAAAAAAAAAAATTATTTGCTAATTATAATTGACCATTTGCTTTAAAACCTATATACTGCTTTTTTGTTTGTTTATTTTGGGGGCCATAACCAGCAGTTCTCAGCAGTTAATCCTGGCTCTTTGCTCAGAGATCTTCCCAATGGAGTTCAGGGGATTATACTGGGTGTTGGGGATTGAATCTACATTGGCCACATGCAAGGAAGTACTGTACCATTCTCCAAACCCAGGTGAATTTATTTCACATGTAGTAATAAGACATGAACTTATGTTCTTTTATGTTTATTTTTATATAGGTATTCCATTCTTCTTTCTGAATTATTGATGACTAATTGATGTTGGAAGATAGTTCTAAGTTAAAGACACTTCCCTAGGCTAAAGAGGCTGCTGGTTTCTACCATTGTCTGATCTCTCATGCTGCATATATTATCCTGAGCAACAGGCATAGCCTCTGGAAGCAAACTTAATGTGGCCCCAAAGAGAGAACCATCGGTGGTCCTTGAGCACTACTGGGTATGGAGAGAGGGAGAGAGGAAAAGGGAGAAAGGGAGGAAGGAAGGTAATTAGGAATAAAGGAAGGAAGGAATGAAAAAAGTAAATAAACTTTACTGAATCACTTTATCCTTATGTTTTATTCATGGTATGCCTTTCTAGGTTTTTCTTATGTTTACAATCCTTTGCATTTGTTGAGTAGTCTAACCTGTGAGTATAGTTTTCATCATATTTCAAAGTTTTTGCCATTCTCTATTTAATATCTCTTCAGAGACTTTGGAACATCTATTTTATTCTATGAACATATTTTGTCCCACACTCACCAGTGCCTATATTTTCCCTTTGTATTTATTTTGTATTTTATTATGTTAATTGAAATCAATAATACTTTCTTCTATGAAGTTTAGTGTGCTTTATTTTCTCTAGTGTTTTTATTACAAAAGATAATTCTCAGTTATAATATCCTATATTTTATGTTTTATGAAAATATTCATATTTTTAAACTATTAAATGGAGTTATAATTATCAGTTCAGTTTACTATCATTGTTTACTTGAGTTGTTCACTACAGTTTTTAATTTATTAAACAACAATATTTTATAATTATTCATGCATTGGATTTCAGAAATGTAGCTTGTTAAAAAACAAATATTCTGTAGTGTTATATTTATAGAGCTCGGAACTTTTATACAATCACCTGGAATCAATTTGATACTTTTTAGTCTTATAAGGTTTTCAAACAGGACCAAGATGGTGTTTAATCCAGAACTAATGACTCCTTACTATCAAGGCAAGGCTTTTTTGAATCCTGCCCAATGTTCCATTAATCAGCTTACTTTCCAAAATAATTGGAAGGAACTGTCAGATCCTTAGCATCATCAACTACTTCTGTAACACATTTAAATATGTTTTACCTTGGCAGTGTCCTTATTACAATTGCCCAACTATTTTCAGATTAAAAACCCAAGAAAGCACTCCAAGAAAAGTTCTTCTCTTTTCTTTTTTCTTTTCTTTTTTTTTTCTTTTTTTTTTTTTTTGCTTTCACACTGTAGGATATGGGCCATTCCCAGAGGTATTTGGGGTTTACACATGGCCCTGAGTTCCAGGACAATCTGTAATGCTGGGGATGGCTGTCTTTATGTATACCTCTTTTCTCACTTCTTGTAATTTGTCTTGTAAACACCATGATCATAAAATCTTTAAATTTTTCCTCTTTTAATTTAGAGTAGACAGTTTTTTTTTTTTATAATTCTATCATTTTCCATGGCCTACTATGCCTTTTTCAGCATACTAGGGTGAATGTGCAACCTAATAATAAATCACTCCACAGTCTTATCCAGAATCAAGTGTCTTGAAAACTGTTGGCTTATGGTTTTGTCTGTTTTGCTCTGTTGGTAAGAGAGTGAATATGGCTCTTATATCTTTGCCAAAAGGCATAGTGCTATTGAATCTTATTGAATCACTTTTAAAGAAGAAAAAACTTGCTGCTTTGGCATGTTTAATAAATATTGTAAATTTTGTATATACATATATGCAACTATTTATATAAATTGGATTCGTTTGTAGGCAGCACTTTTTTTTTGATAGTGTATTGTAAAATGGTGGCTTGAAGCAATTTTCTCTGCATTTTTTTATGCATAGCAGATGTTTTGTTGCTTTCAGTTCTTCCAGGAATCTAAGAAATCTCCTACAATTTTGTTCACATAATTCTGGAATTGAGCAATTCTACCTACCTAGCTCTCTGATCTTGATGGAAAATGAAATGCCTAAGAATTTAAAAAGTAGTGTGCTCTGTATTTACCAGGCATAATTTATTTTGGCAGCTGTAGATTTCAGAAATCTATTAGTCAAACTGTATGTAGAAATGATATTCTAGTTTTAAAAATAAAAGTAAATGTACCCATTTTAAATTATATCATAAAATATGCTGAACTGTCCTATTCAATATATGAAATTTTTCAAAATCTGCAATTATGAGAATAAGTACTATCTTTTATGCCTCTCCAAGGCTGTGTGGCTCCTCTGCAAAATATTAATGGAAATCCTCTTCATTTGTTTACATTCATAAAGACTTCTAAAGTAGAAATGTCTGTATATTCTATACACTGTATTAAAATGTATTTACATTTTCATCAAGTAGCATAACCAGAAACAGTCTGCAGAAAAATATGAATATGGATTAACCTATGGTATAGCAATGTGGATAATTGTTATTATAGTTTTAAAGTTTGCATGATATTTTTCTCCAAAAATCAGTTCATTCAGTCTCATAATTATAGAAGTTTAAAAGAAGTCATTATTTTGGAACATAATTTTTATTATACTTTTACTAGAAAGCTTCATAGAGACAGATATGTAGAAGCAGGATGTATTTTAATTTCACTTCCTGAGTTTAAATCTATGTGAAAATTGGTTTGTAATTTAAGAAATTAATATACTGTGGTTAAGTGAAGTGTAAAAGAAACCATGTATCAGTACAAGTCATTTAAGAGAAAGTTGTGTAGCTTTCATGCAGCTGACCTGGGTTCTATCTCCAGCACCCCATATGTTACCGTGAGCTCAGTCAGTAGTGATCCTTCAACAAAGAGCAAGTATTTATACCTGAGTACTGCAGGCTATGACACCTAACACAGAAAAACAAAAGAAAAAAAAAAAACACAATTAAAATATCAATAGGAGTAAATTCATGAAACCATTTGATAAACTAGGATTTCATTTTCTTCTAGAGTATATAGAAGTGATGCAGATTAGGTTGACTGGTTATTTATCTCCTAATGTATAAAAAATAATACATATCTTTCATGAGACATGTGTTATTATATTCATTAATTTTTCTTTTTTTTTCTTTTTTTGCTTTTTGGGCCACACCCGGTGATGTTCAAGGGTTACTTCTGTCTATGTACTCAGAAATTGCTCCTGGCTTAGGGAGACATATAGGACACTGGGGGATCAAACCGTGGTCCATTCTAGGTTAGTGCATTCAAGGCAAATGCCCTACTGCTTGCACTACCGCTCCAGCCCCTAGTCACTGATTTTTTGTTTTGTGCCTTGCAGCTATACATGTCAACCAAAATGGGAAGAGAAAATTTACTGTGGTCCATTTTGTAATGTAAAATTATAAAACCATAAAATGAACACATTGTATGACCTGCAGCAACATTATGGATAAAGTCACAAAAGAATAAAAGCAGTATCAATGAGATTTAGTTTTCTTTTACAATAAAGTCAAATTTAAACTAAAATTAAAATGCTCTTTAGGAATGCATATTTAAGACATTGAATGATGTTTCATACAAAGAGTTGAGGCTGGCAACAAGGTATTTGGCTACATTTTTGAGTGGAGAGGAGATCTTTATGTGCAAAGGGCCTGCAAAGGCTTCTTAGTGCTTTCAGTGCTCTTCTACTTGACCTGGGTGGTTCTTATTCAGGTTAGTTTATATTGATATTCACTTTATTCATAATATTACTTATTTACTTAATTATTCTGTATAAATTTTTGCATGTTCTCTCTACAATAAATACCTTATAATAATGCTTGAAAAATAAATATCTCATTTGTAGAAGTTTACAATATATTCATGTTTTCTTTTGTAATGAATAATAAACAAGGAACTGGAATGGTGGTGCAGTGGTAGGGTGTTTGCCTTGCATGGCATTTGACCTAGGGCAGACCAACATTCAATCCCCCAGTGTCCCATATGGTTCCCCAAGCCAGGAGTAATTTCTGAGCACATAGCCAGGAGTAATCCCTGAGCATCACCAGGTGTGACACAAAACTCAAAAAAAGAAAGGGAATAATAAACAAAGACATTTCTTTCATCTCTCAGTAAGGTCAATAAAAGTATCAAAGAATAAAAAAAGCAAAAAAAAAAAAAAAAAAAAGAACTTTTTAGATAGTGTGTGCAGTCAGCCCTAGTTCTATTCCCAGCACCATATAATCTCCCAAGAGAAACAAGAGTGACCTCCAAGCACAGAAACCAAAGTAGCCCCGGAGTACCACAGGGTATAGTTCAACCCTTCCTGTTGACATAAGCACGCACGCATACACACATACAAAAATATTTAAATAGTTCTTGATTTCAGGATACTAATGGATATCTTAATATTAGAGCAGAGCCCCTTAAACTATCCAAGGCACGTAAGATTTTGAGAATTTTTTTCAGATTATTGAAGAAATTATTGGGATGGATATTCCAAGCTATGATCTTAGTACTGGCATCTTTGACTAATGCATCAATTATACTATCACTAGGATATTTTAGCAGTTTGAATACTGGGACTAGAGTTATCTTCTGGTTATACTGTTAAAAACATAAAGCAAAGTATAATATCAAGGTGAAAAATTAATAACAGGTCTAGCAGTGCTGTGTGGTGGATAAGAGAATTAACTCAACCATGTTATAAGTATTTTATCTCCATTTACCTCCTGTATAACTCTGAGAAAGTTTTTTACATTTTCAATCCTCAATTTTTTTTTTTTTTTTGGTTTTTGGGCCACACCCTGCGATGCTCAGGGGTTGCTCCTGGCTGTCTGCTCAGAAATAGCTCCTGGCAGGCACGGGGGGACCATATGGGACACCGGGATTCGAACCAACCACCTTTGATCCTGGATCGGCTGCTTGCAAGGCAAACGCCGCTGTGCTATCTCTCCGGGCCCATCAATCCTCAATTTTTTGATATGTGAAATAATTTTCATAATTATAAAAAGCTCAAGTGGTATAATATTATTGGGTATATAATGATTGACACAATGTATGGCCTTAGTGAATAATCTAAAACTTAGTAAATGTGATCTTTGTTGCCTTGAAGCAAAAAATATGAACAACGAAGTATGAACATTGTTATCTTGAAGTGCTTTTTGTTCATACTTGCATGAACAAAGGTTCCAAAAAGGAAAACTAATGATTATGCACCACTTTTAAGAAATCAAGTACAAATTATAGTTTAAGTAAGATTCTGAGATTCTGAGAGTCACTTATCAATAAAGATATTGCATAGTGAGTAGCTTTCTAAGTAAACTCCAGTACTTACAAAATGTAAACGATGCCAGGTGATGAAAATTAAAGTTTTCAGCTTTTTTTTTAATTTTAAAGTTTTAATTTTAAACTTTTCATTTTTAATTTTCACATATAAAAATAAAAATTGCTATAAAAATAAGGAACAAAAATGCAGAATTTACACATTTTTAATGATAGTTCAAGTAAAATTTACCTGTGCACCTTGATAAAAATTATTTTTGAGGATATTAAATAATTTATTGATTACACATAATAATGGGTGTTACATACAAACTTAATTTTATTCATAATTTTATCTGGTGCCATAATTTAATTTAGGTATATTGCATATGATGTGCCAACAATCATTAAAAATAAAATAAAAATTTCATTGACTCTGGTTGGTGACATCTTATGTTGAACTCGGGATACACAATACAAAAGTGAACTGTCAGTTAATCTACACCAAGATTTCTGAAGCCCATGGCTTTTATGACCAAGCAAGATATAAATAAATTTCAGAACCTGTCATTTCTCTGAAGAGTTCTGATAAAACATAAGTTGCACTGGAAAATTTTAATTTTAGATGATCTATTACTATTTAAATTGTGAGCAAATATTGAACCATTGTCATTTATTTCATTTTTATAATTTTCTTCCTATTTTCAGGATTTAGTCAAGACTTACTCCTGGCTCTGTATTCTGGGATTATTCTTAGTAGTGCTTGAAGGGCCAACTATAGGTGGTATGGGTTATCTACATGCAAAGCAAACATTCCACCCACTGTACTATCTCTCTATTCCCTAGTATCATGTATTTTTTATTTTCCAATCTAACAACTCTACATATTAGAATGTCTATACACCTTTCAAGCCAACCTACATATTTAAGGCTACTTTTCTATCACCACCATTTTTTGTGGACTAAAAAAATTTCCTTTAGGATTTTTGAATATTTTTCTAAAATATATTCAGTAATTAAAAATAAAATATATAAATTAAAATAAATTAAAATCTAATTATATGAATGAAATTTCTAAAATGCAAATATATTTATTCCATATACCCCATTTCATTTCTTAATTTATTTATTAATTTCCCAATTAATTTTTGTTTGTTTTGTTTTGGGGCCACACCTGGCAGTGCTCAGGGGTTACTCCTAGTTGCCTGCTCAGAAATATCTCCTGCAGGCACGGGGGACCATATGGGACATCGGGATTTGAACCAACCACTTTAGGTCCTGGATTGGCTGCTTGCAAGGCAAACACCACTGTGCTATCTCTCCAGGTCCCCCAATTAATTTTTAACTGTATTTGTAATGGCATTGAATCTAGTGTTTAATTGTTCTATTTACAATAATTATTTAGTAACAAAACTCACTTGTAACCCATCATGTATAGTTTCATGCATGCATAGTTATCTAAAAGTGTTATGACTCTGTTTTATTTCCCAATTTAAAACTAACAATCCTAATCCTGAAATATCCACCAAATAGTACCTTCTTTAAGTGATCTTCAGGATCACTTCTTGGCAAAGCCTCTGATGTATCTGTGATCAGTGTTAGGGAGAAACACGTTTAATGCCTATTGCATTAAACCTTGACTATTTCATGTAAAACTAGCATACAAAAAGATGCATGTTATTTAACAGTTTATGCTGACAATGTTGGGCTTTCCAATGTCCTGTGCTCGTGACTCACTGTGATTCCTTGATGGTCTTTCGTTGTCCACTGCATTATCTCCTGGATATCCCAGTGTCTTCTTCCCCAAAATACTCATAGGTTCACTATCCTCTGATGCCCACAGCTCTTGGTCACCCACTGATCTGTCACTGATTATCTGTGGTCTATCTTTTCTTCTTGGAATTGTTGTTCTTTGCCCATCAGGTTTTCTCTAGTTTTCCAGTCAAGAGTATGTGGGAGTGCACTGTTTCTTTTCTTGCCCTTTTCTGAACAGTTGCAGGGTCAAGATGAGGCTCCAGTATAAGGTCAAATAAAAGAAGTTACTTAAACTCTGTATCTGTTTTTAAGTGTTTGTTTTCTTTGCCTTTATCCATGTTTCTTATCAGTACCACTAGTTCTCTCTTATGGGCTAAATGTCCAATTGCATTAAATAAACTAGCTGGGGGTCTCTTTCTGCTCCTCTACTATAATAATAGTCAGCTCATACAATTATAAATGGTAAATATCCTACTGTGTGTTATTATAACCATATCTAAGTGGAATTATAAGTGATCTATCTCTTAGAACAGGAACCTATCCCAGTCAAATAAAGTATCTAATCAGATACAATCTTCTTACATAAAAGGTGTTAATTAAAGTTTTGATGAATCATTACATGACAGATTAAATAAGTGAGAGAAGACAATATAAATCATCCCCATGCTTCCAAAATTAATGTCATTTTATTTTGTCATCTAGTCATTTCTGGTAAGAAATTTTCAATAAATTTAATATTGATACTAACTGCAAATAAACATACTTGAATACAACTGAGTGAAAAGAGTGGTTCATCTAAATGATAGCATTACATAGTAAAATAGGAAACCAGGAGATATTTGATTTGCATTCTTGGATTAAAGAACTATGGGACAATAATGAGTTGCTTTTAGAATGATTTGAATTGGGTGCATAATTATGAGATGCTTAATGATAGGTGTTATTTAACAAATTAAAGATAACAATTTTGGGCCTCCCAACATCCTGTGCCCAATCCTCATTGTGGCTCCTTTTTGGTCTTTAGTTGCCCATTGCACTGTCTACTAGATATACAGCTATGCAGGATAGAGGAATATAGGAGAACTCCAAAATAAAATATTTTGTAAAATATTGAGGATAAAGAAACTCCAAATATAAATATTTGGAGATTTGCATTTTTTCTATCGGTGTTTTTGTTACTTTACACTATAACTGACTTTTATACTTGTTTATGTACAACTTTAAGAGCCTTGCGTAAATTAAGGTACCATGGCATTTTTCTTTTTATATCCTATTGCCTAGCACAGAAATAAGAATGGATGGTTGGATGGACTGATGAATAGATATGTTGGAAATAAAGAATGAATTCAGGCACACTTTCTGTTTTGTGTTATTCAACTCTCAATAGTTGACAGAATCACCAAAACTCCAATATAAACATTATTATGCTCTAATCACATCTAAAACTACTTAAACCAGGATCTTAATGGTAAAACCCTTGAACTGCTATATTAAAATTTAATAAATTGTGGACTGAAGCAATGGTACAATGATAGGGTTGCTTTCTTTGCATGCAACCAATCAAGGTTTGATCCTTGGCATTTAATATGGTCCCCTCAGCACAGCCAGGTGTGATCCCCACCAAAATGCAAACAACTTGCTATTTTTCAAAATCATTGTCCTAACTCAATTTACCTTAGTAGAACCCAACAACATAGTTCCAATACCTGATCCATTCTGTAAACTTAGTGTTACAAAAAGATTGAGTTCAGATACACAGGTCTCAACCATCCTCTATTCTTTATTAGCCATCAACACATATTTAACACAAGACAAGGGACTATTCTTTACATTTTGAGGCAATGACATTTGAAATCATAGTAATCAATTCTCCTTGGCTTCTACTGATGTTTTTACGATAGTTCTTATTTATTATGTTCTAGTTCTCAAATTTATGAGTAAAAAGGACATAGAACCCCTTGAATAGCACTTTCACAACCCTTTAACTATCTTCTTGATTTCAGCCTTGTGATATAGTGAACCCTTTTATATTACTGAAAAAATATCTGATTAAAAATGAAACTTAATAAAATAAATTTATATGGAAACATCCTAGATCCACGATGGTGAACCATCAGTGCCAGCAGTGCCAGCAGTGGCAAATGAAGGCCTTGCAGCTGCCATGTGGGAAGGTCCACAATTAATAAATTTATAAAAAATTTATAAAGAGTTTTTAGTTCTAAAATCTTGTTATTAAGGTTTAATTGACATGCTTGGCACTTTGAGAAAATTTTTTGGTTTTGTGCAGCAGTTTGGGCACTCGAACTCCAAAAGATTAGTCTTCACTGTCCTATATAATTTGATTCTGTCTGAATACTGATAGAACAAAAGCTTATTTATCAAAATAAATATCTCAATTTTTGAGGATACCCGGTTAGTGTCTTAGAACACAAGAATTGTCAGAGCTGGGTCTGCTCTTTGTTATAAAGTAGTGATAGGGGCTGGAGACATAGAACAGTGGTATGGCATTTTCCTTGCAAGCAGCAGACCCTGGACAGATGGTAGTTGGAATCCCAGCATCCCATATGGTCCACAGAGCCTGCCAGGAGCAATTTCTGAGCACAGAGCCAGGATTAACTCCTGAGCACCATTGGGTGTGACCCAATAAAACAAAACAAAACAAAACAAAAAAGTAGTGATATATGCTTTATGGATTTTTCATGTTATTATTGATAAGTAAAGGTTATTAAACTATTATAAAAGAATTGTCAATATTATATTAATTTTAAAGTGTAGTTTTGCTTTTTGTTTATTTTGGCATTCACACTTGGCTGTTCTCATGGTTTACTCTGCTCAGAGATCACTTCTTGATAGTACTTCATCGACTACATGTTGGTGCTAGGGATTTAGATGTGTTCAGAAGCTTGCAAGAAAAATACTTAATCATTGTATTAACTTTCTGGCTCAAGACTGTGAATTCAGTCTTGCTATTTTTAAAGGAATCTCAAGTAATAGGAAGAAGATAAGATTGAAAGGGTGTCCAAGCACACAAGAATAAAAATATATACAAAAATTCATCCCAAAAATGACTGGAAGAACTTATGGGAAATTACTGTTGTGGTGAAGCTAAATTCAGTATCTATGTTGCTGAAAACAATTCCTGGAAAATCATCATAATGTATTCAGTCATACAAGCTAAACTGAAAATAAAAACAAACTTTAGGTAAGAAAAAAATAGAAGGTCAAAATTTAAAAGGCAACCACCCATAGGAGGTCTTGAGAATATTTAATAGCTAATGGAGAGCCCAGGGATGATGTGTTATTAAGGATCAAAAATAGCAGGCTCTTGAAAATAAGCTCTGCTGGCTAATTAACAGTCAATAGTAATATTGCATGGTTGAAAGGCAGCCCAAGGGAAAGGAATAAGGAAGTAGGGAAATAGTGCCTTTGCAAAGTAATATTAAAAGGCTTTATCAGGTACACTATTAACATATCAAAAATGGTACTCACCCTCACAATCATTGGTTTCTTCTTGAGGATCCTGGGGCATGAATGTACTTGGGGTTAAAGGGTATTGGACTTATGATTGAATTAGGTTGTCTTGGTCTCCACTGAAGGGACAGTTACATGGATTTTTTTGCTTAGGTGTCACATCTAAATAAAAATACTTCAGCAACACAGCCTATACGACCAACTGTATTTTGTCCAGTGGTTTTCTAAAATAATTAAGGTATAACTATGCTGGACCATACTTTAAGGGTCCAACTCAGGGCTTGTATGTAGTAAAATTGTACTTTCCCAATTGAGCTTGTCTCCCTGTACATGAATGCCTTTTTGGTCCAAGAAAGACTGGATTTACTTGCTTAAATGCCAGTCATCATTCATAATATTCTAAAAATAATAGAATATTAGTTATTTCTCTTAGCTACCCTCACCAGTCTTTGTGGTGTTTCATATCTATTTGATGAGACTATGATTTCAGATATTTTTTATTTATGTCTAAGCAATATTTATAGATTATATAGTAACTTCATTTTTGAGTGTGGATTGAACTCTCATACTCTCCAAAGAATTATTAATTTTCACAGTAATGTTCACATCAATGAAGATGAAAAAAAACCACTTAAGTATTTAGTAAGATGTGGCTGTCTACACGTGTGTGAGAATACATAATAAATTTTATAAACAAAAGAGAAAATCACTGTGACAGCTGATGTGACCTTTAGGCTATTGAACTGAGTGAAGTAAGCAAATAATAACAAATATTTCATGATTTTACTTACTAGAATCCAGAAAAAAATCGACTGAGAAATCCTAGTCAAATAGTGGTCAAAAGCTTGGTATGAATAGAGGTTATTACCAAGGTTTTAAATTTTTTTAAATTTTTAATATAAAAATATTTTTTAAATTTTAAAGTTTTTAAAGTTCTGGTAAAATATTAGGAAAATGTAATGAAGGTATAGTAATTATAGTTAGTAATACAACGTGACATAATTGAATGTCACTAAGAGAGTATATCTTAAATATTCTTATAAAAATTGGAATTTGTAAGTATGTCACCTGGTTATAGTTAATACTATTTTAGTGATGATTTGTCATTCATATATCTCCAAATAGTAGATTATATCCTTCGAGCTTAGATTACTCTTCGTGTAAATTTTGCTTTGATAAATTTGGAAAGTATTCTAAGCATTTAAATCATTACTTAAATTAGCCCCAGTCTAATTCAGACTCCAGAAATCTTCATATCTGGCATCTGGTAGAGTCTATAATGAAGAACAGGATTGTCAAATATTTATAAATGATTGTCCCAAAAGAAAAATGTGGTTTCTATAAGTAGATGTTTTTGTAGGGGCCAAAGAGATTGTAGAGTGGATAGGTCACATGCTTTGTTCTAAGATGATCTAGTTTTGATAGCTATCATCTCATAGATCCCTTCAGCATCTCTTTGAGTGATCCCTGAGCACATAGCCTAAAGTATGCACTACTTATTCATCAAGTCTGTGTTCTCCCTTGAACATGTGTCTTGTTTACTTACCTCTGCTTTTGCCACTGTGGAGAAGTTCATGTTTTCTTATGAATATATGATGGTTCTCTCTTTTCTGCTTACATCTAAGTAAGTTTTATACAGCTTCAATGGAAAAGAAAATAGTTTCACAACTCTGAGGGTATAATTTGTAAATGATGTATCTGACAATGATTAACAGAATACTAACGATACCTGAACATTTTTACAGAATTCAAATATGTATACATTATATATTCAGTGAATATATGTGTTTACCAATATTGGAGATTACAATATTGGAGATTATTTTTGTAGTGAATTTCCTGTGTGCATGGGTTGATATTTCTCTTAGCAAAATCCACGCATAAAGAGAATAGATGATCAACATTTTACAAAAAAACTACATATATGTGCTAAAGAGAATATGATGGTGAAAATAAAGTCTTAACTTATGCATATAAAATAGATGCATCTTTATAATATATTTCAACAAATAAAGTGCTTGGAAATTCAAGAATACTTATTGATTTAAAGAAATTCATGCTATTGTGACCAATTATACTCTTATCTATTCTTCCTCTCTTTTACTTCATTTCATCCTCCCTTTTTTTAATTTAAAAGGGATTTTATAAAGTTTCATGGAAAAACTCATATTTAAACTCTGTCACTCACTCAGACTAGATAGTGGTCAACAAGTAGTTATATTTGCTGAGAATGAGGAATTTGTTCTCAATTTAAAAATCCAGTATCCAATAAGGCTGATTTTTAAAGCAATTCTCAAAGTTAATTATAGAAGCAACGACTTCAATAAATGGGAGATAAGGTGGGTTTTTTGGGGGGGTTTTCTTTTTTTTTTTTGGTTTTTGGTGCACACCTGGTGACACTTAGGGGTTACTTTTTGCTTTGCGCTGAGAAATCACGCCTGGCTTGGGGAACCATATGGTACACCAGGGATCGAACCATGGTCCGTCCTAAGCTTGTGCTGGCAAGGCAAATACCTTAACACTTGCACACCGCTTTGGCCCCAAGATAAGGTTATTCTGAACAGATTATAATTATGACAAATATAGCAGTACATACACTTTGAAACTGTTCCTTCAGGTTTTTCTTATTTATAAAAATGTTATTATTGCAAACTATTTGAAAAAAATGCATGCTCTTCTCATAATGAGAGTACTTTGATCTATGACAAAGTGAAGTATGTATGATTTATTACAAAGATGTTTAATTTTCATTTTATGGCATTATATTCTGTGAATACTTATGTCTAGCTTTTAATTAAACATGATTTATACAAATTGAGGTCTGTTTCCATTTAGACTGCTTTCAGTGTTAATCACAGTGTAAGTAGCCTTCACCACTGAAAGCATTCCTACATGATACTAATATTTAAATGCTTCTATGTGATTTATGTCTGAGCTCTAATGTTACTAGATACATAAATATGGAGAAATATTTTAGATATTTTCTACTATATTCAAAAAATAACTAGTTTACTACTACGAACATTTTACAAATTAATTTGAAAGGTAGATATTTTGTTTGTTTTTGTTTTGGGACCACACCTGGAAGTATCCAAGGCATACTCTTGGCTCTTCACTTAGGGATTGCTCTTTGTAGGAATTGGGGTTATCATCTGGAGTGATGGGGATTAAATTAAGCTTTTTTTTTCCCCTGCAAATTCAGGGCATTCCCTTGTTTTATTTTCCTGTGTACTACAAGAGAGTGAGATCACCTAATATCTGTTCTTTCTCTGACATACTCCACTTAACATAATATCTTCCATTTCTATCCAATTTGCAGCAAGATGCAAGATTTCATCTTTTTTTATATCTATTTAGTATCCATGTGTGTGCATTTTCATGTGTTTTTTTTTCACAGCTTATATATATTTATCTGTCATTGTTTGTTTGGTTTGTTTCCATATCCTGGTTTCTGTGTTAAATGTTCCAGTGAACATAGGTATACATATATCTTTTTTGAATTAATGTTTGTATATTATTATGAAGGATGCCAAGTAAAGATAATAGACACATTACTAAGTGGCTGAACATTGACATTGTCTTAAATTGCCCTGACAACAAAAGTAAGAGCACAAGTCAAGTGAGAGATTCTAATGATGGATCACATGTTTAATCTCCTACATTCAATACCTTGCACTGTAAGCAATGTACACCTCAAGGCTGCCAGTATAGCTCCGGTGACTGATGCTTTCTGAGATCATAGGGCAGGCTGTACTATTTACCCAGGGCTGGCACTGCAAATAAAATCATCAAGCCACTGGGATGAGCACTGGATTTTGCCCTTATAAATTAATAAATAAATAATTTAAAGATGATTTTTGTACCATTTGAAAAAATTAATGAAAATAATTTACATTAGTCACACAACGACAAAAAAGAGCAATAACTTATCAGAAAAGAAAAACAATTTTTCTGACTTTCCTCCTTTCCCCTTTTTATTCTATAGTGCTAGGTATTTGGATGTTCTGTTGTATTTTAATCAATTTCTTTCAGAGATTATTAGGTCTTGTTTTTAACCCTTTATTTGATGTGATACGATGCTCTAACCACTTGATTTTATTTTTTTGTTGTTGTTTTGGGGCAACCCTAGTTGGCACTAAACAATACTCCTGACTGTGCACTCAGAAACCAATCCTGGCAGGTTAGTGAGACCAAATGCCAGGGATTGTAAACCTGGGATGGTCTTGTGCAAGGCCAATATCCTACTGGTTGTGCTATCACTCTGACCCCTAATTTAGATTCTTTTTGAGCATAGTTATATTTTGTATAAATATCAATCCACAAGTTGTGAAAGCCCTCCAAAAGTTAAAATAGTACTTGGTTTCCAGAGAAGTTTATCACTTGCCTAAGGAAACATTTCATAGCAAATTTCGAAAGGAAGATTGACTGACTCTATTTGCCAACTCTGTCAGGAAATCGGTATTAGTATTGAATGATCTTTCAATAAAGTGTAAAATTTGCAGAACCACAAAGAAAATTACATACAGGGTGGGTCTGCATTTGTGAGGATCAGTCTCTAGTTGAAGGTGTCAAAGACATAGAAACAGGCTTTCCCTTAGTAACGTTTAGTTCTGTGGAAGATTTCAAGGAAAAATGGAATCAAGGGAATAGGAGAAAAGATGAAAATAGAGTGATAGGAAGAAAAAAATAGGGGAAGTGCTGTGAGTCTTCCAACTAGCTTTATTAGCTCCTACAAAGCCAGAATTGTGCTGTGCTTAGGTGGGAAGGGTGTGTAAATACTAGTGATCAATATTGGATTAAATTAGTCATGATTTCTTTATTTTTGGATCAAAATAGTAATCTCTGTTTCCGTTGCACAAAATTAGCATGGAAATTAGCATAATTTCCTGAATGTTTTATATTTCATATAATTTTTACATTAGGTTTAATAATGGTGTATCAAAGGTAACTCCCATTAGTCATACTAACTTTAGAAACTCTAGAATGAGATTAGGAAGTGATCATCATTTACATTTATTATACTTTGCATGTAAAGAGCTTTAGCTATTAGCCCTAATTTGCTTCTCATTGCATTCATCAAAGGCAAACTATTTAGAAACTAAAACATCTCTTTCAGTTAAAATTTTAATGAATTAAGATGAAATGAGACAGCGTTAATTGGCAATTGTTGCTGCAGGGGAGGTTTCTAAGCCTTGTAACTGATACCAATTCATCTCTCTATCAAGGTTAATTTGTCTGATGTAATTCTAAAAGATACACGAAATATTTCCCAAACTATTCCTATTTATTTTTCAGAATTGTAGACTTGAGTTCTTTTGGTCTTTCATTTGGATTCTCAATTCCATCTGAATTGACTTAATTTGGTTAATAAAACCCTGATTTTTAAGCAATATTTTGTATTATTGATTTTATACATTCACACATAGTAATAACAGCACTTAGATTTTTGTTTTATTTACAATGTCTAAACACATCTCTAAGCAATCTATTTTTATATTTATTTTGCTTTTTATTTTTTTAGTTTGGGGGCTATACTTATTTCAATGATATTTAGTGATTACTTTTGTTTATATTATTTTTGGTAGGACACACCCAGAAGCATTCAGTTGTTACTTCTAGTTCTGCATTCAGAAATAATTCCTTGCAGGCCTGGAGACCAGAAGGGATGTGCATGATCAAACCCAAGTTGTCTATGTGCTAGGCAAATACACTACTATTGCTCTGGGCCCCCTCAGGAATTGTCTTTGGTGTTATACAGAGGAATACTCCTGGCGGTACTCAAGGGACCATATGGGATGCTACTTGTGTGAGTTGCATCAGTTGTGTCAGTTGCGTGCAAGACAAACATTCTACTCTCTATACTTTCACTACAGCCTCTGATCCTTTTTCTTAACAAGTTCTCTTGCTCTTTTTTGTCTTTTCTTTAGATATTAATGAATGTGAAGCTGAACCTTGCAGAAATGGTGGAATATGTACAGACCTTGTGGCTAACTATTCTTGTGAGTGCCCAGGTGAATTCATGGGAAGAAACTGTCAATACAGTAAGTATTTATATGTAAAAAATTATAGTTAAATTTATATATAATATTTTATTTATATCACTTGTATTTATTGCAAATCTAAATTTAATGTAATTTGTTTCAAGAATTCCTCATTCCTTGAAATGGCACACTTCATACTTATTATTGCTATGATATTAATGTACATTCCTTCTGCAGGATAGATCTCACTGAATACAAAGCATGAATTATAGTGGCATAAAAGGAATGAAAAAAATAATTTCTTTGAAAGCCAGGCACAACTTTCTTGAGAATTCATTTTAATGTTGAATATATATAAAATCTACATTTCTAGCACCAGAATAGCTACTCTGGTTTACACAATAAACTCATAAACTCTAAACAGGTAATTGCTATTACAAACAAAAAAAGATGTTGAGAGAAGAAGGGATTATGCCCTATACACTAATAAACATTTTACAATCGAATAATTTTATCTGTAATCTTAAATTAATAAAGTAGGGAGATAATCAAAATTCAAGATAATAATTTGCCTGAAGCACAAATAATCAAAAACACCTCTCCCTCTTCCAAGCAGCAACAACAAAAGTAAGCAACGTTTTCAATGAAATGTTTTCTATTCGAAATCAAGTAATCTCTGCTAAAGATAAACAAATATACTTTATACCCCTATCTTTTATCCATACATACAATCTTTATCTCATACACACACCTTTTTGTTTAGTTACAGTAAACATTTCATGCCTCCTGTCTTCATTATATTTCAACATTTATAAATAAAACTGGTAAAGGAGGCCAGAGAGATAGCATGGAGTTAGGGTGTTTGCCTTGCATGCAGGTGGTTTGAATCCCAGCATCCCATATGGTCCGTCGAGCCTGCAAGGAACGATTTATGAGTGTAGAGCCAGGAGTAGCCCCTGAGCACTGTTGAGTGTGACCGAAAAAACAAAAACAACAGCAAAAAAACTGATAAAATTATTGAATAATTTATTTGAGTTATGTAAATAAACAAGATTATTGAAGACTAATTTTCCTAGTCCAGAAAATTTTAATTAAAATACTGAAATTGAGAATATAAAATAAAAACCTTAAAATAAAGAGGACATTTTATCTAAGGTTAAAAATAATACTTGATGCTGAAAAGATAGCACAGATGTTAAATCTTGCCTAGTGTGCGATAAAATCAGGTTTAAATGCCCCCACCACATATGTTCCCGTTACCCAGCAAACTGAGCACTAAATACAAAGCCAGTAGTAAATCCTGAACAGTGACAGATGTGGTTCAAGCACTCCTCCCCAAAACTACCCAACATAATAACTGTACAAGGGCATTTAGCATAAGTTGAAAGGACCTGCAGATATTGTTGAATGGATGAAAATGACAGGGTAAATAAATAGGTTCATTATGCAACCAGATAAACTGATAGACAACCAATCAACTAACAGAAACTATTTGGTAAATTCAACTTTAATGAAGATTTAAGTGTGTCTATATGCACACCAAGCACCGCTCTTGTGTCCCTTTCTTAAATTTTTGAGGCTTGCAAAAGGCTGTCTAATCATTGGAACTTGTACTAAAAAGTATCCTTAAGATTTTGTGAATAAACATATGGTTGCCATGAATAAGAACAAAAAATATGATCCCAATGATTGTTTTTACTGAATCTAAAATATGATAACAGATTAAGTGATCTCCAGGTAATACTGAATTTAGAAGCACATAAAACAATACCTTCATAAGATCCCATTCAAGGTAGAATAAAGACATCTTTGACCCACAGGATTCTTGGACTGTGGAAAATAGGATGAGAACTTCCTATTTTACAAAAAGGAGCATTGTAGAGAGAACATACAATTAGAAACCTGCCAAAGGCAAAAAGAACCACTCTCAGGCACTCAAACTCTACCTCTGGATGAGCCTAAGAAATGGAATTTGCTGGTGTAGATGTCCATAGAGAAAAGCTTAGAGTCTTCTGAAATCAGATACAATGAATATTAAGGCCCTCAGGTTTCCTGTGCACATATGACCTGGTTATATTTCTGACTCATTTCCTCACCTCTTTTCTGAACTTTTAGATTAATTTTTGGCTACTCTGCCCGTCTCTCTTCCTACCCTAGCCTGGTTTACATTTTACACATTCTTACTATGCCCTAATTTTTTTATAACAGATTGCTATAATAACATAATTATAGTACTTGTATATGCTCAATGAATAAAAATTATCTTACTAAAATGTATTCATAACCTCCCAAAACCCAAACTTGATATCCTCAAATTGATAGTCTTCTTAGACTATTTTTATCATGAATCACTGATGCATAATATATTTGCTTTTATACATTATTTTATGTTTATTTATCCAGTGGAAATATGAGTGATAACTTTTACTTTTTTTACCATTAGGTATTATGTCTTATTTTATCAGTATATGCAATTACTTTCATGCTATTTTTCAATTGAATTTTAATTTTTAAGTGATATTCTTTTTTTTATCTTTATCCAGTACAATAAAAATTGCCTTGCATATAACTTTGGCACTCATTAATGCTATTGCACATTAAATTGCTTTATTTTTATTTGATAAAATATTATAGAGTTCTATATTTCAATAAAGGTACACCGATAGATTTAAAGTAAGAGATAAACAAGTACTATGTTTTTCATTTTCATTCATCTCTGCATAGAAATTTCTTGAATATCTTAAATCAGTTCACTTATTTCTCATTCATTTAAAATAATCAGTAGACACAAACAAATACTGTGCTATAGTTTACTGTTAATACTAATGAGCCTTGATGTTTAACAAAAGGAAATACTGAAGGAAACATTTATCATGATGTAGAATGACCTTGAAAGATGCCAATTAACCATCAAAACCTTTGCTTTTATAGAATAGAGAAATATTTTAGTTTGCTGGAGTACATGCTTTGAAAGCAGGAGCCACTGATATTGTCTCTGCACCACATGTCCCCTGAACACTACCAACATGTGGTCCCTAAGCATTTTACAGGAATATTATTCAAGTACTGCATTTGCTTCCATTATATATGTAGAATCATATATATGCACTATATATTACATATATATATGCACTATATATGTACATATATATATGCACTATATATTACAGGAATATTCTTCAAGTACTTCATTTGCTTCCATTATATATGTAGAATCATATATATGCACTATAAGTATGTGTAGGAACACACACATATATGTTCTTCTTAGACCTTAATCCACTCAGCCTTTTCCACATTTTGTCAGAATTCATAAGAATTTATCATTATTTCTATCATAATTCAAAAACATATGAACATTTATTTCCCTGCAGCACTTTGATCAATAGCCAAGATAACAACCCAATGAATGGACAGGTAATTTGTGCTATCTCTACACAATTGAAAAACATACGCTATAAAAGAAGTTACATTTTTTTCAGTCCAACACAACATAAATGGAACTGGAGGATATCATATAAACAAAATAAATAGTAGGAATAAGGAAAATACTGATAATATCATTGATCTGTTGAATACACAGTAACAAAAGAAAGTAATGCACAATGAAAACATCTTGACATTGGATTAGAAAACACATTACCAAACAACATGGAGAGTGATGGGAACAATATAAAGATGGACTCGAGGTGACTTAAGGATAGTGATGGAGGATTTTAGTAACTTTGGAAGTTGTGAGGTACAGTAATGGCATATCACTACCATAGATGTTAGCATATTATAACTGTGTTGCCTAAATTAAAATAAAAATATTACATACAAATGAAAACTTTAGCTATCAATAAATACTATAAAAGTTATATGCATATTTATTTTACTTAAATAGTTATATGCAAACTATTTGTGGTGAAACAATATTTTATTATTTATAAAGCTTGTGTGTTTATACCATTTTAACATATCTACTAAGTATTTTATAAAAAGATATATTTGGGGGGCCAGAGCGGTGGCACAGTGGTAGGGTGTTTGCCTTGCATGCAGCTGAACTAGAGCGGTTTAATCCCCTGATGCCCCACATGGTCCCCCAAGCCAGGAGCAATTTCTGAGCACAGAGCCAGGAGTAACCCCTGACCGTCATCAGATGTGCCCCCCCCAAAAAAAGAAAGAGGCTATTTCTATTGAACAATATCATTATATGATTATGAGATAATTATCTGTTATTCTATGATTCATAACTATTTAAATAAGGGATTAAATAGTTCTACCTGCAATTTCTTTCCTGATAATTTCTGTATACATTTCCAAATATAGACCTTATTTACTTTTTTATGTCTGTTTATTTTACTTTCATTTTGTACTGCACCAAATATAAAATTTTATTATATTTTGTGTAAATGGAAGTTACTTTTGGTTAACATATGAAAACAATTTATAAGTTCATTGAACTTATTGGACTGTTTAACATTTACTCTAATTAAATTTCTAATTTATGTACCTTTATTCTATTTAAATGATCACATGTTTAGACAGCCTTTTCATAAAAACTTGAGAAGAAAATGATGAATTAGAATGAGAAACATACTCTCATATAAGCAGAAACACTTTACATGTATATTTAAGAGAACATGATGTTTAAACTAAAGTAAGTACAATGGAAATTAATAGCACTTCATTAACTAATCTAAAAATAACTAGGATTGTCTTCATTTATTGGGCAATGTAGCCCACAAGAGTCATATACATTTTTTCTCCTGAGTATTTAAGTATGTCATGATTAAATTTTAGAAATGGCAGTCAAATTCATTTCTATTGCTGACACTATGTCTGGAAATTAAGATTGCTACCGAGGGAGCTCTTACAATGCAACATCACTAAACCATTATGCCAAAAAGTATTAAGACTGGGCTAATTTTAGATAGCTTTATTAAAGATGAAAATGAATATCCTCAATTGATGATATGGATATTTTTGCAAACATTTATGAATTTCATGGTTTTTAATGTTAAAAAATAATCTAGATAATTTTACAGTCCTTTGGAGAATTCTTATAAAGTTTGTTTGTTTTTTTTTTTTTTTTTTGGTTTTTGGGCCACACCCGGCAGTGCTCAGGGGTTATTCCTGGCTCCAGGCTCAGAAATTGCTCCTGGCAGGCACGGGAGACCATATGGGGCCCGGAGATTCGAACCGATGACCTCCTGCATGAAAGGCAAACGCCTTACCTCCATGCTATCTCTCCGGCCCGAATTCTTATAAAGTTTTAAGAACAAAAGATAATATGTGTGAGAATATTTTCAACATTATATAAATTATCATTTCCTTAGATGCTTTTCTCAAAGAGCTAAAACAGACTTTATTACAAATGAGTTTATATTTATAAATATGCTAATATATGTAAATTTATTCTCTATATTTTCTTTTGCTATGAGTGTATACTGATAAGTTTAACTCTATTTGTATAGGCCTCTACAGGAAATCTGCTAAAATAATTCCTAGTAAATATTAATGGTGTATAATATTTTAGGTAACAATAATAGTGTTTTAAATTTGAATATGCAAATAGTTTAAAACATATCGATTTACTCAATTACATCTTACTATCTTGTCAGCAGCTTATTGTCAAATGATTTATGTACTATGTGTATAGCTCTGTCGTGAGAATTTTAAATATCAATTGATTTTGTTCTCTCAGTAGTTGATCCTACACACTGACTTTATTTTATTGAGAAAATTGATAGACTTAGTCATTCAGTACTTTGTTCAGATTACCAGGGTAGGTCAACTACAGAACCTGGTCTTCATCCTAGGCATTGCAGTTTTAGAGCCAACACTCATTTCTAGGCATATTTGATCCTGGCCTAATAGTGTGTAAGGAATATTGCTTATTTTACTGTGTAGTGCAAAACACTTGAAGTTGAGGTCTACCCTTATGGAGAAGCAACAGAAACAGAGTTTGCTTTCAAATACTAATTGACTGACTTGGGACAACACTGGTGATACTCAGGACTACTTCTAACTACTTGTGTAAGGTCATTCCCATTGCTGCTGCAGCTCCATTTTCTGGAATGAACTCAGGGCCATTTCTCTGGCCCAAGAAACTGGGGCTTAACATTGATAATTTTCAATTTTAGCTACGTATCTGAAAAAATTAGCTTTCTCTTCTAAAACTCAGATTCTGCACCTATATGTGGAACTCATAATATAACTTTAATTGCATTGGTTATTTATATTCAAGTACAGTGAATAGTATATGTAAAATGCCTAGAAAAATATACATAGGTCAATAAATGTAATAAATGCAACAGAGTGTTTAAATAAATTGATTCATTTGAAAAGTCAACATCAGTATATTTCATCTTTTCAACTAAATACTTTATTTTATATTCCAGAAACCTATTTTTAGTAACTGTATATTCATAAGAACAATATATATATATATATATATATATATATATATATATATATATATATATATATATGAACAACATATTTTGGGCTGGAGCAGTGGCACAGCAGTAGGCCATTTGCCTTGCATGTGGCTGACCTAGGACAGGCTTTTTTTCGATCCCCTGGTATCCATATGGTCCCCTGAGCCAGGAGTGATTTCTAAGCTCATAGTCGGAGTAACCCAGAAGAATCACTATGTGTGGCCCAAAAACCAAAAACAAAACAAAACAAAACAAAACAAAACAAAACAAAAAAAACATATGTCATAAACTGCTCTTATAGCTTGCATTCCAACTATAGGAGAAAATAAACTTAGAAATTCCATGGCACTTAAGGATCCTTAAGAAAAACAACCTACTAAAACTTTTGAGGTTAACTTAAACTAGTAAGCATGTGCATGGAACTAGATAAATGTACTTTGCCCTCAATGTTTAAGGAGTTACATAAGTCTAATCTCTTTGGATTATATTGTGTGCTGCTGAGAAATAGTATGTAATACAACAGGGGATTTGAGAGACAAATTAATTGTATTGTACATGGGTTCAGTTTTGTTTTTCTTAATTTTCTTTGGTTGAAAGTTCAAGGCTGGGATATCAGTGATGGGACTACCAAGAATTCTGCTTATGGGTGATTGGGCTTCCACTGTAACTTTACCCTGTCCTCGAAAAGAAACTAATAAAAAAAAAAGAAAGAAAGAAATTCCATGGCACTAATATAATTTTAATAAATAAATATGAATTTAACCATTAGAGGTCTTAAGTGAATGTTTTTCCTTTTGAAGAATATGATCTCACACCTTTTAATCCACAAACTGATCATCTTGTTAATATATATACATATATATATATAAATATTTATTGTGAACAAAGTGAATTATGAATCTTTCACAGTAATATTTAAGGTACATAGTGACAATGAATCAGGGGCATTCCCACCACCAGTGTTGTCCTCCCTCCACCCCATTCCAGCATGCATCCTACATCTGTCTTCTTTGCTTCCTGGACTGATAGTGTATCTGGTCCTCTCTGTGTATAGCTTGTTGTAGATTGACTATCAATTCTGTTGCCATTGACTTTGTGTTTGGTGTTTAAGTCTGATGATTTTTTATTTCTACTCAATGCTCATAAGACCAATTGTTCCTGGCACCATTCATGTTTCCCCCTCAATTTATCAATTTATGAGACAGAACAAGATGATTTAAGTTATTTGGTTCTGTTTGTAAAAAAGAAAAGAAAAAAGAAAGGGAAGGAAGGAAGGAAGGAAGGAAGGAAGGAAGGAAGGAAGGAAGGAAGGAAGGAAGGAAGGAAGGAAGGAAGGAAGGAAGGAAGGAAGGCAGGCAGGCAGGAAGGAAGGAAGGAAGGAAGGAAGGAAGGAAGGAAAGAAGAAAGAAAGAAAGAAAGAAAGAAAGAAAGAAAGAAAGAAAGAAAGAAAGAAAGAAAGAAAGAAATAAAGAAAGAAACAAAGAAAGAAAGAAAGAAAGAAAGAAAGAAAGAAAGAAAGAAAGAGAGAGAGAGGAAAGAAAGAAAGAAAGAAAGAAAGAAAGAAAGAAAGAAAGAAAGAAAGAAAGAAAGAAAGAAAGAATGAAAGGAAGGAAGGAAGGAAGGAAGGAAGGAAGGAAGGAAGAAAGAAGAAAGAAAGAAAGAAAGAAAGAAAGAAAGAAAGAAAGAAAGAAAGAAAGAAAGAAAGAAAGAAAGAAAGAAAGAAAGAAAGAAAGAAAGAAAGAAAGAAAGAAAGAAAGAAAGAAAGAAAGAAAGAAAGAAAGAAAGAAAGAAAGAAAGAAAGAAAGAAAGAAAGAAAGAAAGAAAAGAAAGAAAGAAAGAAAGAAAGAAAGAAAGAAAGAAAGAAAGAAAGAAAGAAAGAAAGAAAGAAAGAAAGAAAGAAAGAAAGAAAGAAAGAAAGAAAGAAAGAAAGAAAGAAAGAAAGAAAGAAAGAAAGAAAGAAAGAAAGAAAGAAAGAAAGAAAGAAAGAAAGAAAGAAAACCTACCTGGGAGGAGTTCGTCTAGAGGTTAAAATATCAATTCAAAAAGAGAAAAAAGGGCTGTAAGGGTGGTGCTAGAGGTAATACATTTGCCGTGCAAATGCTAACCTAGGATGGTCCATGGTTTGATCCACCAGCATCCCATATGGTTCCCCCAAGCCAGGAGCAATTTCTGAGTACATAGCCTGGGATAAGCCCTCAGTGTCACTGAGTGTGACCCAAAAACCAAAAACCAAAAAAAAAAAAAAAAAAGGAAAAGAAAAAAAGAAGAAAATCATAAGAAAACAAAACAAACAAAATCCAAAATCAGCAACTACAACAAAGCACAACTGCAAAATTTTAGATTTTTATGTTTACAATTTCTATAAATTGGTCAAATATTTCAGAATGTAATGAATAGAAAAATATTTCAGAATGTAATGAATAGAAACTAACAATAAAATGAAATCATTTTCAGGATTTGTCATCCTATATATATTTTCAGATGGTTTATATTTATAACTGGTAACACTTAATTCCTACTCTCTTATGTTTAGATCTGATATTGGTATTAGAACAATTTAAATATACATTCTGCAATAAAAGTTTTCAAATAAGAGATTCTTACAAGGAAGTAAAATGAGAATACATAACAAATGCAAGCTGAACTTCAAATAAATCTACTATTGAAATGTCATTAATATGATGAATCATATAGTTGGGTAGCTTAGCCACAGGATTTTTTGTTTGTTTGTTTCTGGCTCATAACTGGCAACACTCAGGGGTTGCTCCTGGCTTCACACTCGGAAATCGCCCCTGGCAGGCTCAGGGAACCATATGGGATGTCTGGATTCGAACCAATGACCTTCTGCATGAAAGGCAAACACCCTACCTCCATGCTATCTCTCCGACCCCGCCACAATTATTTATTAAATTTTTTATTAGCAAATCTATGTGTGAGATTTTTAGAACATAAATGAATGAGTTAATTTTCTCAATCATTTATAGCAGGTAGTAGTTAAATCTGCTTAGGCAACAGTAATGATTAAAACAATTAAATTTTCATCCTCATGGAGCAAGCAATATAGTGGTAGAGGAAAAATTGAATTAGATAATAACTGATGGTAAGTGCTGTGAATGAAAAGATCAGGCTAAGCTAGGTGATCCTATTTTCCTGAGGAACTTAAGGAAGGAAACTTTAGAGAACGCAATACATCTAGGTGCTAAGTAAAGTGAGAAAGGATGGTGGAAATGAGAACTTAAAAAGGGTCACAAATTTAAACATAAATAGGCCTTTTGTCCTTAAGAATCTTCATACTTAACTGGGGCCGGTGTGGTAGGTAACTGGTACGGCATTTGCTTTGCCTTCACTGACCTAAGATGGACCCCGGTTGGATCCCCCGCATCCCATATGTTTCCCCAAACCAGGAGCGATTTCTGAGCACAGGCTCAGGAGAAACCCCTGAGTGTCACTGGGTGTGGCCCAAAAACCAAAAAAAAAAAAATTAATTATTAAAAGATGATTTATGATTGCTGTATAATTGTTATGTGATGAGGTATTCATGATGATTACTTACACTTTAGATCTTGGTAAATCAATAGCAAATAATATTTATAAATTTAAAAAGCATTGTGAGTTCCAGAGAGATATATCATTTCTTTGAACTATTTACTTTGTATGCAGGAGGCCCAGGAATAGTTTCTGGAAGTATGTATTTCCCTGAGTACTGCCATGTGTAATTCCCAAGGAAAGATAATTAGTAACCTCCATGAACAGTTGATTCCTAAAACCAAATAACTAAATGACTTTTAATAAATTATAATTATGTGTACTGTAATAAAATGTTGGAAGACAAAAAATAGAATGAAACTATAAATATAGAAATAATTCAATGAAAAGAAGAATCATTAAATCTTTAGACCTAAGTGTTTATTTGAAAAGTAAGGCACTTGAGTCGTATGTATGGCAGTCCTGCTTTCATAATTCAAATTCCATGTGTGATCTAAGCATCACCAGAGCATTCACTCAGAGCATAGAGCCAGATATTATTCCCGAGCATCACTGGATGCTGCCCCAAACACTCTCTTTCCCACAGAAAGTTATTATTTCTAATCTGAATTTTATTCTGATTTAAAAAACTTTTCTTTTAGATATTTGAAATAGAAGTTTTTTAGCAATGAGTTATGTTTTTGAAATGATTGCCTAATATACATTTAAAATTACTGAACTGAGCTGGTGTGATCATACAGCAGGTAAGGGACTTCTCTTTGATGATACTGACATGGGTTCAATTCTTGGTATTCCATATAGTCCCCTCCATGCCCTCCGAACCCTTCCTGGAATGACTCCTGAGTGTAGAGACCGAGTAAATCTGGAGCACCCACTGCCTGGTGTGGCCAAAAACAGACAGAGCAAATCTGGAGCACCCACTGCCTGGTGTGGCACAAAACAGAATGAAACAAAACAAACAAAAGTTTTCATACCTTAAAATACATGAAATAGAAAGTGACCAGACATGTAGGTTAAAATGATAAAATGCATATCTAGAATATCTGAATTTGATCTCTGAACTTGCATAAAAGACCATTAAGCACTGTCATTACTACAGTTATGGTATTCACTAGCCCTGCATGTGAATCATAATCTTGGACCTGCTTTCTCCAACTAAAATATGGTCCCAATTAAAAAATATAATAATTATATAGGAATTTCTCCAAAACTCCAGTAAGTCAGCAGGAAGATAATTTATCTAAATCTTTTATCTTTTGTAAAGATGTAAAGTTGTATCATCACAACTATGTGTGATGGTAGTTTTATATTTAAGATTATTTACTGCCATATAGATGATCTGTAGCCTCCATAATTTCCACATAAATATGTAATTCTAAGTGAGAATTTCCGTATTTATATAATTGAGTAGAAAACATTTTAACTTGATTCCTCACATACATTTTAGAAATATGACAATAATTTCAGAAAAACAAAACCAGAAAATACTATGGCAAGTATATTAATAGTACTTGAGAAAAAAAATAATTCCACTATTACAGCAGGAAGTCTTTGCAACAATAAACACACACAAAATAGACACAAAGACAAAATTAGATTTTCTGTGTCTGATACAGAAATTCTATCTTCAATCAGATGCCTCTGGGTATATTTTTTCATCTGTTGCCTAACAGTTTTATACAGGCATATTACACTTTGAAAATTCACCTGCTATATGTTAAAGTAATAATATGAAAGAAAAGGCAGGGAAAAAATCTGAAAAATATTCTTATAGACACTCTAGGACTTTCTGAATACTTTTAATAAATTGAATCAGACTTCCATTATCTGATGGCTTGTGTTTGATTACAAAAATAATTATTGAAGCAACCAATAAGATTTACTTGATTTTAAAATTATGTCAAAATTTCTATTATGAGCTAAACTGCTTACGTTCAGGGATTTAAATTTAGTCTCACATTTATTCTACAGGCTAAAGCTCACTCCATTTCAAATATAAAGTTACAGGGAGAGTTTAGGAACACGATAATTGGATTTAGCCCTCATAAAATTTAGATCTGTGGTGTATGATTGAAAAATAATGCATTTCTCTGAGACTGAAAATATCAGTTATCACCCTATCCATAGTTCTTTGCAAAGAAGAAGTTGGATAAATCATAAAAAGTATGCACAATATAGAAAAGTACAAAATCATTTTGGGGGTATTTAGATGAAATGTTAGGTTTGATTGTGAAAGTGAGGGAAAATGACTATTTTATTTTGTAGTTGAGAAATTACAGAAAAGTACAGTGGTTTCTGCTTCTATCATATCAACTGAAGTGCTTAAATAAATGTTTTCACACACACACACAAAGACTATTCCTAGTCTTTTTACTACAGATAGAAAGTTTTACAATTGACATAATTTCCTGAAACCCCAATTTTTTAAATAATTTCAATAGCAGTGTAGTGGCAACCATGAACTAATTTGAATGGGTGACACCAAGAGCTTACATGACTAAACTATAATTTTCAATCAAATCTGCTGATTTGGAAGCAATAAAAACAATGAGACATAAAATGTATAAACTCAAAGCTTCCAAAGAAAAGGATAGGAGTACAACAGCCTCATTTCCTACAGAAATTTAAATTGATTGAAATTTTAGGTATAATTTGTATCTCCTGGAAAGGTAGTATAGCTAATTTGTAAAATGCAGATGGTAGTCTTAAGGAAACATTAGAAATAAAAATTTGGATACAGGGATCTGATGAAAATTGTGAAGTAGTACAATTAAATGCTGTTGCTAAACGAGAAAAATCTGTAAAGAGCATAATATTACTAAATATAGAATTTGATACAGGTAAAGAGGTCTATTTCAAATTAAAAAATAAAAGAGAAAGTAATATAATAAAGAATAAAGAAAGGGAAACAAAGAATGACTCCAAAAGTGTAACTGTTGACAAATGGATACTTAAGAAATGCTTTTTTAATTGTCTTTAATAATTATAAAGAATAGTAGAAGAAAAATACCAGGATGTTCTGACTAAACAAGTATTGAGTAAAAAATAATAGCTACAGTTTGCTCCTCCCAGGTTATAGTACACTCTACAATGAGTATATCTTAAACCCCAAAGAGGTTTTAAAGTGGCCAAGGACCTAAAAATAAATTTCATAATAGTTACCTTAATAGCTTCATCGGGTCAATAATACACATTCTTTTTAGTGTTCCAAGAGGAATGAACACATAAAGTATCCAACTTAAAAATAAATTGAACTTGAGGAATATAGTTCTATAAAAAGAAGTAGAACCAGGGCAAAGACTGTAAATCCAGTACTAAAATTTAAGGAATACAGGAGCTGGGACCAAAAAAAATAAATAAATAAATAAATAAATAAACTGTTCCTACAAAAAATAAATGTTAAAACTATAGTTATATAAGGATTCCTATAAATAGCCAGCTCTACAAAACACTCAGAAATTGAAACTGCAACTCTAGCTCTAAGAAATCCAAGGATGTTTGTGAAGGTTTGCTAAAAGAAAATTGCTTTATATTTTTTCTGGTCTTCTTGGGAAGACAGTATTTTTTAAACATCCATAATGTGATTGTTATATAAATAATGGTCTATCCTATCTATTTGGGCGTAACTTAATAATGCCATTTTATTTTATTTTAAAATTATTCCTACATTTTATTATCAGTTTTCCATTCACAAAACCTGAGCACTTCCCAGTAGAAATTAATATAAAAACAGATGCATTGATAACTTTAAGTGCTTCATGTAAAATTTATAACCTAGGGTACAAAACCCTAAAAGGATAATTGGATAAAATTTAACATGTCTTTTCTCTATGATGATGAACCATAATTTATGCATATCACAATAATATTTAAAATACAGTGATAACCTATTATAGATGTAAACAACATTGAATCTATGTCATTAACAATACTAATGACTCTATCACTAAAATCAAATATTTTCTTTTCATGATATATAGTTTACACATACTTAATCATACATAACTTGTCACTCATATAAAATTTACTGACACTTCTGCTATTTAATGTTAATAAATATATATTACCATTACACATTATTAAAACATTTGCTAGTTATCATGTTTTTGGTCATTTCATTTTACTCACTAAAAAGCATTGTTATAAGAAAGAGTTCTAGATTTTATCACAATGATAATAGGAGACAGCATGAAGTAATCTATTAATCAGTTTCTAAAGGCATTTTGCTTGTAAAATCTGGATGAAGATTTGGAAATAAAAAGAGAAAAGCGAAATATTTTCAGTGAATTCTGATCCCAGCCTTTGTATATTTATCATTAGTTCCTTGTATATTTAAAATACCAGAACCTGCCCAGTGGGTAAAACATTTGCCTTGCATGCAAGAGACCCAGGTTCTATTCCAGCTACTCATTATGGTCAGCCAGGAATGATTTCTGAGCACAGTGCCAAGACTAACCCTGAGTGCAGCCTAATGTGGGACCAAAATCAAAATAAACAAACAAATAAATAAAGTTAAATAAAATACCAGAAGCTGATAACTTAAGCTTTTGAAATATTTTTTCTAAACAGGTCTGAGTTTTTCTAAACATCCCTGCATGCTACCAAACAAAGCAGAATTAACAAGGCATTTCTTTTGTTTTTTGTTTTTGTTTTTGTTTTGTGGTACACACCTAAGGCTTAGTCTTGGCTCTGTACTCAATAGCCTCCTATAGCTTCAAGCACTACTTGAAGTGGAATCAAACCTCTATCAGCCCTGTGTACAGCAAGTTCCCTATCTATTATTCTTTCCCTTCTGTTCAAAATTGAGAAACTTGAAATTCTCGGGGAAAAAAAGGTAATTTATTCTGTGAGTACTATGCTTTTTTTATTCTGTGAGTACCATGCTGTTTAAACACACACACACACACACACACACACACACACACACACACACACACACACACACACACACATTGACAAAAAATAAACTCATGAACATTTTGTCTTACCAGAATCACTGTCTGTAGGTGAGTATACTCAAGTCTTCTAGTAGGAATATTAAATTAAATGAAAACCACTGATTATTTATTTAAATGAAAATATGCCTTTTGTTGAGAATCTTGAACTCACACAAAGGAAATGATTCTTAATTACCTAAAGAAAACAACTGCTAATTTACATTTTTAGTTGTTCACAGCAATCTCAAAGATTTAAGATGTGATCAATAAACACATATTTTAGTCTACTCAATTTTTGTTCTTTTTTTGTTTTTTTGGGGTCACACCTTGAAGCACTCATAGGTTACTCCTAGCTCTGCACTCAGAAGTCACTCCTGGCAGGCTCGGAGGACCATATGGAATGCTGGCTGCATGCAAGGCAAATGCCTTACAACTGTGCTATCACTCCGGCTCCTTGAATTTTGTTTGTAATATCAGACTTGGTTTGTGTCTGGAGTAGTGCAAGCTTTCAAAGGAGTCAGAGAGATAGCATTGCAAGGAAAAAAGCTTGCCTTGTACTTGGCCTAATTGAATTCAATCCCAGCAATCTATATTGATATTCAGAGTCCCAGCAGGAATAGACCCTGAAATCACTGCAGGGTGTGGATTCAAACTAAAAGACATTTACCAGTTTCCCAGACCCATGCAATTATATTGCTAAGGAGAGTGAGATTCCACAGATCTTTGTGTAGAATAAACGAATTGGAATGGCTGTTCTTATCGAAATACGCAACACCTGGTTGTTGATAATAAAACATAAGAAATACGGCTCTAAACTCTGGAAAAAACTAAGATGCCCTTCAACAGACAAATGGCTAAAGAAACTGTGGTACATATACACAATGGAATTTTATGCAGCCGTCAGGAGAGATGAAGTCATGAAATTTTCCTTTACGTGGATGTACATGGAATCTATCATGCTGAGTGAAATAAGTCAGAGGGAGAGAGAGACACAGAATAGTCTCACTCATCTATGGGTTTTAAGACAAATTAAAAACATTATTGCAACAATCCTCAGAGACAAAGAGAGAACAGCTGGAACTTCCAGCTCATTTCATGAAGCTCACCACAAAGAGTGTTGAATGCAGTTATAGAAATAACTACACAGAGAACTAACACAATCATGTGAATGAATGAGGGAACTGGAAAACCTGTCTCTAGTACAGGTGGGGGTGGGGTGGAATGGAGGGAGATTTGGGACATTGGTGGTGCGAATGTTGCACTGGTGAAGGGGGTGTTCTTTACATGACTAAAACCTAATCACAATCATGTTTGTAATCAAGATGTTTAAATAAATATATATATAAAAAGAAATAAGGCTCTGATAAAAATTTTGAGACATTTTAATTACAAGGAAAACAGGCCAAATTAATTTCTTTAATTAGGGGGGCAATTTAAAAAATATGTTTGAACCAGTATGTAAAGAAGGCATATCGACCTTTTGGGGCTTCTGTTTTTTATTCTCATACCCTTTGTTTCCGTGCTTTGAAAACTCAGAAGTTCCCATGTTCTCCCAGAGACGTTTGATTTCTACCTAAATTTTCACTCTATTCACTCCTTTGCTTGAAAGGTCATTTTAGTGTATTCGAATATAGCTTCTATTCTTCAATTATAACAATATATTTACTTGAAGTGACTTCTTTTAATGAATAATAAGTAGTGCAATGAATTATACAGGAAAAGGTTACTTGCAAAATGACAGTCAGCTTGTAATTGTACCCAAGATGAAAACAATTCATTTACTTTAAACTGTTCTTAGCATTGCAAAATATCAGCCTTTTATACACATTTTAACCTCTTTTGTTGTCTGGTGGATTTTCTCACAGGCACTTAGAGTGAGTTCATTCATTATGCAGAACTCTGCAGTCACTATAGAGTGATTCATTGTAACCTTAGCTGTTTTATCTAGTGCTAACAATTAAAACTCTTTTAATTTGCTCAGTGTAATAAATTTTAGGAAAAAGTATTATGAAGTACACCATAAAATTGTGTCCAAAGAAATGGCTAAGCAATAAACACACATACACACACACACAAAATTATTTTCTTCATCTGATTGTGATCCAAAAAATTAAATTCTTTGGTTATGGCTTACCTGTACCTATTAGAGATTCACCAGTTTTTCAGCTTATCTGCTCTACTAAGAAATACAAAATTAAAACTTGTGACCAAAAAAACCTTTGATTTATGCTCAATAATATTTTTGAAATTATGATCCATTTCAAATCATTGCTTTGTTAGTAATAATAGGTAGATGGCTCAAAACAAGAGTATTATTATCTCACTATAGTCTACTAAATTAAAAATAGCTCAAAAACAGTAGGGAAGATTTAAATACTTTGCCATTCAAAAAATGTTACCCACACCAGAAAAAATATATCTAAATTAAACCATCCCAGTACTGATTATCATTGAGATACTCCCTAGAATTCTCAAGAAAGCCTGGTGACACACCCAGCCATACTCAAACCAGGTATTAACCTGAGTGTTGAGTGCATGGGCCTTATAATACAGTTTAATAATGCTTGACCCTGCAGTGCTGGGCAACATCCATGTGATCCCCACAACATTTAAGGACTACCAAAGTTACACACACCAATATGCAGTATTAGAAATCAACTTTAGGCCATTGAACCTATTATCCTGATTCTAGGATATCATACTCCTCATACTTAATATTTTCTCCTCTCTGAGGAAGTACTCAGAAGACCATATGTGATGCTGGGTTTGAACTAGTGTTGACTGCATGCAAGGCTTGTGCCTGAACAACCAGTACTCTCTCTGGTACTCTAGTAGGAGTTGTAATTCTAAATAAATATGGAGAAAACTGGAGTAATAGTACAACAAATCAGGCACTGGAGTTTGACTCCCTGCATCTTATATGGTCCCCCAAGCTCCTCCTTGAGTAATTTTTGAGTATAGAGTCTGAGCACCTTCTGGTGCTCAAAGTAAAAATAAAATAAAATAAAATAAAATAAAATAAAATAAAATAAAATAAAATAAGCAAATAAATAAATATGTGGATTAATGCAAGATAAATACTGCATAATTCCATATTGTTCAGATAATAAGTGCAAGGCATTACTACTTTGCTATTGTTTCTGTCAGGCCTTGTCTATGGTAGTAGTGTATGTATATCTCCACAAATTAGTCAACTCACATCTCTGTTTAAGTGTTGAATAATTGATTACTAAATAGGATATATAGTGTTTTACACACATTCACACATACATACATATTCTTAATTAGAAAATAGTTAAATTATATTTTTTCTAGTTACAATTATACATCAAGTATATAGTGTTTTACACACATTCACACATACATACATATTCTTAATTAGAAAATAGTTAAATTATATTTTTTCTAGTTACAATTATACATCAAGTAGGTTCAAGAATATCTCTATGCCATTTAACAGCAAGTAATAGTGTCTGATAGTCCACTTGTAAAGCCTTTGACATTTCACTTGTTTTGAAAGACACTTAAGTCTATTTTCTTCTAATTATAAAAGTAATATGTATCTTAAAATATATTTGGAAGACAGAAATGTAATTCACTAAATTTTTACCTTGAAAATTGAACTCAATATTATGTAGCATGATATTAAGGGCCATTGTTTATTTTTGCATTTTTCTTTTTACGTTATATCTTGTCTAAATGGACAAGTTAGTCTAAATGAACTAATCCTTTACAGACCTAAAAATCACTCCTGGTTTGGGGATCATATGCGATGCCTGGGAATTGAAAGGCGATCTGTCCTAGGTTAGCAAATGCAAGGCAGATGCCCTACTGCTTGCACCATAATCCGGCCCCGACCTAAATTTTTCAAGAATATTTTTTCCATAGTGTATTTCTTTGCTTTGTTTTTAAATAACCTATAGAAATAAATACCTATAATACCTGTACAAATAAAACGGACCTATACAAACCCTATGCAGTTGAGCAACTAAATCTTATTTTAGTTAAATTCATGTCTGTGTGTGGGGAGACTTCATATAATTAGATTAACATAAAATTGTGAAAGAAAATATTTCTTATTTAAACATAGTGAATGAACTATGCCAGAGATTAATTTGAAAATAAAAAAAAACACAGAAAAATTGTGGGATTGGTCTAATGCTCTTTAACAATGTTCAGTACATGCTAAAAGTGAGACTACTTTACATTCTTGTCACAATTCCTCTGCTAAGAATATAATAGTACATTTTTGAAATTCTAGGAAAGGATAGCCAAGTAAATTGTCAACTAGACTTCTTTTATTATTGAATTAAATCACTATTTTTAAAATTCTACCTTAATCAGAGAGTATTGATAGACGATGAAACCTGAAAAAATCATGTTTCATTTAGTATTTTATGTTACTAATTAGTCATGCTTACAAGAAATGGGAGCTAAACCTGAATTTTAAAATGAGTACAAGGTGTGTGGTATAAATATAATCAGCTGATTTACTTTCCTCATGTTTATTCTTTCCTCTGCTAGTGCATATAATGAATATTGGGCCTGCATTAAAGTGAGCATGACAGAAAAGAGAAATAAACTTTGAGAATCAAAGTTTATATTCATATAAATGTTTAATTGGCATTTGGTTATTTGTTCATTGTGCATTTTAAACAGAAAGCTATTGGAAGTTAAGATTTACATCTACACAAATAATTTCTGTGGTAAAACACAAATCTCTTAATGAAATGCTATTAGGAATTTTGGAAATGATACATAAAATCTTATTTTGTGTCAAATTATACTGATATGATAAAAAGTACTAATTTCATGTTTCAAGATGTTGACACTGAAATAGTTGTTTTCACAATTTATCCTGTAGAATCTATTAAACAAATAAGAATACTATGCACAGTAACTAGGTGTTGGATGAAGAGAGTAGGGGAAGGAAGGAAGGAAGGAAGGAAGGAAAGAAGGAAGGAAGGAAGGAAGGAAGGAAGGAAGGAAGGAAGGAAGGAAGGAAGGAAGGAAGGAAGGAAGGAAGGAAGGAAGGAAGGAAGGAAGGAAGGGAGGGAGGGAGGGAGGGAGGGAGGGAGGGAGGGAGGGAGGGAGGGAGGGAGGGAGGGAGGGAAGAAAATTCATGTCCCAGAGGCAAGGAAGGAAACTGGAAACATAGTTGGTGGGAAATGTTTATGGGTGAAGAGTTGTGCACATGTAGGACTGAAACTCAATCATGAACAAGTTTGTAATAATGGTGTTTAAATAAAAGGAAATGACTAAGAATATTCAGCATATATTGTCTTCTAAGTAAAATATTAAAACAGTTCTTACAATATATAAAAGAATGGATGGCCAATGGGAGAGAAAAATAATAACGCAATAGACATCCTCGAGGAGGCAATTCATACCCACCACAATATCTTATGAGTTCCTAGTTATCAAACATTGCTAACTTTAAATTAGTTTTGACTAGGTTACTTTCTACTTTACTCTTCTACTTTACATTAGCCATAATGGTTTAAAGAATGCATGAAGCCAGAGAGATAGGACATCCAGTAGGGCATTTGCCTTGCATAAGGCCATCCCCACTTCTATCCTGGCATCTCATATGGTTCCCCAAGGCTGCCAGGAGTGATTCCTGAGCACAGAATCAGGAGTAACCCTGAGTGATGTTGGATTGTGCTCATAAAACCAAAAATAAATATATAAAGTTTGCCTTGCACACAAACATGAAAAATACTGCAACAAGTATCTATTAAATTATCCATGAGTAACAGTCTATATTGATCTTTCAGCCCACAAATCATGGCAGAAACAATGATTAAAAGCACAAATTGAGAAATTGGATATTATTGTATATCATTGTAAACATGATGACCAAGTGTTCAATGTGTCATTTATCATGGCTTTTCCATATTACCTACATTATAAGATCACTCATAGATGCAGCAACCATAATGATCTCAGTATGTTATATCACAATATTTATCATTTATCTTTTGATTATAGATCTGTTTGAAGACAATTACTGTACCTATGATTGTAAGGGAAGTGCTCAACCTCTTTGAACTAAATTGCCTCAATTAGAATTAGAAAATGAGATCTGGGCCAGAGAGATAGCACAGCTGTAAGGCATTTGCCTTGCACACGGTGGACCCAGGACGAATCTTGGTTTGATTCCTGGCATCCCATATGGTTCCCCAAGCTTAACAGGAGTAATTTCTGAGCAGAGGACCAGGAGTAACCACTGAGCACCTCTGGGTGTGGTCCAAATTAAAACAAATAATGGATATCTGAATAGGTAGTATAGGTGTTAGGACTATGCAAAGTATGTATTCAGTCCAAAGAACTGATTATGTCCTAGTGTTTCAGAATGTAATTGAATGTTATTTGACCCAGAAAGTTCAGAATACCTACTGGTCTTGAACTCTGCACGGTATAAAGCAGCCCACACCATATCCACATGTCCTAGTACTGAACTGATGGTTCCATTGACAGTATATCACTTGGTACTGAATCCCCTGAACAGTCCTTGAAATTCTCTTCTCTCTCAGCTCCCTAAAGATATTAAAATAAAAGTGCAAGTGGAAAAACCATTCATGGGGTTATTTGGGGATATAATCCCTGACAATTTTCTTTCTAATATGTGAAGGCTTCATTTTTATGTGTCAGGAATGTCTATGACACAAAAGAAGGAACTGAAATAAGGGATAGCTATGGAGCATTTTTCTAGAGATAATTACAATGCTTAAGTATTTTTGCTTTGAATTGCTGAAAAGAAGAATATTGAAAGCAATAAGCAGGTGCAGGAAGCTTTCAGCAATAGTGAATAAAATTCCACCACTGTAGAGAGGAATTTCTCACAATGAGCCTCTGTTGACTTAGTTAAATATGTTTTTGTAGGCCTATATCAGGCACTATGGAAAGTGTAAGGAATGTAATGGTCTGCCTAACAAGACACTAATGAATCATCCCTGTTCTGAAGGAATTTTCTATACGATGCTAAAAAAAAAGAATTTATAAATTTTTAAATGCACAATACTATAATTGCATACAAAGTGTCATCTGTGACACAAGTATGCTTAGAGGCTTTTTATATCCTAGAATTGGCTCAGTTAGTTGAGCTTAATGTACAAGTGAGACAAGGAAAATAAGGACAGTGACATGGATTAAAAAAGTATTTCATGCACTGCTATTTAAGTGAAATTAAGACTGTGACAAATTTCAAACATCTAAATGGATGCCTTTTTTTATTTTTTAGAAATGGGGGTTAATTAGGAATAAAAATCAAATTAGAAGGATGACATTTCAAAAGCTGTGTTTTGAGTTCAATGCATAGACAGAATGAAGATGAGTCAATTAAGCAGGATTGAGTTAATGGCCGTTTGACTGACTTAGAACAAGACAAATGTGAGAATTATGTAAGCAACAAATTAACCACATGATTGGACAACTGATAATACCAAGAATACCATTTTGCAACTTGATTTCAAGCTATCTTTTGTTTTAGTGCTTTCCAAACATAAAGTTCTGATACACTTATTACAATACTAAGTTATTATTTATTGCTCTCACTTTGTTGGTGATGAAGAAATGTTGAAAGGGTAAGAGGCTTATTCTCAAGAGCAAGTCAGCATGCATAGAGACTGTTCTGATTAAAATAATATTGCTGCTATCAAACTGTAGATGTCATAGATTCTAATACAATATACTCCTGAATCACTCCAACAACTTTTTCTACTCAATAGATCAAGAAGCTTCCTTCCCATTATCTCTGCCCTGTGTTTATTTATTGGTATTTATAAAATCATATACATATTATTTTGAAAAAAAATAAAAGCTATGGTGTTCAGGATTTACTCCTAGCTCTGCATTTAGGAATTACTTGTAGTGGTTCTTGAGGAGTGGGTATATTGATTGGCAGGAATTGTACCCAAGTTAGTCGTATGCAAGACAGGTATACACCCTAAGTGTACTATGGCTCAAGACATTAAAGGAACTTAATTATTTTTTATAATTTTAATTTTTTCATATATGTGTCATATTTTTAAATTTAATGTTTATAATGTTTAGCCCTAAACAACTCTTAGAGTAAAACTTAAGATAGATACATGTTATTATCTTATTTTCTTATCAATCAACTTTAATTGAGGTGTATTACAATAATATTAATATTAATGTTTAAACATACAATGTTATTGCTCCACACTCATCACCAGATGACAATAATCCTTCTTCCATTTCAGTCCAGATGTTGCTTCTGTTCTCACCTACAAGCAAGCTCAGTTCTCTAGGTAGAATCTCAAGGCTTGTTTCTCTCTGTCTATTCCCTTACTTTATTTATTTTATTTTTAATCTATTTACTCTTTTTTAAATAGTATCACCAGTATTATTTTATAATACAAGGTTGCAACATCCTGCCCTCTCCCACACTTCCACATCTTCAGGTCATAATTCCCTTAGCCATATCTCAGGATTGTTTCCTTTGCAAACCACTTAATTCTTTGCTTTGAATATGAAAGAGGTTAGCTGGTGTTTTTCTTTTTATTCCTGCTCACTTTATGTAGGATGCCTTTCTCTGGATGGAGAAAACAGCAATATTTTAACCTTACTGATAGTTGAGTTTTAATAGTAAATTAACTATTTAATAAGCATTATATACATATATCAAAATTAATCTGCTCATTTTTACTGGATACTTTAGTTATCTCCAGATACTGTTATTTGTTTGTTTGTTTGTTTTTGTTTTTTTGGGCCACACTCGTTTGATGCTCAGGGGTTACTCCTGGCTAAGCACTCAGAAATTGTCCCTGGCTCGAGGGGACCATATGGTATGCCAGGGGATCGAACCGCAGTCCTTCCTTGGCTAGCGCTTGCAAGACAGACACCTTACCTCTAGCGCCACCTCGCCGGCAGATACTGTTATTTTGTAAATGATGCTACAGTTAGCATAGATTGCAAATATTTTTTTTCTAGATTAATGATTTTATATTGTTTGGGTAGATATCTAAGTTGGAGCACAGGGTTATATATTTCTAGTTCTAAGTTTTTGACATATCTACAAAAACTTTCCAGAGAGTGAATATCCACCATTTTTCTACAAGTAGTGAATTATTTTTTTTTACCATATCCCACTAATACTTAAAATTTCTGGATTTTTATATATAGACTATTCTTGTTGCATAAAGTGATATATCATTCTGTTTTCATTTGCTTTTCATTGATAATTAGTTAGTTTTTAAATATCTCATGTCCATCTTTATATTATCTTTGAGGAATTCTTTATTCATAGCTTCTGTCCATTTTCAGTGGGGTTGTTAGTTTGTTGTTTTTAAGCTTTAAGAGTGCTGCATATATCTTAGATATTAACCTTTGTCTGATGTGTTATATGAGAATATTTTCTCTCAGAGGGTTGTCTGAGTCTCAATTATTTCACAGCATTTTAATTTAACATGTCTCATTTGATTATTTCTGCTTTTGCTTTCTTTGTTATTGGGGGTGATATCATTGAAAACTTCTCTTATAAAAACATTTTAGAGAATTACACTTATTTTCCGGACATAAAGTGGAGATATATGCCTATATACTTTTATCAATATTGAGGCCTTCAATCAAGCTTTTATTGGTATAATACAGGGGTTGAATTTCCCTTTTCTACATGTGGTACAGAACCTTACATGAAAAATCTCTCCTTGCTCCATCCTGTGCACCTACCCCCTTGGTCATAAATTGATTCCTCAAAAATCTGAGGGTTATTTTTAACTCCATTGATCTAGATTCTGTCTTTTTTCATACAGAGTCTGTCCTTAATTATTAGGCTTTATACTAAAACTAATATATTGGAATGCAAAAGACTTCTATCTACTTTTTTCTTGAGATTATTGTGGGTGGTATACTGTAAGAATTTTATGATTGCATATAAGAAATATTTGTTCCATGCTTTTAAAGATCATTAAAGGATTTTGATGAGAATTGAAAAGCATCTATAAATGAATTTAAGTAAATCATTATTTTAATTAAGTTAATTCTTCTAAATCATCAATAAAGAATATGGGTCTATTTCATGTGTTTGTTTTTTTTTTTTTAGAAATTATTTATAGTTTTCACTATAAAGGTTTTTCACCCTCACTTACCCCCATTAAATTGTTCTCTAGTGGGCCGGGCGGTGGCGCTGGAGGTAAGGTGCCTGCCTTACCTGTGCTAGCCTTGGACGGACCGCAGTTCGATCCCCCAGCGTCCCATATGGTCCCCCAAGCTAGGAGCGACTTCTGAGCGCATAGCCAGGAGTAACCTCTGAGCGTCAACGGGTGTGGCCCAAAAAACCAAAAAAAAAAAAAATTGTTCTCTAGTTATTTGAATTAATTTGGCCCAATCTTAAATGGAAACCTTAGAACATAGAGAAAATATAGTTTGTAAGATGCAACCCTTGCATGCTCATGGTTCAAATTTGATTCCTAGAACCACATATGGTCCCCTATGTAGATCAAGGAATAACCTCTTAGCACAGAGCCAGAAGTTGCACATCTGGGTAGCTCAAAAAGCAAAAACAAATAAAATATAAGATTATTTTTCTTTCCCTCCTGTTTCATAACTCGTAGGACTTCAACTGATTTCTGTGAATTGATTTTGTAGCTGACTACTTTATAGTATTATTGTTTCTAGGAAATGATTAGTAGCATTATTTAAGGTTTTAAAAATATTTTTTCATCTCATTTGCAAATTATGATAGTTTGATCTCATCTTTGCAATTAAAGTTTTTTTTAAATTTCTTTCTTGTGTTGTTTTGAGAGGGACTTTATATTCTGTGGTGAATGCTAGATATAAAAATTAAACATCCTTCTCCTGACCCTGATCTGAGAAGAAGGACTTTCCATTTTATTATCTTTATTATGTTGAGATAAATTCCTTTGATCTCATTTTTTTTTTATCATGATGGGTGTTCTTTGTTGTCAAATACTTCATCTCTATCTGTGAAGACCATTATATATTTCTTTTTCTTTTCTTTTCTTTTTTTTTTTTTTTTTTGGTTTTTGGGTCACACCTGGCAGTGCCCAGGGGTTACTCCTGGCTCTATGCTTAGAAATCGCTCCTAGAAGGCTCAAGGGAACATTTGGGATGTCGAGGTTCGAACCACTGATCATCTGCATGAAAGGCAAATGCCTTACCTCCATGCTATCTCTCTGGCCCCATTTTTATTTATTTATTTATTTTTTGATTTTGGTGTTTGGGTCACACCCGGCAGCACTCAGGGGTTAATCCTGGCTCTACCCTCAAAAATCGCTCCTGGCAGGCTCGGTGGACCATATGGGATGCCGGGATTCGATCCACTGACCTTCTGCATGCAAGGCAAACACCTTACCTTCATGCTATCTCTCCGGCCCCCATCATATAATTCTTGTACTTCCTCTTATTAATGTAGCTTACCACATAATTTATATGTATGTATTGAACCATCCTCTCATCTTTGTGATAAATACAGTTTGACCAAAGTATTTAATATGTTGTTGCATTTAATTCATTAGGATTTTATTAGAAATTTGGCACATATGTTTACTAATAATGTTGGTTTAAATTTTTATTTTATTTAATGATGGTTTTGTTAGTGTTTGGCTATCAAACTAATATTGGTCTTATATAAACTCTTTGGCAGTATTTCAGTTCTTTATGACAAACCACTTCTAAAGAAATGTTTCTAGGTGCTGGAGCAATAGCACAGAGGTAGGGCATTTACCTTGCCTGCAGCTGCCCAGGACAGACCTCACTTTGTTCCTCCAGTGTCCCCGAGGCAGGATCAATTTCTGAGTGCATAGCCAGGAGTAACCCCTGAGCATCAGCCAGTGTGGCCCAAACACAAACAAATAAACAAAAAAAAAAACAAAACAAAAAAATTAAAAAAAAGAAAATTTTCTATAATTTTATGTGGTTAAATTAGCCATTTTTACAGTTGAATCCACCTCTTTTTTAGTAGAGAATTTCCTTTATGTCAGGGTAATCTTAATTCCAATAAAAAACTTTTAAAATCATAAAACACTTATAAAAAGGTTAAGAAAATAATACTACTGAGAATGAATCACATATGATGGAAAAGTCACTAACAATGTTAAAGAAAAACAGCTTTTCTTAAATGATTCACAAGCAGTGACATTTGTGTAATTTGAGAGAAACATGAAAGAGAACTCTGAACTCCACATGTTATAGTAAGAATTATTGCAATGATTAAATACTTAAAAGAAGCAAATAAATGGTTTATCAAGATTCCTCTCTTCCCCTCTTCTTTTGTGTACCAATTTATTTGCTGCTATTGTGGTTAATAACAGATAAAGGAAGATGAAAAGGAAGTTTAGATAATTGTTTGACTTTTTAGTGATTTTAAGTGTGTATTTGTCTATAACAATTGGTAGTAGCAATTTATTATAGGATAAAAATATACCAGACTGTTTTATTGCACTCTGAAATTTTCATTATGTATTTGTGGCAACCTTAGTGCCCAGACTTATATTTCCTGAATTAATAGACATTATTTGTCTTCTAAAACTGTCTCTTCATTTTATATTCTTGTGTTGACACATCATAGAAAAAATATTTGTTCATGGTTTTCTTATTTCTTAAAATCAGATCATAAAAAGATTAGACTAAATGTAGAAGGACATTTCGTGAGTTTTCTTTCAATATACCACTTTATTGTTCTGGAGATATGAATAATGAATATTAACTTACTTTCAATGTTGATTGGAAAAATAAATCTTGATAAAACAGAAAATATTATGCTGAAGGTATGGAAACCAAGTATTATTCAATTTGGAGGGAAATGACTTGTTTCTTCAGTCTCACTTATGGACTTGAAGAAATGAAACTTTTCTGATTGCTATGACAAAATTACCTCTAGCTAAAACTTCATTTCCACTTATCCTAAAGATAGGAATGCTTAGATATTAAGTTCAGGATGAAACCTGATTATAAAGAAACTTTGAATAGTTGTAATTGGTTTATTGAAGTATTAATATGAGCCTTTTCCATATTTTATACAATTGATCTATAATTTTTATAATTTGTAAAAACAATGAATAAAAGTGCTTGCTAGACACAAATCTATTTTAGGAACAGATTATTTGATTACTATTTTTATTTCCAGTTAGTCTGGCAATATTCTGTGGGCTTATCATTTAGCTTTTATTATTTACAAGGAACTATAGATTATATCGCTCACTGGCCAATATTTATTTGACACTTTTGGTGACAAATGTTTGATTAGTGATAAGATATTTAGGATACACCAAGTGACATGGCATTCAGGATCATTTTTAATAACTTTTTTTAGAAATTGTGCTTGTTTATATACTTGAAGTTTTATGAAAGAACAGTTTACATGGAAAATATTGTGCTTTTATTTTACTATCCAATTGAGTACGTGTAATAATGAATTAAATCTGCTATATCCTGATCTAGTTGCAGTGAAATTATGCTCTGATTTATGAGTTTATATTTTAAATTTTTAACTATATAAAAACTATCATTCATATAACCACTGATCTTTACATATCTTAATTTGTATTTATCATTGATTATTTGTAACCTATAAAATAAATTAAGGTATGTATTATCCTCCCTATTTTACATATGATTTTATACATATGATTATCATGCCTATACTTTTATAATCACACATATTATGATATGTATACATAATGATAATATACATATGATTATTATGAAATTTCAAAATATCGATTCTTTGTTCTCCATTGGTATCACTCAGTATTTAAAGGAAAAAGAAAAGCATAAATTTCTAGGAACCACAGTGATAATTAGCTGCAGGACTATTTTATTCGGATACAGTTCACGCAGATCCTGTCCCTATCGCCACACATGGTGCCCTAAGCCTTGCTAAAGTGATCTCTCAACTAAAAGTATGAGCAAGCCCTTTGGGTTGACACCCCCCAAAATAAATAAAAATTTCTAGAATAAATTTTCCATTGTGGCTTTATTCAAAACTACAGTATAATGAAGAAGTCTTGATAAACTTACCGTATTTGCCGGCGTATAAGACGACTCTTCAACCCATGAAAAACTTCCTAAAAGTCTTAAAAGTAAGTTACTTCTTAAAAGTAAGAGGGGTGTCGATCACTCGTCCCTGAAGCTGGAACAACTTTCAGCATGCCGTATACCAGCATATTATATGACTCCCGGCTTTTAGGAAATTTTTCATGGGTTGAAGGGTCGTCTTCTACGCCGGCAAATACAGTATACGGCAGATAATGTCATATTGTATAATTTTACCTGTATATTTTACTTGACCTAAATAAACTTTGATTTACTTAAATATGTAAAAAAAATAACTTACCTAAATTTATGAATTTTATATGTTAGCATATTTTGGTTCTTTAAATCTATTTCAAATTAATAATTATTCTTGTAATATTTTTTTCACAGCAGAAAACTTTGATTTGGTTTGGTTTTATGACCACACTATAGGTGTTCTCAGACTACTCCAGACTCTTTACTTGTGGATTATTCCCAGAAGTGCTTAAGGCTCTTAAAGTGTTGGGCTTATACTCAGCCATTTTTTATGGACAGGTGCACTTCTAGCTTTTTAAACAATGTTCCTAGATTCGTAATTTAAAAATGCCACAGCACCAAAAATATATCATAATCTATGTATACAAATTATACTCTATAAACCCATACCTTGTTTCTATAATTAAATAGGATTTGTATAACTGAAGAAGATTCTCAAATATTAAAATTCCCTTAGAAGCAGTTAAATTTGTACATTTTCCTAATTTTCTTGTTTTATGAAAATTATCACTTTATATAAAAATAACTTTAACCTGCTATATTCTAACAATGGTGAAATTAGAACACTATTATTTTTATTTTTTGAAGTCTTTGTGTAAGTTGGAATATTTCCTTTTTGGACAAATATTAATTGAATCACCATGAGATGCACAGTTACATTTTTTTTTATGACTGAGTTTCAGTCATATAATATTCCAACACCCAGCCCTTTACCAGTACACATTTCCCACTACCTCCCCAGTTTTTCTTGCACTGCCATCAACCTGCCTCTAGAGTAAATATTTCCTTTTCTCTTTCTCTTCCCTCTGTCTTTCCCTCCTTCCCTCCTTCCCCCTTCTCTCTGTCTCTCTCTGTCTGTCTCTGTCTCTGTCTCTGTCTCTCTCTGTCTCTCTCTCTCTGTCTCTCTCTCTCTGTCTCTCTCTCTCTCTCTCTCTCTCTCTCTCTCTCTCTCTCTCTCTCTCTCTCTCTCTCATTCTCCCTCTTAGTGAAATATTTCTACGAGGATAAAGTTCCTGGGACAGAGAGACAGAACAGGAGATAAAGCAATTCCTGCATTTGAGTTCAGTTCTTACCAATTCTAAATGATCCTTTGAGTACTGACAGGAGTGATCCTTGAGCACTGAGCTGAGAGCAAACCCTGCTTACTACTAGATGTGGCCCTATCCTTCCCCTCAATAAGTCACCCTCAACAACTACCTCCCCTCCAAAAAGAAAATAGAAAATAAAAACAGGTTTTGACTCTTATCTTTTGTTTAGATTTTTTTTTTTTGATCTCTAGTCACAATAGACATTCTTTGACCTCCTTTATGGGTCAGTGACAATTTTGTGGCTTAATGGGTCTTAACTGATTCCTTTTAAATCCTATACTTTTCATCTATCTATTTTCATATTAATATATCTATAAATAATTTGTGGATATATATGTATAATCAAATACACATTTAATACTAGAGTGGATAGTCAGCCATCATGAGAAAGAAGGCAAGATGAAAACCCCTGAAAACTCATCTTGACACTAATTTTAAAATGAGAGAATAATCAAGTTCTTTATTGCTGTAGGTGGCTCTGTCCTACAGCCATCAGAGAGATTTCAGTGAATCCATTTTAGAGAGAGTGGGTTGCAGGGACTGCAAAATATGAAGTATAAATAATGAAACCACACACAGAGTATGTGGGGGTCAACACATCTTCTAGCAGGAGAGTAACCAATTTTAATCTTTAGGCAAGGAGTTTTATAGGGGGAAAACCAGCCATAGGTGTAGAGAAGAATAAGTATAATCACAAAGCAAAGTACAGCAGTAACTATACCTAAACTATGGGTGTGACTATAAAAATTCCAAGTTACAAAGGAGAAGGTTGCAACTCATGGCAGCTCTTTGCAAGCTTACTTCAAATGCAAAGTCAGGATAAGAAGGAAGTAGGAGTTATCTAGGAACTTGATCTTCACTGGGCTGGACTCTATTGTTTTAGAGGTCAAGTAAAGGAAGGAGTCAAATCCTCTAAATTGTAGTTAGGTGTGATTCACTTTTTCTAAGGAGAGTCAATAGCCCAGGGGTCTGCTCTCTGGCTTCGCCCTTGATTACCAGAAACTGCAGCTACAAGGACATATTTGAAAAAGAGAAAAAACATTGTCTTATAGGTTCTAAATATTATCCAGAAAAAAGGGGCTCTCTTAGTAATCTTTGGTGCTGGAATTTCTGAGCCAAATTATTTGATAGAGGCCACAATTTTGCCTGAAATTTTACAAAGGAGAGATAGCCAAATAATGACCGAAAATGTAATGCAAGCATCTCTTCAGAAATTCCTTAGCCATCCATGTAGGGGAAAAAGCCGTCCACAGCGGGCCTCCGTGGGGGTTATTTCAGTTCTCCTCTCCAGAAAAATCTAAGGATACATCTAGTGGGTGGAGCTCCCCTAAAAGTTTAAGTATGCCATGGCACTTTAAAAATGAAAGAATTGTGAGTTCTTAAAAAAGTAAAAAGTAGTTCCTAAAGAATTTAAAACTAAGGAAGACATAAATTCAGGTTTTGAACATTTTGAACATAAATTTAATACATTTTATTGAAGAAATAAAGTTTTAAAACATAATGAAATTTTCTGGTATGCATCTTTGAACATTTGTATGTGCATTCCCTCTGTTAATTGGTGATGCAGTAGTCATATTTTTGTAGTTTAAACATTTCTATTTGTCATATAATTATAAGTTAAAAGAAGCATACTGCCTAATAAGTAGGCTAAATTATAGAACAAAAATGTTTCCTGCTGGAAAATATGAGAAAAGAACAATTTATCCCATTATGAACAATATACTTAACATGTTAATACTCCATTTAACTCTAGTAATTATGTCTTTAAATCCACACTTAAGACTAAATTTCTCTGAAATGTATATATGCATTGTTACATAGCATTTACATTTGTTTTTTCTATATATATTAATTAAAATTTAACATTAACATTCCATTTGATATTTAGCTTCAAATATTTAACTTTTGTATAATAAAAATTGAAAATTTCTAAAGTCAATATTTTTTATTTAAAGTATTATCTTAAATTATACAATAATGTAGATTTAGGGTGATTAAAGTTAATATGAGATATATTGAGTGAGATATGATAGATTTTATCGAACAAGGCTTTCTATTAACAATTTTAGACAAGAGAAGGGTAAATGTGTTCAAGAGAGAGAATAAGCAATAAAATAGAGAGAAGCATGTGAGAAATTTATTCATGGAAGAATATGGGCTGAAGAGCAAGCCTCAGAGGTAGTTAGCACCTACTCATTTGTAATAAAACTTTCACTAGATGATGTCTAGTGATGTCTAGATGTCTAGATGTCTCTCGAGTTGGTCAATCATACTTATCTTAGTGACCTTACATTTGCTTTTAAACTATATCCTAAATTTTCTCTTTGAGGACAAATAATGGCATTGCAAATCCTAAATACAAAGCCTATTATAATGCCTTCTCTAGGAATCTTCAAGTAGTAATCGTATCTCCACCTTTCCCCAGTTTTACATAATGCTTCAGGTACATACTAGAAATAGAGATTTATATGTATATGTAAATATGAAAAGGGGAAAAATCTGTAGAACTAAGGCTTTATTTTTCCTTTTATTTAAACACTGTGATTACAAAGTTGTACATGATTGAGTTTCAGTCTACCATTTATATAACTCTTCACCAATTAACATTTTCTGCAGCCAATATACCCAGTTACCCTTCCACCCTTTGAGAGAGAATTTTACTCCTCTCTGCTGCTCTTTTTATCTCTCTTCCATTTTTTCCCCTTTAGACACAGTGGTTTGCACTAATGTTAATGAAGGGGTATCATACATAGTCCTTTAACTCTATTTAACACACAGTTATTGTCCAGAGTTATCTGTTCTAACTATCATTGTAATAGTGGTCACTTCTCTAATCTAAATGCACTATCCTCTCTTTGCCAAAAGCTTCCTATCATCCACTGGTTCTCCTGGCCCTTATCTTTATTGTTTCTTGATACTATAATCTTGCTATCCTTTACATACTCGTTTCTTGTTTGTTTTGGTGTTTGGGGGGGCCATATCAGTGCCACTCAGGGGTTACTGCTGGCTCTGCATTCAGAAGTTGCTCCTGGCAGGCTCACGGGACCATATGGGATGCCAGGAATCGAACCCAAGATCATGCTAGGTCGGCCTCATGCACTGAAAATGCCTTACCACTGTGCTATTACTCTGGCCCCTTTTAATTATCCTTATATCTCCAAAATGAATAAGATTATTCAATATCTGTCTCTATCACTCATTATAATATTGTCCATAATCACCCATTTATAAGCAAATTTTATGACTTAATTTTTCCTAATAGCTGCATTTTATTTTTTTGCATAGTTGTACCACATTATCTTTATAAACTTATCTATTGTAAGACACTTGTTTTTTTTTTTCCAGATACTGGCTATTGTAAATAGTACTACAAAGTATTTCAGAGGGTTTTTCTGTACTCAGAAATCACTCCTGGCTGGCTCTGGGGACCATATGGGATGCCAGGAATCAAACATGGTTCTGTCCTAGGTTGGACACGTGCAAGGCAAACACCCTACCACTGTGCTATTACTCCAAAACTGGTATACACCTTTTGGTTTGTTTTTGCTTTTGAGCCATACCTAATGGCTCTCATGGATTACTCCTGGCTCTGTGCTCAAAAAAATCACTCCCCCCGCAAAGCATGTCTCAAACTCAACTCCAAGACCTCTGATACGAAAAGTACCTTGGTTTTTACTCTCCACAAGAATATATCAAAAGACCTAATTGCTTATGGAAGCTCAATACCTGTATAATAATACAGCTTAAGATGTGTTTTCCTAAATATATAGGTAGCCTCCTCCACCACTTGTTTTATTCGAATACCTTTTCTTTTTAAGTCAATTTTATTTATTTGTTCTATTTTAATATATACATTTTTTCTCTATCCTTACCATTTTTGGTGCTGCTTGGTACAAAAAGCCTTGACTGGGATAAAAGATCAGATCAAAACCAGACCACAAAGACTGTGTGTGCAGCCTGTCATCCTTACCCAGAATAGCACCAGCAACACAGTATGACACCATACGTTTTTGTATGGGCACAGTAAAAAAAGGGGAAACCATAGACACAGAAATAAGATCTTATCTTCTAGGGATAAGAACTCACATTTTTTTTTATAGCAGAAGGGTGCCTCCCATCCTGAACATGTGTCATGTGGGTACAACGCAGTCCCCAGGAGCTTGGACAGTGTTAGTCTAATCCCAAACCCCTGGTCCCAGACGTAGAACTGATACAGCTCCGGGCAACAACACCAGGAACTAAGTTTCATTGGGAGATTTATAACACTGTTTTGGCACCAACTTGTGCTGTTAAGTTCAGGAGAACGATGCGCCGTTCAAAGACACCAAGACCACAATCTCTCATGCAATAGCAGAGGGTTTATTTTTCTTACAAGCATGCAGGGGCTGTCAGAATCCAGCATAAGCCAGAATCTGCCAGCCCTGAACCATGAGCTTACAAGCTATATATAGTATTTTAAACAATAGAAAGGTACAGTAGATTGATTTGCTTTAGGAAGTACATGACATCTGGCATTTTCCCACAATTGTGAATGAAGGGGGTGGGTAATCAGGGCAGTCAGGAAACTCCCAGAATTGTCATGGATGCCTGTACGACCCCAGTGTTTTTGAGGGCCACGTCTAGCCCACTTTCCTGTCCTTGCCTGATGGCTGTTTCAAGCTTCCTTTACATTCCCCCCTTTTCTTTTGTTTGATCTCTAATCCTAGAGATCTGGGTTGTTTGATTAAGTGCCTTATATTGCTGCCTAGTAATCATTAGGTTCTATAGTCAGTAATAGCAGCAGGAGCACAAGCGGGCCTGTAATGGCAGACATTAGAGTTGTTAGCCAGGGGGACTACTTGAACCAGGACTGAAACCAATTGTTTTGAACCCGGAATTTTTGTTTTAGCCTTTCTTGAAGGGGGGTGGGTGATTACTGATTTGATTGGCCCCCCTTAAGAGCGCAGTTAATTAGCACACAATAATGGAAGGTCAAATTAAAAACTTCAAGGGCAATGCAAGGCATTTCTCTTGCCTGACCCCTTCCCCAGCTGCTTTTTAAAAAGTGTGATTTACTACTAATCTGGTTATTACGATTCAGTTCCAACTGGAAGGGAGCTTCCAGTATGCCTGACCGGTGGTTTTACAGTTCCATGCTGTCATCTGGTACAGTAGGTGATCTTCATTTTGCCCCGGTCCAGGAAGTTGAGTCAGATGGATATGCAGGGGGGGGTCCTTTGTAGTCTGTTCAGGCCACTGACCATTCAAGCTGCGGGCTTCTGAGAAGTATCTGAAAAAGACTTATGAAGAGGTTTTCCGGGGGGTTTCTTACTTGTTCTGTATCTAAGGTTTTTTACACCTAGTGTGTAACAATTAATGATAACACAAGTTAAACAACAGAAATTAAAGCATTATAGCATTATTAACAAACAGCTCTGAATTATTTTTAGTTAGACTAATGCTTACATTTGTAATTTATGATCTGTTTGAGTACAATTAATAAAAAATGCTTTTACACCTAGGTTACTTTACTTTAATTATAAAAATTATTTTTCTCTCCACCTTAACCTTGCACCTTACTAGATATTTGAAAAAATTTTGGCTTCTTTCTTTGCATAAACACAATATTACTGGAGAAATCTCCATTTGGGGCACTCCCAATACTTACAGAATTTTTGAGGATAGGGTGGGGACACAGCAGATTTGTCACGTTACAGTTACTTAGGCTAGGCTGATGTAAGAACGAGTTGGTTCTCGGATGGCTGTTGTCTTCTCACCCACTGCAGGATTTTCCTAGAAGTAGCCTGTTCCACTCCTCTTCAGGGTTGGAAGAGACTCTGACCTCAAGTTCTTTCTTGAGACTGAGGGTGAGGGTGAGAGTGGTCGTGGCCAGTTAGTGCAGGTTCAGAAATCTGCCATTTCCTTTTTCAGGCCATTCATCTTGATGTTTTCCTGGTTTTGTTAGCCAGATGCCTAACGGTGCCTGCTTGTTACACCACCTTAAGCCTGATTATTTCCCCAAAAGAGGGCTTTGGGGTCCCCTTATTAATTTTAAGATTTCTTGTTTGCACGGGGATTACTCCTCATGCAGAGAGGAAATTTACCTGTTTGTATTTCATGCAAAGCAAACTGATGCCATGACATAAAAATGATATTAAAAGGTGCTAGGACGAGAGAAAAAAGCAAATGTTACTTAATTTTGCACAGAAAATTTTAAACCTGATTATTGTCTGGAGGCTTTTACAATAAGATTTACAAAGTTCCTTGTGATACACTTATTAATATTCTTGGCAGTAAATAAATTTACATACAGAGAGTAGAAGTTTGCTTATTCTTCTGGACTTAGCTTAAAGCAGAAAACATATTAGACACCAGCAATTTAGCAATTTATATTTTACAAAATTTTCTGGCAGACTTTAGACCTTTTTTAAAAAAATAATCAAAAATTTAAAATATTGAAGTTCAGTTTAAAGGTGTTTAAAAATATATTAGCTATGCTTTAGACCAAAGCAAAACATAAATTTTCTTAAAAGTATTTTAAATTTACAATTTAGAGGAGTTATAGTTTTTAAAGTTTGATTTTTTTTTTACTCAATTTTAATTACTTTACTTTTCTGAACAACTTAGTACATTATTCAAAATGGTTTTTTGTTTTTTTAACTATTTCAAACATAGCATTTTGCAGTTTCTAAAAATTTATTTTACAATTTTTTACTACTTTATAACTTATCATAGGTTCAAATGAGTTTACTACAAATATACCCTGTTTATTGATTAAAATGCCAAATTTATGACAGTGTTCAGAACATATTATATTTTAAATTCCAGTTACCAAGTTACTTAAGCTTTACAAGATGCAACTTTAGCAAATGAGAGGTAGGTATTGTAACCATCCAAGCACTACAGTATAACTTAAGTTATAAAAACCTTAGAGATATTAAATATGACTAATTTTACTTTAATTTTAAAAGGTTTGCACTTTATACAAATACCTAAAACTTTTATTTCTTTTATTTTTCCCAATTAGAAAACAAATTGCTAGAATTACTTTTATCTGACAGGACCAAATTTTTTTTGTTACACTTAGTAAAGACAATCTAGGCATTTTTACATTAAGACCTTAAAACTACATTAAATTTTATATTGTTATCTAGATTTAGGCATTTCAACAATATTAAGCGTTCACAAGATTAACAATATTATCAAAATGCTAACCACAACATTTTTCACACAGTTTTGGCCTTTTAAAATTAATATTATTTTTAACAGACATAGAAATACAAAAATTTGTATTATTCCCACATTACAATGCTGTTGGAACCTGTTTCTGAACTGATTGATAATTTCTTAGAGTTGGTGAAATTTCTTATGGCAGGTGGCATTTTCCAGTCTGTATTAGAACTTAGTTTCATCCCAGCCACTCCCAATTTCTTCTTCGATATGTAAACCAGGGGGGGGAAGGGAGTTTGGTAAGTTTTCCTTTCTTGGATAAGCTCCAGTAAAGAATTTTTTTTTTAACTGACTAATTTCTTAGCTTCCCAGCCAGAAGCAACAAGACGGCAGCTTCCAAGATTTTTCTGATTTTTACCTTTTGGCTGAGGTGTTTAGTTACAAAGTCCAGCCCCTCCAGGACAAATTTAAGTCCTGCTGGCCAGCAAAGAGGCAGAGTTTGCGACCACCACCTTGCCCTGTCCCTAACAGAGCCTGCCTTGAAATACAAAAACACAACGAAACAGAAAATAACAAGGAAGTATAGAAATTGCCACTTAACACCAATTTTTGCACCTCTGGGAAGTTTTCCAGCAAGAGACCTTGGACTGAGCAGTCTGAGCCTGCTTCATGGTTGACTGAGAAAAGGCAATAGATAATAACAATCAAGAAATCAATTATCACACAAATTCCCCACACATTTTGCCAAGCACTTCACCACTCACACTGACCGGTCTTCACTCTCACGTTAAAATTTACAAATTTCTTTTGCTCTCTGGGCCATGCCCAATGAACTCCACACCTCTCCAGGACTGGGAGGGATTTTTCCCTCACTGAGTAACTTCCAGTTTTGAAGAGAGAGACAGGAGAAAATGAACCAGAGAAGTGGAAAGCCAAAAAATAAACCAAAACTAAAAATGAGATCAAAATGAAATCAAACCAACCTGAAGGATCTGCGAAGGGCTCACACCCACTTTGGAAAGCCCGGCCGGGACTTGCACTGATCCTTGGAGCTCCGTGGAGTCTCCTACGTTTGGAGCCAAGATTTCTGTTCCTTGCTGAGGAGGCCTCGCCCGACCTCCTCCCTGATGAGAAGGGCCCCTCTGGCCACTTCTCCCTAGGGCTCCTCAATAAAACCAAGTCACACAAGACAAGGAGAAACAACTCACACAAAACGGTAACAGACAGACAGACAAACAGAATCTGACCTAGGTCCCGATACTTGGGCAGTTTACCAATGTATACCCCACTAAGGGTCATACATACAGAAGGGCTCCCGAGCGTCCTCGGGATCCCCAAACCTCACTGAGGCGTCCCTCAGATCTGTGACCTGCGGCCCCCTAGACACGTCTGTCAGCCGCCACCGAGAACCCTCACGGGCTCGTACGGCAGTCACACTGCCCACACCAAGTGCACATTTTACCTCCTAGGCGCCGGTTTTCTCAAAACCCCGAGGTGAAGCGTTGATGTCCCTGAACAGGCGTGAATATCTCGCTGGGGCCTCCAAATGTTAAGTTCAGGAGAACGATGCGCCGTTCAAAGACACCAAGACCACAATCTCTCATGCAATAGCAGAGGGTTTATTTTTCTTACAAGCATGCAGGGGCTGTCAGAATCCAGCATAAGCCAGAATCTGCCAGCCCTGAACCATGAGCTTACAAGCTATATATAGTATTTTAAACAATAGAAAGGTACAGTAGATTGATTTGCTTTAGGAAGTACATGACATCTGGCATTTTCCCACAATTGTGAATGAAGGGGGTGGGTAATCAGGGCAGTCAGGAAACTCCCAGAATTGTCATGGATGCCTGTACGACCCCAGTGTTTTTGAGGGCCACGTCTAGCCCACTTTCCTGTCCTTGCCTGATGGCTGTTTCAAGCTTCCTTTACAGTGCCAGTTTGATATGACAACGAGGAAAGGAAACCTTGACCTAAGACCAGGTTGTCCTATCACATCACCTAACACTAAATGGAAATCAGAAGAGGTATTGTCCTTTGAACTATGAAAAATAAGAGCACCAACAACAGAAAACTTTGACAACCATGACTGAACAGAACCTACCTTGGGACCAATAAGGAAAACCCTACCCTAGGCTGTAGCCCAGGACTTATTAAAAAAAAAATAAAACAACAACAACAACAACAACAACAACAAGATATCTTATTGCAGAGGCCCAACTTGGACAACAGAGACTGAGCAGAACCTTTGGATCCAGAATATCCTAGGCTTCAGTTTAGGGACTGAACGAAAATAGGGAGCAATTGTTACAGAAGACTGAACACAACAACAATGATGGATAGGAACCTCTAGAACAGGGGTCTCAAACTCAATTTACCTGGGGGCTGCAGGAGGCAAAGTTGGGGTGAGGCAGGGCCGCATAAGGGATTTCGCTTACCAAATATTCGCAATAAAAAATCACATTAGTAAGGAAAAAATCGCAAAAAATTGCATTAAACATTTGCATACCCTGAACAGAACTGCTCGGGGTATGCGAATGTTTAATGCGATTTTTTTTTCTTACTAATGTGATTTTTATTGCGATTATTCGGTAAGGGAATAATCGCGAATACTGCGATATTTGAAGGCCAGCCACGGGCCACACACTGTTGTATGGAGGGCCTCAAAGACCCCTGCTCTAGAACCATAAAGACTCTATCCTAGACCTTTACCTATGACCTGCACAAATACCAAGATCGCTAGCTACAGTGGCTTGATTTTTTCACACACAACTGAGAGGAAAGTTTCCTGGCACCACAAAAAAACCTTTGGGATGGGGTAATTAGTATATATGGAGCCAGGGGTTGATCCCATGATGGTATGCTTCAAGAATGAAGAAACCCTGAATCTCTTAGGCCACAGGAATTCCCTTTCTTCCCCAATGCTTACTGTGTCTATGCAAAAAAAAAAGTGGGGGGGAATGCCAAACCCTGCCACTCCATCACCTCTACTTTTTCTTGTTTTGATTTGTTATGTTTCTGACTTTATTTTCCTCCTCTTTATTCTTCCACTTTTCTCTTTCTTTTTCACTCTTTTGGTTATTATTTGGTGATTTATTTTTATTTTTATTTGCCAAGTGCATTCTTTTTTCTTTCATTTTTCTTTCTTTTTTTCTCTCTTCTTTCTTTCTTTCTTTTTTTTTTTTTTTGGTAGTTGTTGCCAAATTTTTTCTCCCTTTTTTTCTTATCCATTTTATCTCCAAGGACAGTGGAATAAATGCTCAATCTACAACAAGCTGTAAAGTGGAGACCAGTTGCACTAGCATTCTAGGGGATAAAAGAGAGAGATGAGATACATGCTGGAAACAGGGGTGGAGGGAGGACAGCACTGGTGGTGGGAATGCTCCGCATTCATTGTCACTATGTACCATAAATGATGCAGTGAAAGATTTGTAATGCACTTTGGTCACAATAAAAATTAAAAAAAAGAAAAAGAATCATTCTTGTTAGGCTCAGGGGATTTTATGAGATGCCAGGGATCGAACTCAGGTCATCTGTGTGCAAGGCAAACGCCTTTCCCACTGTGCTATTTCACCAATCCAGTATACAACCTTTTGATAAGTTGTTGTATTCTATTTTCTAGCATTTTTAGGGTCTTTCTTTTGTGTTTATCAAGGATATTAGCCTGTAATTCAGCTGCTACTTAGTGTTGTCTCTGCTTTTGGTTTCAGGGTGTTGTTAGCTTCATATAACCACTTTGGCAATTTGGGAGGATGGGAAACCCACTAGGAAATCCCTTTAAGCTTGGAATATTGTTTTTTGGAAGTTCACTGATTACCATTTCAATTTCTTTAATTATAATAGATATGTTCAGGTATTCCACATCATCAACAATGAAGGATATAGAAGTCCAAATGTTTATTTATTTCTTTCAAGTTTTCTTGTTTTGTTTAATAAAAAATCTCAAAGTAATCGCTGATTAACTTTTCTGTAATATCATTTCTGTAGTATCTTATGACTGCCACCTTTTCATTTATGATTTTATTATTAAGCTTATATCATGTTTTTAGTGAATCTTGCAAATGGTTTATCAATCTTGTTTATATTTTCAAAGAACTAACTCTTCATTTCATTGATATTTTGGATTATTTTCTAGGTGTCCAGTTCATTACTTTCTGCTCTAACTTGTGTTGTCTACCTATGGCTCATTTACTTATTATTCTCTAGCTTTATAAGCTGTGCTATTATGATATTTATATAGTTATTATCTTTCTCATAACATCTACAAAGCTATACATTTTTCTCTTACTACTGTTTTTGCTGTGTCCCACAAATTCTCATAATTTGTGTCTTCATTTTCAATTGTTTCGGAAACTTGATTTCCTCCTTAATTTTTTCTCTGACCCACTAATTCTTCAGTAGTGAGCTGACTAATTAATTCCCAGGTGTTAAGATTATTTCACCATTTCTATTTGTAATTAACTTCTATTTTCAGTGCAACATGGTCAGAGAAGATACTTGATCCAATGATTTACTCTTGATTTTTTGAAATTATAGCCCAGAATGTGATCTGCTTGGAGAATGTACCATATGTTGGAGAAGAATGTATGTTCTGAAGATGAAAAACCCTATGTATGTTTACTAAGCCTATCTTCTATTTCTTCTTTCAAATCCAGCATATTCTTGAAAAGTTTTTGCTTGATTGAATGACAGAGCAGTGTTAAACTCTCCCATTATTATTAAGTTGTAATTGATGCATTTCTTCAAATCTATTAGCAGTTGTTGATCATCTTCATTCACTACGTATGATAGGATTCTCTGTTTCCTTTCTATTGTGACATTTGCAGTGTGGTTGTGTTTATTATGTGCTGCACTGGGGTATTGTGCCTTGAATACATATGTGGGTGTAGAGCAAAGCTGAGTGGACATGCTCTTCTCTTGGTGCATTGACCTGATTTCAGATATGCCTTTTTCATTTCAAAAGCTACACATCATTTCTGCAGCTATTGTCTCGGGTCTTTCCAGTCTCATGGTCAAACTTTACTTTGGGCGAAGAAACCTTAGTTTGAAAAGCAGGCTAGGCTTGAGGCCCTGCCTAGGAGAGTCAAGCGTGATATTGTGGTCTGGGAAAAAGGATGTGTAGAAGCCGAGTGGCTTCCCAACCTCACTGTCACTACTGGCCATCTTCTAGCTGGTGTCACATAGTCACATTGCTACTGCCCATATAGAAAAATTGCAAGACTTCCTTACTCACTTCTCACTCCCTTGGTGCTAATGTCTGACTCCTGCCAGCTTGGTCATACAGATAGATGGGCCTGCATAGCTTTCCACAGTTTCTAGCCTTACTGTGAGACCAATCAGGTTGCCACTCACTGCCAGACTTTTGTCTCTGGGAATACTGACAAGTAGCCACTTTCCAGCATTGCCTCAGTTTCTTAAGATTACCTACCACCATGTTCTTCTCCAGCAATTTCCTCGGAGATTGAATTTCAATCTGGTGTCCAGCCTTTGCTTCTACTCAGTACCCCACTGCTATGCTCAAGAGTTCTGGGAATTTCATATTCAGATGTCACAGACAATCTACTTTTGACATCTTATGTTCTTCCTCACTGCTGCTGCTATATATCTACCATTTTTTTTTTCTCTTTGGAAAGAAGGTTTTTAACTTAGAGAGAGGAATTACTCTAAAGTTACTAATGAATTTTTTATTTTCTCAATTCTAATAACTTTTTACTTATTTAGCATTACTTGCATGTTGTGTTTTAGACATTTTCTTTATACATATTTGGGTTGAATACATAATGTAGAAGAATTAAGAACTCAATTAAATAGTTCAATCACAGTGTACTCACATGTTCTGTTTTCCTGTCTATCCTTTGTTCCACTGACTCCAAAGTATTCTAACATTCTTAGAGTTTCTTATGCCATCCTTTCCCATCTGCATTAATCTCCTTTTTATTCTGTGTATTCTCTTGGTTTTCTTTTTATCTCTAACACTGGTACTTGTAACTTCACCTAAAATAGTTTTCAGATTAGGGAAAAAATACTTTTCAAGGTAGAGATAAAGACTGTATAATTTATAATTTATTGGGCCTATATTTTAACGAAATATGAATAATACAAAATCAGCATTTGACTTTCCAATATTGCTTGTTAAAGAGCATAGAAAACAGTGTGTTATGCTAAGTATACTGATATATACTTACCAAAATAGAAAAAAAATTCCATAAGATTTAAATAACTCAAAAGCTTGAAATGTGTGTTCTACAGCACAACTGTGTTTAAATATCATTTGGTATTCAAATAATGGTTTCTGGATTTTGTTTTTGTTGTTAGAAGCAACTCAATCTTATCTTCAGCATTTACCTTAACATCATTCCTTGTTTATTTATTCCCTGTATAGATTGTGATTATTTTGAATAAAGGAACATCTATAGGTTTTGAATTGTAGGCTCTTGAATTTATAGCCATATATATTTCATAAAACCACCTTTTTATCTTCATAGAGAATGATTTGTTCTATTTCCATAAAAGCTCATACATTCTACTGATGACTTTCCTGACTGAAAAGATACTTTAAAAATTAAAAATTTCATATTTTCACTTTTTAAAGATGTCTTTTTTCAGTAAACTAAAAATGACTACAAATTGATAAATAAGAAAAATACTCTTTACCTGTGATGCTGATTACTGAAATAAAATGAATATCTTATATATTATTGACTTTTGTTTGTTATTTCAACAAAATTTTAGCTTTTGCATTACTGTCCATAGGTGTTCCTTCTCAAATACTGTTGTTGGTTTTGTTTGTTTTTGTTTTTGTTTTGATTTTTGGGTCACACCCAGCAGTGCCTAGGAGTTCCTGGCTCTATGCTCAGAAATAGCCCCTGGCAAACATGGGGGACCATATAGGATGCTGGGATTCAAACCAATGTCCTTCTGCATGAGAGGTAAACGCCTTACCTTCATGCTATTTCTCCAGCCCCCTGTTGCCAGTTTTATTGCATCAGTATTTTCAAAAATTAACTTTGAGAAATGGGTAATTTTCAGTAATAACATAGCTTATTTCTGTGCTAAATTCTATAAAGAAGTCAAAACAATTAATGCTTATTGATGATGTATCATAATTGACTTGAGATAGTCTAATGTGTATACCAATGTCTAGGTGGCAAAATAAATGGGTGATTATAATTGAATCTGTAGCTTTATAATTGCTGGTTTTCATTTCTAATATGATTTTTTCAAGAGCTGACTTTTTTTTGGCAGCATGCAGCATACCCCAAATATAATTTGATTGTAGATCCCCATATGTTAATCTTTAAATTGGCAAAATCTGTATTCAGAGGCCCTTATTAATTTTTAATATCTTTGTTTAAACACTATGATAAACATGATTGTAATTGAGTTTCAGTCATAAAAAGAATATCCCCTTTCACAGTGCAACATTCCTACCACCAATGCTCCCTCCCTATCTCCCTCCTCCCCCACCCCGTCTGTATTCAAGACAGGCATTCTACTTCATTCATTTTTAAGAAAGTAGGCGGGGGAGTGGGGAGGGGGAGAAAGTAAGAGAAAGCATTCCAGAGGCAATGATTTGTCTTAATTTACTTGAATCATAATATTGAGAACTGCCAATTTCTCAGGTCCTATGCTAAGTGCTTTGAAAACATAAATAATGCAAAAGGGATAGTTTCTACCTTTAAGAAATGTGTTACTTGAGCTGGGCTAGATTGATAGCACAGCGGGTAAGGGCGTTTGCCTTGCATGAAAATGACTGGGACTGAACCTCTGTTTGATCCCCAGCATTCCCTATTGTCCCCCGAACCAAGTAAGAAGGACTTCTGAGCATAGATCCAGGACTAATCCCTGAATGCTCTTGGGTGTGGCCCAAAAACATACAAAAAAGTGTGTTACCTGAGAAGGGAAAAAAAGTGCACAAATAGGTGTCCCCATCATTAACATGAACACCTCTGAGCTTTCCAATATGAAAACTAATAGACTACACAGTTCCTTTTGGAATGGGAAGTGTCTTTAGTGACCGCATAAAATATTCAGTCCTCAAGTTGTGAAGACTATTAGTATTTATCTAGGCTGTGTAGCACATTTGATGCAGGAAAAAAATAGTCTTTTCTCTAAGGTACACATGTATTTTGTGTGCAATGCAAAGAAGGTTAATTAACATTTGAAAACTTGTTTGATGGTTCTCATTACTATGCTCCCTATGCAAGTTTACTGTGGTGGTGTGACTATAATACAGAAAAGATTTTACAAGTGGAGAGAAGTAGAGACACCAAATTAGATTTTTACTTTAAGGCCTTTTAAATTGTTAAAGATTATGATCAGTGGCAGCCTCCAGGGTTGCTCCTTAGAGACCTGTGAATGAAGGTCTTTTGTGTGTCAGTATCTGCCATCCCTCTTCTACCTCCTGCAAGCTTCTACATAGCTTCCTTCTCTCCTCCAGCCAAAATGGCTAAGCCACACCTGAGGTTAGGTTAGATTTTCTTATACTTCCTGTCATACTTTTGACTTCTTTTCTATTGCACTATCCCCAACCTCAGAAATGATAGTGAGAGAAATCAGCAAATGCATGAGGGCTGAAATGACAAGATTCCACCCACTAAAAGGTCTCTTTTTACCTAAGGCTGATTGTAAATAAAAAGAATAATGATCTTGACTTGTCTCTGTCTCCTCTCTCTCTCTCTCTCTTTCTCTCTCTCTCTCTCTCTCTCTCTCTCTCTCTCTCTCTCTGTCTCACTCTCTCTCTCTCTCTCTCTCTCCCCCCCCACACACACACACTCTCAGAGCCTCCAGACAAAACTAAAATAAAACAAAGACTAGGGAAAAAGGGAAGGCCTCAGTCCAAGTGTACAGTGGAAAGTTTTGCTTGAATAGGCATTACTCACTAAAGTTGTGGAGGTCATCGGGAATCCATGTGCCAACATTGCATTCAGCACAATTATGGTGCTATGCTAAGCACAGGAGAGGAATCTCCACCCCCCTGCAAGATGAGAGGTTCCAAGAAAGAGAAGATGAGATGCTTAAAGTAGATTTGTTTCTGACATAGCTTTAATTTAAAATCCTCTTATTCTGAAGATGTCTGGATATTGAGATAGAGCAAATGAAAGCAGTACATTCCTGTTACAGATGCAGCCAGGCAGCTTACTTATTTGAAAGGCTTAATCAGCACACTCAGGAACAAAATGTGAGACATCTTGAGACACTGCTTTCTTGTCAGCTGCAAGATCAATAAAATGCAGACACCATTCTTTGCCACACTCCAGAGAATGAGTTTACAGAGTGAGAAGAACTTCACTTTGAAGATAGTACATTTACATGGACTTGCAAAGACAGGGAAGTCAATGCCTGCTTCAGAGAAGAGAACTGGGTCTTGGCCTCACCTGTCCCAGTTACTCTTGTTCAACCTGCCAGGTGACTACACTAAAGTTAGTCTGTGCAGCAAAATAGCCGGGCCTCAGATTAAAGATTTTTAGGCCCTATAGAAAATTTGAAGGAAACTGTTAGTTTCTCTATTGTCAGTGATGTCTGTCTCTGATGATACCTTTTGATTGCTTTAATCATTCTAGAGTTAACAAATATTAAGCCTTGTAAAAGCAAGCACACTACCATGCATTCAGAAACACAGGAAAAACAATCAGATAATGGAGATTATTGTATTCTGCTCTTGTATTAATATATCTCCACAGACTAGGCTACCACAACGCTACCAATGTAGCTTGATCTAACCTACAGTGTAACAAGTGGAAAGCTCCATAAATACCTAATTGCTGTGTAGAACCCTCGATCCTTTGATCTGTCAGTATATGTTTCTTATTATAGATAAGTGTTAACACACTTCATTTACAATATAAAAATTTCTAAGGAAGGCCTCTACATTTACTTACTATTGAGAGAGTAAAGTTCATAATTTAGTTAAAAAATGCAGCAAACAAAATGGTGTTTTATCACCTGCATTCTTTACTATTTATAGATTATTCTCATCCATGATAAACAATAATTTCCCTTATGATAGCATTACATGTGTGCAAGGTTGAAGTTTGCAAATAGCTATTAGGAGACTTAGGATCCCTTTCAACAAAATGACTTGCGGGCCAACAGGTATACAGGTCCAAGTAGATGGGTGTAGAACACAGAAGTTGAATGTCAAGTGGAGACCAAGTGTTCACTTTTTTGTCCCGTCTAGCAACCCAGTTGATAGAAGCCAATCCAGTGGCAACTGTATTTCAATAGCAGTTGGAGCAAAGTAGGTGTTCCCCAGTTCAATTCAGCAACTGGAATCGTTATTGATACTATTTTAAGGAATGAATATTTTAAGGAAAGAATTGGTTGCACTAGTGTTACTTGTGAGACACAACCAATCTTAAATAAAAGATTTTATTTGGTTTATTTTTATTTCATTTACTTATTTATTTTATGGCACTTTGTGCCATATGTTCTCCAATTCCGTCGTCATCTATCTTACATCTGTTACTACCTCTGACCTGCTTTGTTTTCTAAAAGTCCTTTAAACTGTCTTTCCCATCACTCACTTTAGACTAAATTATACATTCATTTAGATAATCAGTAGATAAAATCATAGCAGACTTAGGGATACTCCTAGTAATTTTTGTCATCTGACTTTATCAGTTCAATAATAGGTAACAAGAATGAGATATTGCTCAGGTTTATGGTACCAGGCACAACAAGGAACAACCTGGCAACATTTTGGGCCACCAGTGCCATATCCACTGGTATTTGGGAGCCTCCAAGGCTGCATCCAGCAATCTGTGAAGGTCCATGTGATACTGGGTATCAAATTGCTGTCAGACAACTTAAATGCTAAATTATCTACCATTAAAAGTTACATATTTTATGAAATAAAAATTACCTTTATCATTGAAGCATTCTTTGATTATCTGAAGAAATGAGTGATTACACTTTCCAAGCTCCAGAATGTTTATTTACTTTTGGTTTTCATTAAGAAGCCTTTCACATATTTTCCCTCACTTATTGAGAATGATGAAATAGTTAATCTCCATATTCTTCTTTTTTTTTTCTCAAATCCATATTCTTCTTAAATACTTTCTTGCTCATTGCTGAAGGTCAGTAAATCTTAGGTGTATAATAATTTGTATTATCAGATGCAGTTCCTTCATTAGATTTTATAGCTCTTGAATTAATATGACATTTGGGAAATGGATAAGACATGCATAACAAAATTGGATATTAAACCTTTTCTTCTGATGCCGCTCAGTTGATTATGGTTTAAAGAATTAGTAAAAAAATAAAGAAATAACAAAAACAAAAACAAAAACAAAACACTGTCCTGGCAATTTTTTAGCAAAAGAGAAAAGGACTATAAGGTATAGATTTGCTTCTTAATTTACTACTTAGGAAAAAAAGTTAAAAGTCTTTACTATCAACATTTAGCACATATTTATTGAGGTCTTGTGCCCTGGATACCTAAGAGGGGGGAAAAACAAAGCAGTCATTGCTCAAAAAAATAAATAAATAAAAGGCCAGAAACTCCTCAATTGGGTACTTCTAAGTGACCTTGCAAAACAAGTTTAGTATTTAACAATTTATAGTTACATAGGAAATACACTTTCGTCCTTTTATTGCCTGACAGTTGGTGAATTGAAATTCACTAACCAGTAAGAATAAAGCTACAGAATTTTTTCTACAGAACCCTTGCATAGCCATGTTAACTTTTGGTGCGTTTTGCTGAGGATGTCAGTGAATTTTATAAAAGTTTATGTAAGAAAGCCACATTTCCTGTCAAAGACTAAGAAAAAAATGCTCATACATATGACATTAGAGCAATAAGATAGTTTATAATAATTTGATTTGGGAACTTCAATGTCCTTAAATGCATATGGCTTGTTGATTATTAGACATAAATATATGTGTTTATGTATGCATAGATATGCATATATATCATTATGCTTTGTTTCTGTGAGTGATTAATAAAGACAAGCTAAAGATTGTGAATCTTAGAACAGAGAATAGAAAATGTATGCAAGTACCTTTTTAGAATTCACTAAGCATTCTAAACCAATAAAGTTTCGGCTTATATGGTAATGCAGTGGCTCAAGGCCTATGTATTTTCTGACAGATTAGCTAATCAGAGGAGGCTGAGAGGTCACTGTGAGCATGGTGTGAGGTCTCCTCTCTTGTAAAATGGATTAAAAATCAGTGAGGCTGTTTAATTCAGCATAAGGTCTTAGAAGTACATAACAAAACAGAATAGTGATCTTCCTAAGGCTGCTATGGCATTTCATTAATTGAAACTGGCTCTCTAGTGCTGGAATCTCCCAACTGCCCTACAGTAAACAACATCCCAGCTCACTGCATTTTTAATCCAACATTGTACAATCAAGTATATGTACCCTGGACTTTTTTTTTTTAATTTTTTTTATTTAAACACCTTGATTACATACATGATTGTGTTTGGGTTTCAGTCATGTATAGAACACCACCCATCACCAGTGCAACATTCCCATCACCAATGTCCCAAGTCTCCCTCCTCCCCACCCGACCCTCGCCTGTACTCTAAACAGGCTCTCCATTTCCCTCATACATTCTCATTATTAGGACAGTTCAAAATGTAGTTATTTCTCTAACTAAACTCATCACTCTTTGTGGTGAGCTTCCTGAGGTACAGATGGCCAAAGACACATGAAAAAGTGCTCCACATCACTAATCATCAGGGAGATGCAAATCAAAACAACGATGAGATACCACCTCACACCACAGAGAATGGCACACATCACAAAGAATGAGAATCAACAGTGTTGGCGGGGATGTGGAGAGAAAGGAACTCTTATCCACTGCTGGTGGGAATGCCGTCTAGTTCAACCTTTATGGAAAGCGATATGGAGATTCCTCCAAAAACTGGAAATCGAGCTCCCATACGACCCAGCTATACCACTCCTAGGAATATACCCTACGAACACAAAAATACAATACAAAAACCCCTTCCTTACACCTATATTCATTGCAGCACTATTTACCATAGCAAGACTCTGGAAACAACCAAGATGCCCTTCAACAGACGAATGGCTAAAGAAACTGTGGTACATATACACAATGGAATATTATGCAGCTGTCAGGAGAGATGAAGTCATGAAATTTTCCTATACATGGATGTACACGGAATCTATTATGCTGAGTGAAATAAGTCAGAGAGAGAGAAAAAAAACGCAGAATGGTCTCACTCATCTATGAGTTTTAAGAAAAATGAAAGACATTCTTGCAATAATAATATTCAGACCCTGGACTTTTTTTTAATGGTGATATATTTAAAACTGGCTGGGCAGGAGTGGTGGTGCAAATGGTAGGGCATTTGCCTTGTACACACTAACCTAGGATGAACCATGGTTTGATCCCTCGGCATCCCATCTGGTCCCCTAAAGCAAGGAGCAGGTTTTCTTGTTGTTGTTTTTTAATAATTTTTTATTGTGACCAAAGTGAATTACAAATCTTTCACAGTAATATTTAAGGTACATAGTGACATTGAATCAAGGTCATTCCCACCACCAGTGCTGTCCTCCACCCCTGTTTCCAGCATGCATTCCATTTCCCCCTTCTTTGCCCCACCCCACCCCCCAGACTGCTGGTATAACTGGTCCCTTTTGTATATAGCTTGTTGTAGATTGGGTATTGATTCTAATGTCATTTACTTTGGATTTGGTGTTTAAGTCTGATCGTTTTTTATTTCTACTCAATGTTCATATGACTGTTTGGTCTTGGTACCATCATTTTTCCCCTCAATTTATAAGGCAGAACAAGATTATTCAAGTTATGTGGTTCTGTTTGAAAAAAAAAAGAAAGAAAGAAAAAAAACAAACAAATAAACAAATTAATCTTGGATCACTTATTTCTCATGAATTCTGAGATAGCTAAATTCAAACCAACTACTTTGAAAAAATATATATATTTGGGGGGGCCACATCCAATGACACTCAGGAGTTACTCCTGGCTATGTGCTCAAAAATTGTTCCTGGCTTGGGGGACAATATGGGATAATGGAGGATCTAACTGTGGTCTGTCCGCTAGCACGGGCAAGGCAGATGCCTTATGGCTTGCGCCACCTCTCTGGCCCCCCAAAATACATATTTTAATAATTATTTGTGGAATAAATGAATAACGTGCATATAAAGGAAATATCAGTGACAGTGAAGAAAAGGTCTTTGTAGAACTAAAGGTGAAAAAAATAATCGTTAATACAAGCTAGGAATGATTTCCTTCAGTGTCCCATATGGTCCCCCAAGCCAGAAGTGATTTCTGAGTGCATATCCAGGAATAACCCCTGAAAGTCACGGGCTGTGGCCCCAAAACAAAACAAAACAAAACAAAAATTTCTAAAACATCCATTTTTTGAAATTTGCTTAAGTTAAAGTGTTATTATGAAACTTTTTGCTTTTATAAATTCTGTATAATCTTTAACTTTCAAATAGAAAGCTCAATAAGAATTCAAGGATCTCTTTATCTAAATTTTTCAATGTTTTTTCTGGTTTAAAATCATATTTTATCTGTGGCTTCAATGCAATTAAAATGGTTAATATAATTACTTCAAAGTAATTCGGTGTACCTTCCTAATAATAAAACAAATATATATGTTTCAAAAAATTTTATCTGAATTTAGCTTTTTATAGAAAGGGCATATTAATTTTCAACCACAAAGTATGCATTTTTCTGTATTGGTTAATAAGAATCACAAACTAATAAGATGGTTCTTATCCATGTTGCTTATCCTCTTTTGCTTAAAGTATTTAAATGGAGAGGCTAGAGCAGTGGCACAATGGTAGGCCATTTGCCTTACATGTGGCTGACCTAGGATGAACTGTGGTTTGATCCCCTGGAGTCCCATATGGTCCCCCAAGCCAGGAGCAATTCCCCTCAGTGTCTCATATGGTCCCCCAAGCCAGGAGCAATTTCTGAGCCAGGAGTTGTTCCTGAGCATCACTGGATGTGGCCCCAAAACAAACAAACAAACAAACAAAACAAATAAAATCTAAATGAATGGTCCTCCAAGCCCACCAGGATTAATTTCTGAGCACAGACCCAGGAATAATGTCTGGCTCTAAAGCAAAACAGAACAAACAAACAAAATTAAATAAGATACCTATTTCTTATAAACACTATCTTTGGGGCCAAGTATATAAAAGTTGACACTTACCTTAGATCCTTAGCATGTTCATTGTCATGCGGAGGACTGCCAAGTATAAACTTAAAACACAGAGCTAGGAATCAGCCTGAATAGAACTGGATATGCCTCCTAAAATTACAATCAAATTCAGTATTCTTTTAATATCTTCAACTATAATTTGAGTATATATAATTACTGACAGAAATTAGATTTTAGTAGTTGTTGAAATGTTTGGTGGCATTTACTGTTCATATTGACTTATGTACATTGACATTTAATAATGAAAATGTAGTATTTTAATATTTTCAGTAACTCATAAAAAGTACATCATTACTTCTAATAGAATTAGCATAACTATCTTACAAATCTAATGTAACAGAAAGTTGTGCCGTATATGAACTATAAATGAAATAAAGAAAAATATTATTTTTGGAAAAGTATTACTTTTCATCTGTTGTAAGATATTCTGGATTTTTAAGCTAATTTTAAAACAACCAATATTTTCTGATAAAATTGTTGAAATAGGAAGATGTTTAGAACTATATAATGAATATAATATAAATATATAGATAAAATTGAAGAAGGCTTCGACTATTTCTATTTTTAAATATTATTTGACTATATGTTGATTATCATTTGACACTTTAAGCATTATTTTAGAAAACTACTTTTAATCGTAGTATACAAAATACTAGGATATTTATTAAGGTTTATAATTTATATGGCATATAGACGGGCAAAAAAATCTGAGAGGCCATTTAATAGCATAAAAATTTTTGTGATTTATCAAGTCTAAAATTAGTAGACTGTGATCTAATATTATAATATAAAGAAATGTCTGATGAGGCACCAAATTCAGTATAAAGATGAGTATCACAGCATGCAAGAATTATTTTCTTGATGTACTAGTTAATAATTTAACTATAAAGTAGATCAACATGACATCCAAATCTAATTATTTTTTAAATCTTTCATCAAATCTAGCAGCCACATTTTAAATACTGATTATTTCTAATAAATTTTATTTTCTTATTTGTTTCAGAATGTTCAGGCCCACTAGGTATCGAAGGTGGAATCATATCAAATCAACAAATCACAGCTTCATCTACCCATCGAGCTCTTTTTGGACTCCAGAAATGGTACCCTTACTACGCACGTCTAAATAAGAAGGGTCTTATTAATGCCTGGACAGCTGCAGAAAATGATAGGTGGCCATGGATTCAGGTAATAATTTTGATGGAAGAAGTTTACTGCCAAGAACAATGTCTATTGTCATTTTGAAAAAATACAAGACTTTAAATTGTGATGTGTCTTCATACTAGCACACAAAGAGTAAATGATTATATAGGTAAAAATTTAAACTGAAGGGATCAGAGAGATAATAACAACAAATATGGGCTTGCCTTATACACAGTGGTTCCAAATTGGTTTCCTAGCACTGCATTCAATTTCCTGAGTCACATCAGAAGTGATCCCTGAGGCCAGAGAGATAGCATAGCTGTAGAGCCTTTGCATTGCATGCGGCTGACCTGAGATGAATTCAGGTTTGATCCCCAGCTTCTCATATTGTCCCAAAGCCTGCCAGGAGCAATTTCTGACAAAGCCAGGAGTATCCCCTGATCGCTGCAGGGTGTGGCTCCCCAAAACAAACAACAAAAAAGAATTGGGCCCTGAGCATCATCACATGAGGCCCCATAGGAAGGAAGCAAGGAAAGAAGAAAGGAAAGAAAGGAAGGAGGAAGGAAGGAAGGAAGGAAGGAAGGAAGGAAGGAAGGAAGGAAGGAAGGAAGGAAGGAAGGAAGGAAGGAAGGAAGGAAGGAAGGAAGGAAGGAAGGAAGGAAGGAAGGAAGGAAAGAAGGAAGGAAGGAAAGTAGAAAGGAAGGAAGGAAGGAAAGTAGGAAGGAAGGAAGGAAAGTAGGAAGGAAGGAAGGAAGGAAAGTAGGAAGGAAGGAAGGAAGGAAAGTAGGAAGGAAGGAAGGAAGGAATGAAGGAAGGAAGGAGGGAAGGAAGGAAAGAAGGAAGGAAGGAAGGAAGGAAGGAGGGAGGGAGGGAGGGAGAGAGGGAAGGAAGGAAGGAAGGAAGGAAGGAAGGAGGGAGGGAGGGAGGGAGAGAGGGAAGGAAGGAAGGAAGGAGGGAGGGAGAAAGGGAAGGAAGGAAGGAAGGAAGGAGGGAGAAAGGGAAGGAAGGAAGGAAGGAGGGAGGGAGAAAGGGAAGGAAGGAAGGAAGGAAGCAGGGAGGGAGGGAGGGAGGAAGGGAAAGAACGAAGAAACAAAGGAGGGAGGGAAGAAAGGAGGGAAGGAGGGATGGAAGGAAGAAAGTAGGAAAAGAGGAAAGGAGGGAAAGTAGAAAGGACGGGGGGAGGAAAGAGGGAGGAAAGAAGGAAGGGAGGGAGGGAGAGGGGAGGAAGGGAAGGAAGGAGGAAGGGAAAAGGGAGAAATGGAGAAGGGAGGAAAGGAGGGAGGGAGGGAGGAAGGAAGGAAGGAAAGAGACGGAGGGGGTTTGAAAGTCTAAATTGAATATTACTTGTGAAACACTGGGAACTGTTTGCATACCACTTCAAAGTGTGATTACGGATTTAAAATATCAAATTCCTTTATTATAAATATGATTATTATTATAAATTATGTATCAAAAAGATGGACCTTAGAGACCTGAGAGATGCACAATGGGTAGGGCATTTGCCTTGCATGTGGCTGACCAGTGTTCAATTTCTGGCATCCCACATAGTCCTCTGAGCCTCTCAGGAGTGATTTCTGAGCACAGAATCAGGAGTAACCCCTGAGTATCGCTAGTTGTGTCCCATAAAACAAAACAAAAAGTAAAGATGGATCTTACATGTGCATTAGTTCATTAGCACTTATTAATATTATCAATTTGGGAAAGTAACTTTATATCTCTCTCAATCTCAAAATGGTTCCACTTGAGAAGATATAAAACATTCATGAATACAATAATACTTTAAGTGTCTCCAGTATTTCCTTTTAATAGTGAAAATGTTTAAATCCAAATAATCATTGATTGTCTTTGGCCATTTTTTATTTTTAAACAGGAACAAAAGAGATAATATTTTGATAAATGAATATTAGCAATGCCAATTAATTCTTTATATATTAACTATTTAAAGTCCTTTTGGGCATTTAGCTGAAGTGAAACAGTAAATTTTCTATTAGGTGACCAAACCGTGACTATATGTGATAGATATGACTTGATAGACGAGAACATTTAAAATGTGATTTAATTCACTGATGCATGCTAGACAGAAACATTAGCATCAAAGGGAAGAGTGATTATTACAAAACCTCGTAGAAAGATGGCTTTCAATTGACCAGCTGCTTTGTGACCAGTGTAATCAAAGAATCAGGAAAAAAATCTAAAGAACATTAGTTAAGGGGCCGGGCGGTGGCGCTGGAGGTAAGGTGTCTGCCTTGCCTGCGCTAGCCTAGGACGGACCTCGGTTCTATCCCCCGGCGTCCCATATGGTCCCCCAAGAAGCCAGGAGCAACTTCTGAGTGCAAGCCAGGAGTAACCCCTGAGCGTCACAGGGTGTGGCCCAAAAACCAAAAAAAAAAAAAAAAAAAAAAAAAAAGAACATTAGTTAAAAAACAATATCTTGTTTATTGGCTGCTGGAGAAACGCATGCAAATTTACTTATGAAGTCAGTATTTTTTGCATCTACCCATTGGAAAAGACAACTGTTACAGAATTGAATTTTATTTATGTAGTCTCTTTATCCTCTCTCTTTAAAGATTTTTATATGAGGTGATTTTAATCATGGAAATATTCATTTTGCTATCATTAGAAGCAATGTATAGGGATTGCTTTACTGGTAGTCAATACAAAAAGAAACTGATTTATGACCTAGTAGATAGCAGGACAATGTAGCTTAGACATTAGCCAAAATTATTTTCAATCATTTTTTATTCTTTTTTTTTTTTTTTTTTTTGGTTTTTGGGCCACACCCGGTAATGCTCAGGGGTTACTCCTGGCTATGCGCTCAGAAGTTGCTCCTGGCTTGGGGGACCATATGGGACGCCGGGGGATCGAACTGTGGTCCGTCCAAGGCTAGCGCAGGCAAGGCAGGCACCTTACCTCTTGCGCCACCGCCCGGCCCCAATCATTTTTTATTCTTATTTATTTATTTATTTATTTTGGTCTTTGGATCACACCCGGTGATGCTCAGGGATTACTCCTGGCTATGCTCTCAGAAAACACAACTGGCTTAGGAGACCATATGGGACACTGGAGATTAGCATAAAAGGCAAATGCCCTACAGCTGCACTATAGCTCTACCCCCTATTTCTTTTTATTCTTATTAATTTGATCTACTTCACGTTTTTCTCTGTTTATTATTAATTTAGGAATTTTATTTTTATATTTAAAGAAGTTTCTTCTTGTATGTTCTTTACATAATATATAGTCACATGTAGATATATTTATCTTTATATCTTTATATAAATGTTTAAACTATATATAGTTGAAAATGTAACCTAAAATAATATATGAATTCAAAATTTAAATAAGATGCAGATGAGCATAAAAGACAGCTCAACAAGTGAAGGCCAGGTACCAGTATTTGATAGCCCAATTCTAAATGGACTTCTGAGAACTACCAGAAATCCTGAACACCAATTCAAATAGCCTTTTGAGCATTACAAGGTGCAACCAGCAAAATACAAATATAAACAATAAAAATTTAAAAAATACACAGAAAAAAGTAATCATCTATTTTAAATATATTCCAAAGACTTTTTTGGGGTTAGCAAATAGTGTCAATGGGATTGTAGTGAAGATAAAACTTTAAAAATGAAAATTTATAATAGAAATTTTCTGAGTTGAGAGACAATTCCACATGTATATATCAGGAAATTTGTTTGTCAAATTGTGTTAGTTCAGTGACTACTATGCTTTAATAAACATAACTAATGCCTCTTGGAATACTTTGTTGAAGACATTTGTAATTAATATAAATATCCTAAGTTTTCAATTTATTACGTGCTCTTTCTTACCTATACAACTCTCTATCTATATAGAGTTTCCCTCTAAAAATATCCGTGATTTTAGATAATAGTAGACTCAAAAACAAGACAGTAACTAAATTTTAGAAGAATTTAAGTTAAATATGATCTTTCAATAAAGCTATTTTTTGACTATAAGGAAGGATTTAACATTATGATTATTATCATTACATTACAAGCATTATTATTCTTTTTAATTTTTTATTTAAACAACTTTATTACATACATGATTGTGTTTGGGTTTCAGTCATGTAAAGAACACCACCCATCACCAGTGCAACATTCCCATCACCAATGTCCAAAATCTCTCTACAAGCATTATTATTTATATTGTTTTGTATTTGTAATGACTCATACAAAAATATTGTAAAAATAATTAAAATGGTTTAGAATTATACTAAAAATGTGTATAATAAAACAAAGCTGTTAGAGTAATAACTACACTAACAAATAGCATGACAATGTTAATGAATGAGAGAAGCAGAATGCCTATCTCAAATACAGGCAGGGGATGGGGAGGAGAGAAACAGGGGAAACGGTGGAGGGAATGTTGCACTGGTGAAGGGGGTTGTTCTGTTTATGACTGAAACTCAACTACAATCATGCTTGTAATTATGATGCTTACAAAAAATATCCCTGAAAACTCATCATGTTGTTCAATAAATACTTTGATTTTCCTTCAGAATCTATATTAGGTTATTACAGATTTTAATAACATTGTTTTCTAAATTGTTTTCTAAAAATAATAGTTTATTCATTTCTCTAGGGAAAATATTAAGTCTTAATGTTCTAGAAAGTCTAATAATGTTCTATCTTGTCTATGTTTGATCATTATTAATTTCCATTATCACTTAATTCTTTTATTTATTTTCAGTCCTTCAAGTAAAATACTTTAGTGCTTTGCTTAAACTCAGTTATAATGAACAGAATGTTCCTTAATCTTTCAGGTGTATGACATACACTAATTAGTATTCATTTTTATTTTTTCCTTGTGAGGCTGAAATGAGAATTGAAAACTGTCATTTTTAATTTACACACTCAGCATGTAATTGTTGATAACACCACAATATTAATTATTGAGTTAGGACTAACGGGTTAGTGAAGAAAACACAGTATTCTTTTCCATTTCAAGTTTTTCTGAATATCAGTTTTCACCTAGATATTTTGCAAATGATCACTCCTTTATCATTTTATTCATTAATATTTTAAAATTATTTAATATTAATTTCATTTACTTACCAATGGGTTAGAAATGATGTTTTATGTAATTATGTAAATACATATTGGGTTATCACATAGAAAAAGTTTACAGTATACTTTAAACATCTAAGATTTGTATTAATCAAGTAAAGTCAGTTGGAATCCTTATGTGACATCTACATTTAAAGATAATTTCTATTCCAATAGTTTTATTACAGCTAAAGACAGCAGATAGAGAGAGAGAACGAGTGATTCTGAGGTAGTTATATGTGTTCTTATTTTAACTGGAATGTGTGAATGTCTATTCTGTAAACTCTTAGTAGATGCTAGAGAACAAAATGCACCTATCTTCAGAATATTCTGACGTTAAGATATAAAAAGGTCTATGGGGCTTTCTGTTTACAGTTCTTGTTCAAACAACTTAATATGTTTGACTAGATGTTATATGGTCTACTAACCATCAACTGAGCCATGATCTTTTCTCCTCAAATAGCAGCCTATTTTTAGTAAAGCAGTTAGATTAAAAATTATTTATTGAAAATGATATTCTTATTACACTATAGTTTAAATATAATGTTAAGATATTTGATGAGAAAACCTAAAATCAGTAGATTTCTTTGAAAATGAATTTACTTGTAGTTGATTGTATCACTACAAAATATTTTTTCTATTTTTTCTTATTCTATCTTTATTTATTTATCTATTCTATTATTTATTTTTTCTTATTCTATCTTTAGCAATCCATCACTGTGAGAAACTGTGGATTTGGTCTGAATATAAGCATAGTCACTGTTCTAGAGCATTTGAGTGATAGAAGTTCACAAACTTCAGTATAACAGATGTATAACACCATACTTGAAGTACTTCAAGATACTTGAAGTACTTCAAATAACACACAGTATCACTAGATGAAACTAGAAATTGTCTTACTCTATAGACTGTATGATATTTTCTCCTGTTGCACTTAAAAACATGTACTATTATCAAGTCTGTATTTGTGTTGTTTGAATTACATTAAAAGTATTATTGTACTATTTCACCTAATAACTAGATAAATGAGTAACACCACATGCACCCTAAGCCCAATATCACTGTTTCGAACCCTGCTAGTCCCAGGGCACTCCTGAGATCTCCCTGGGTGATATTGGTTATCTCAGCTTCTGAGAAGCTCCTCATTATCAGAATCCTTGCTACCTAGCATTAAAAATCTCCTCCAAATAAGCATAATTTTAAAGACATTTCTTTGTTACCTGAACATGTTTTATGATCTGCTAGTAGTGATGACATTATGTGTAGCAGTAGGAGAAATGAAAAGAAATGAGTAAAGAAATTAGAAATATGAAAAAATATCTGTGAGCAGCACTTTTACATACAACTAAATTAGACCAAAATAATGTAGCTTCATAAGAGTATTCCCCAGCTTTAATACCAAATCAGAAAATAATCATTATTTACTAGACATAAAATATTCGAGGACATTTTTCAAGTTTGTTTTCTTAAATAGCTCTCAGATTGTACTTTGCTCAAAAATAGAAAATATCCAAAAGCAAGACCACCTCACTTCTGAATTTTTAAACAAACAAAAAAATAGTGCAGAATACACAGAACCCAAATAACTTTATGTGAGTGCAAATTATGTTACCCATTGAGAGTTCTGGTGTAAAATTCCACATGAGCTGTTGAAAACTACATGAAGCGTATGGCAGGAAATGATATAAAAATAGAGTAATCATCACTTTGAATTCACTATATGTGCATATATTCATACATAGTGTTTGAGAACAGTTTGGCATTTTTAGACACGGGGCTTTTATAAGACAGAGGACAATAAAAACATATTATTAGAGCATGTGTGTTTAGTGTATATAGTATTATAGTAAGTGCGTTTTATTATATACATTATATAGAATATATATTATAGTATATAGCGTTTTTAGTGTGTATAGTATTGTAGTATGTGTGCTTTTAGAATCTTTTCTAGTTTTCTAATCTAAAATAAATGGAATTTTGTTCATCTGTAATACTTCTTCCTTTGAATATAAAATAGTTAAAATATTTCCTAAGTATTACCAGGAAATTACCTACATTACCAGATATATTCCCATTCTATTGAACACCTCTCTCAGGATAACTGCATCTAGAAATTAATATTTTTCTTCTACTTATAATTTAAAACAATACCCCGATGGAAAAATCACAATGTACTTAAGTTATTAGAAGTGAGTTCCATACATAATTACATATAACATGTATTTAAAATATTTTAATTTTTAGAACACTTTTGGCATTAACTGAAAAGGAGATGATGCATCTGAGCTGAAAAGACTATATAATGGCTCTACTTGAAAAATTACCATAATTATCGCAATATTACATTTTTATCTTATCCGGGTTCTTTGTGCTATAGCATACGTGATAAAACACACATAACTATTAACTAACATAAAATAAAGTGCATTTACAACCTCTTAATTTTCTGATCAGCTGTGTCCTCTCTGACTTTAAGCAATGAATTCTTTACTGACTTGGATATCTTATATTGCTAAATTACATGGAGCAGTTTACTTTGCTTAGACATGAACACTTCATAGTTCACCTATTGGTCATTCAAATTCAACTTCTTTTTACTTGCTCTGTGAAGTGGTTCCTGAAATATTCATTCTTTATTTTCAAATATTGAGTGACTGCATTGCTTTTTCTAACCTAGATAACTATATATTCTAATTATACCTGCAACATGCCTTCATTTCTTGTTTTCTCTTTTTCCCAATTGAGATCATGAATTTGATATTTTTATTTCTATTTTGTAGTACCTGGATTTTTTAAAGGTGCATTGAATATATACAAATAACTGATCAATCGTATTAAATGAAGTTAGTAGGGGACAGTGTGTTTCATTTTCATGTGGCAATTATATCACACTGAAGAGAACTGAATTTGTCTAAAAAACATAATGTACTCTGTTCAGCTGTTGTTTGCCTACATTTTCTTAAATTTTCTCATTTAAGCACAATCCCATTGTTGTACTAAATGCTATCTCTTTCCAAAATATATGTAATGTCTCACCCTTCTGCACTGCAAAAGAAGCAAATTGTTCTTTATATCCAGTAACACACTTATAAGTTCTTAATCACTGCAACTCACTTCTTGTTAGATCATTGTGTGGGCATTAAAAATATTCCTAAAGCTATTTTTCAGCAAAACTGAAAATTGGATATGGATTACCAAATTCTCCTTTTATCCTTTTCCATTTACATTTTTCTCCTAAATGTTGAAGATTAAATGTTCATTTTAATTTTTGGACATTTTTCCTAAATTTGTTACTATAAATAATCACAACAAAGCTTAAGACTTTTAAAATGTTCTCTAATATTAATGAATCATTAAAATTATCGGATTGTAATATTTTTCTAGATTATACAATTTTTTATTTTACTTTTACAAAATCTCAAAAACATACCTCATTTCTATTAACCATACAAAAATTGAGAGCAGGTAGTTGTAGGGAATGAGTCTAACACAACTCTTAGTTTCTAAGATCATTCAGAAAATCAAAGTATCAAAAAATTAATTATACTTGTCATTCATTGTGCCTTTGAGGAAATTAGTTGCAACTTCAATATTTACACATATTAATTTAAATGCAGAGACCTAGCAATAGTACAGCACATGGGATATTTGCTTTGTATTTGGTCAACCAGGATTCAGTCTAGGGTACCCCAAAGCATCTTCTGAGCCAGGAATTTTCTCTGAGTGCAGAGCTAGGAAAAAGCCTTGAACATCACCAGGTGTGACACCCCCGCTCCACACACACACAAAAGACTTTAATGTTGTATGGTTCTGTTTTTGGAGGTGGTTACTCCCAACAGTACTCAGGGGTTACTCCTTGCTCTGTACTAATTAATTACTCCTGACAGACTTGGGGGACCAGATGGGATCCTGGGAATAGAACCCCGGTCAGCTGTGTGCAAGGCAAATGATTTACCCAAGAAACTATCACTCTGGCCCAGTGTGGTCTGTTTTATTTTATGTATATTTTCAGGGCTTATTCCTGTCTGCTCTAAAGGTGAACACTTGTCAGGCCTAAGGGACCATATGAGGTACTAGGAATAGTACCGGGATCAGCTACATGGAAGACAAGTGCCTTCTTTAACCACTGCACTATCTCTCCTGTCCCAGAAATGTGCCTCCTTTAGTTTCCATTCTCAAATATTTCCAGTGACCATTTTAAATGTATGAAACTTGTAGAATGAAAGTATTAAATTTATTTATATTGAATTGCATTGATTTAAATATCAGTCAGTTTCTTAAAAAAATAAAAATATTCTCAGTTTAGAATCTCGATTTACATTCTACCTTGGTCACTTTCATGGCAAACTTTGGTTCCCTCTTGGTTTCTCTTCATATGATCATCCTGGCAACATTCAAGATACAGAAATCTCACTTTCTGGAACTTAGAATGGAGAAAAATTCACACTCTTCATCTCCTATCATCTTTCACAATTTCTTATTTTAACTTTTATGCAATATTGCTGAATTTACTCTAAAATTCCTCTGTGAGTAGAAATCCAACTTCAATGAAATGTGTTAAACATGCTTATAAGACTTGCCCAAGAGAAATGTTATTTATGATGTAGCAGCTATGGCCATCAGTGGAATAAGAGAGAGTATACTGACAACTTGTACTGAATTTGGAAGAGTGAGAAAAGCAGAAAAGCAGGGGCTGGATGCAGGGAGTAACATTCTGATCTAAGGATCCATTGTCCCCTCATGTTTATCTTCTGGGAGCTGGTAGTATTTCCATTTGCATAGGGCAGAAGGAATCTCTTACTTCCACTGTAGGCACTGAATAGGTTTATTCTACTTCAGTGCCTCACTGAAAACCGCCTTGTGTGGGAAATGTGACAGTAACTAACACACCTTGCCTGATTCTTCACATTTTATTTTCTCGAGACATTAATTAATTCAAGACTATTTATATTTGTAGGGGTTGGTTTGTTGTTGTTGTTTACATTTAACTCAACACGTCTAGACTTAGTATGGAAACAGGTTACTGCATTCACCTATCCTAAGTTTATAATTTGTCTCTTTATTCACATTTTTATCAGCTTTAAAATAATCTAGCAGTTATTACTAAACTCTTTTATTGTTCTTTATGTACTGATTTTGTAATTATTTTCCCCACAATTCAGATGGGGAATATAAGCATCCAAAAATAAATTAATTTGTACAAGTTCAATGAATTAGTGAATTATACAAATGAAATTTAAATGCAGGCAGTTTATATGGGAGGTGAGTTTAAACAACTAGTAAATACTATTTCACCCTTGCACTAATGAAGATTTCTTTGGCTTTGTAATAGGGTGGTACAGGTAATGGATAGGAAAATCTATGGTTTTCAAGCAACTGTTGTACACTGTAAAATTTATATTTGCTCATAAACATACAGTTCACCTCTAGCCTGAAGCAGTGATTCTCCAATTTCATCTACCTAAAAATCATCCGGAGAGCTTTTTAAATGTGGTCTCAAAGTTTTTGAAATAATAGGGCAAATTTGGGACTCAGGGGATCACATAATGAGTATACATCTAGGTGGATTTTGGTTTTGTAACCTTGAGTGAAAGTAATAATCAGCACTCTGATGGTGCTTGCAGTCTAACTAGATAGATTTCACCTTGGATGTGCCCCTTAATTATTTAGAGCAACTCAATTAAATAAATTAAGATGTTGGAGAATAGTATATTGCTTTTAAAAATGAGACTGCAGAGTGAAACATTTCAAAGTAATGGATGGCATCAAGACATCACAAATCCAAGAGTTAACCACTTAATCTGCTTTGGTAATGTTTTATTATTAACCTGTCGTATCTGTGTCTTTCTTAAGTAGAATGACCATTCTATCTAAACTGAAAACAGTAATTCTTAATTATTTTTTAAAGCATTCCTGCCTGTAACACAAAACTTTCAATAATTAAGTTATAATTAAATAGTAAAAGGACTATAAAAATTCCTATAAGATCAGTGTTTAAATGTTTTATTGTTAAATACTCATCCCAGTCTTAGGAGTCTTTAAGGAAGAAATACTTATTTTCTATGCACATAGAATGTAATAAAAACATCAAAAATCCATTTGCATTTTAATTATTTAAGTGAACATCCTTGCCATTTTTGAATATGACATTGAAATTATTCCAGATAGAGAAAATAGAATGAGGTACAAGGGAGGAGGTAGGAACTCTAGGTACATGAGAGATAGTAGAAAAGGTGGAGATAGCTTTGGAAAAATAGGAGAATAAAAAATTCTAGATAGTAAGGCAATACCAAATTATGAAAGTAGAACATAGTTAAAAGAAAGTGAGACTTGATCAAAGTCATGGCTTTTCAACAGAGTATTAAAACTTTATTAAAACTAAATTTTATGGACCAAACAGTATAATAGGTAAGGCATTCACATGTGGTTGACCTAGTTTCAATCCCTGGCACTACATCTGCCCCCTTACCACCACCAGAAGTCAACCCTAAGCACAGATCCAGGATTAAGCTCCAAGAATCTCTAAACTAGATGTGTCCCATCATTTCTCTTACCAATCTCCCACCCCAAATAAATCAACAAGACATTAGGAGGATGTGTATCTGTGACAGAAATTTTGAGTATCTGGTACAATTTCTTTTAGGTGCAAAGCATATAGTAAAATTACATTGAATAAATATTGTACTTAAAGCAGAAATGAGACTAGAAGCAGAAGCAACCTATATGTTTATATATGTTTATATAAACCTATATAAGTTTATATAGCTAAATGTCCTTCCAGATTTCAGAAGACACTAGGGTGTATATTGAAAACTGATTAAATTTGGTGAAAAGGAAGAAAAATAAGAAAATTAAATTTTAGTATTTTGAGCCTGAGCATTAATTTAGTGCCATTAGTAGAAATATAATCAACAGGGGGGAAAGCATTGGTATTTTCAGAAATGATTTTTTAGGATCTTCAGGTTTGTTTTACTCATAGAATATCCTAATAATAGTATCAATAATGAAGGATCTTTATAGAGTAGAAGAGGAGTAAGGTGAAACTTTTGCCATGTCGATACCAGATTTACATATCAGCTATTTGGCTATTTGTCACAGGGCCAACCCTATTGGAATAGGAATGGACAGTTAGGACCATTGTGAATACATAATCATTGCAACAGATATTTGAGGGGACAGATGGAAACTATAAAATAAAATGCCCTCTCATTGTGGTGATTTTTTCTTTATCTTCTATTTCCATTTCCATCCAATGGCTACATATCAAAGAATTGCTTATTCAGGAGCACCAGAGGGCAAAATCTGCAGATGAAATGAATGAAACTTCTTTGAATGTCACAGAAAGTCCTATATTATCACCTTTTAAAGACCTTTTTGTTAACCAAAAGTTGGTTACATTTTTACCACTATTTGTTTTTAGTGTTATTGCTGTGTCTCCTATTGCTTTCCCCCAGAATTGATATATTTAATTAAAATAGTAGCTGTTTCAGCCTAACATTGGTGTACTTAATATAGATCGTGTTGTTTTGTTGTGATTTGCTTTGTTAAAAAAATAACGAAGGTCTCCTTTTATTTCCACAAATGGGCTTTCACATTTCTGGCTTGTATATATATTATCTACTTAATGCTTCTATAGCTTTGAAACAGTTTCATTTCAAGTATAAAATATAAAGATTATGTTTTCATTTCTCATAATAACATAGACCTATGTGTTCAGTTCATTAATATCTTTAAGATTTATGATATTTTTCTGAATTTCATAAATAGGTAGGAATTTTGCTATCTTGATTTTCCTAGTGGGATTCCAACTTAAGCTGGTATTTTTATATAACAGCAAGTTTCAACAAGCATTTAAACTGAAATGTGATTATCATGTAGAATAAAGACATTTTAATCTCACTAATGGATATTAGCTTTGCTTTACCTAGAAACAATATCCCAGATCTGGAAAATTACACATAAATGTTGAAAAGAGGAATGCATTACCTACCTACTCTCTAAATAATATTTTATTTTGTTTTCAACCTACCATATGTAAACTATTATTAGTTGAGAAGTTACTCTTTGCAAAGGGTTATTTTGAATATTAGATAAGATGACCATGCATGATGTATTTACATAGATAAAGAATTTTACTTTTTCTATGTTTGAATTATTTGCTTAATGTTGTGGATACTTGAGGAACAAAAATAACTGCTTTGATTAAATGAGCAGTTAGTTTTCAATCTGTCACTGTGGGAAGTGAGGAGAATTTTCTCTCTAGTTATAGACAAAGAAACTCATTAAAGGCTAGAAAAAAACTTAGAAAAAAATCTTCTGAAATTATTACCAACCCTGTTAGGATTAAGAAACTCATCCATACATTCATGAATTAATTGGGCATTTACTATGTGCCAAATGCTGCCTTTGATGCCATTATTCTCACCAGGAAGTCTTCCATATCTACCCCTAATCCTAGGACTTGATGTAGTTCAAATAAATTTTCAAATTAATTATTTTTCTTTTCTTATTTAGTCCCTGACACATTTTATAATTTAAGATTACACAGATATAATTTTAATTTTGTGTGGGGTTTTTATTTGTTTTTGGTTTGTGGGCCACACCCAGCAGTGTTCCTGGGTTAAAAATTTTTTTAGTTTATGAGGTAAGCTACATGATGATAATATGAATGGTTGTTCATTTCATTATTTATTATTATTATTTTTTTTTGGTTCTTGGGTCACACCCGGCGGTGCTCAGGGGTTACTCCTGGCTGTCTGCTCAGAAATAGCTCCTGGCAGGCTTGGGAGACCATATGGGACACCGGAATTCAAACCAACCACCTTAGGTCCTGGATCGGCTGCTTGCAAGGCAAACACCATTGTGCTATCTCTCCGGGCCCTATTTGTTTGTTTTTAACATTAAAAGTTTTTCCAGAGGTTTTGGAGACCCAAAGATACTTTTGATAATACTTCTATTTGAAACTAAAGGTTCAGTGCTCTGGGGAGGCAATGCTGTGCTACATTGACCAAGGCTACTCTTAGCAGTACTCAGTAGATTTTAAGGAATTCATGCAGTTTCAGAGATCAATCACACTCGAGTCCCTGAGTCTGCAAATCATGCACTGCATCACTTTTGCTCTTCATATCTTAGTTAATCCTATTAACTACACTTTTGTTTGGTTCTTTTTCTTGGGTCACACCCAGTGACGCTCAGGGGTTACTCCTGGCTATGCACTCAGAAGTCGCTCCTGGCTTAGGGAACCATGTGGGACGCTGGGAAATCGAACCACAGTCCTTCCTAGACTAGCACCAGCGAGGCAGATGCCTTACCGCTCTGCACCACAGTTCCGGCCTCTATTAATTTTTAACAAATAAAAGCAGATCTACTATCATAATACTTTGGGCCACAATTTTTTATTTTCTCAAACATTATTTAAAAAATTAATAATTTGAAGCTAAATAAGCTTTTATCTATTATTTGAGTATTTTAATTTACTGTCTATAAAACATATTTGCATAAGTAGTTATACTCCAAGATCAGCGATACAGGATTCAAGTGGCCACTAGTCACTTTGACGTAAACAGTCAACCAATGTAAGATGCAAATTCTTTCAAATTTACGTAGCAGTAAAAATAGAGTGATTTCTTAGGTCTGTTTTCAGAAATGTATGCTGAGTATGAATCACATGTTGGACATAAAATAAATAATTAATTTTACAGTCATTTGATAATATTTATTAAGAGTTCTAATCAAAATTTTAATGTCTCTACATCTTGTTTTTAGAGCTGTTTCCTTAGCAAGAGGCTTATTAATTGTTCTTTACCACAGTATATAGTATTTTGTATAATATTGGTACTATTTTAGTTTCAATAAAATACAATATTTTAGTCCATGTTCCCATTATTTTATTCCACAAAGTATAGTCAGATGCAGGTTACCAAAGATAAAATTTAAAGTTTCATAGGTAGTTTTTTGAAGCCTTTCTTCAAACATAGCATCTACATATTATGACTATTCTTTTTTTTTAATTGGGTTGGTAGATTTTATGTATTTTTTATTTTTATTTTTATCTTTATTTTTTTAGTTTAGTAAACTTTAATAAAATATAATGACTTATTTAAGCAACATGGTTACAAAATAGTTTATGCTTGAGTCAGAGAATGTATACTATCTTCATCAGTCTTCACCAGTACACTTTTTCCACCACCACTGTACCCAAATTCCCTTCCACCCACCCACCCTGCCTGTCTCCTTCCTTTGCTTTCCCCCTCCTCTCTCTAGTGATTTCTCTCTCCCTCTCCCTCTCCCTCTCCCTCTCCCTCTCCCTCTCCCTCTCCCTCTCTCGCTCTCCCTCTCCCTCTCCCTTTCTCTCTCTCTCTCCCTCTCTCTCTCTCTCTCTCTCTCTCTCTCTCTCTCTCTCTCTCCTTATGACACTGTGATTTGCAATATTGTTAATGAAGGGTTGCCATGCATTTCATTTTGTCCCCTTTTTCTTATCAAGAGTAATCAGTTTCAACTATCATTGTCATAGTGGACCCTTCTCTACCCTAAATGTACTCACTGCTCTTTGTGGGGAGCTACATATCATGGACTGGCCCTCTTGATCCTAATCACTATTGTTGCTTGGTATTACTACCATACTAGCTTTTATTTTTCTTATATATTACAAATGAGTGAGATCATTATATATTTCTCCCTATAACTCATTTCACTTAGCATAATAATCTTTATATCCATCCGTATATCACATTTTCTTTAGCTGCTCATCAGTCCTTGGTACATGTGGGTTATTTCCTGATTCTGGTTATTATAAATAGTGCTACAGCAAACATAAGAATGCAGAGGGCTTTTTTTTCTTGGTGGTTATGAGTTCATAGAGTATACCCTAAGAATGCTCTATCATATGGTAGCTCAATTTCTACTTGTTTTTTTGTTTTGTTTTGTTTTTAGGAATACCCATATTATTTTCCAAAAAGGCTGGACCAGTGAATCAAAATTCCTTTCTCCCTGTATCTGCATCAGCATAGGTTGTTTTTGTTCTTTGTGATATGTGTCAGTCTCTGTAGTGTGAGATGATATGTCATTGTTGTTTTGATTTGCTATTCTCTGATCATTACAATATGTAAAACTTATTCATGTGTCTTTTGGCCATCTGTATTTCCTTTTCAGGAAATGTCTGTTGATTTCTTCTCCCCATTTTATTTGAATGCAGTTAAGTGTTTTTCTCTTGATAAGTTCAAAATACTTTATATATCTTAGATATTACCTTTTATCTGAAAGTTACTGGGTGAATAGTTTCTCCTGTTCTGTGGGTAGTCTTTGTATTCTAGTCACCATTTTCTTGAAGTGCAGAAGCCTCTCAGTTTAATGTGGTCATACTTGTTTATCTTTGCTTCCACTAGCTTAAGAGAACGGTGTTTTTCCTTGAAGATACTTTTAGCTTTAATATTATATATTATGTTATCTACATTTTCCTCTATGTTTCTTGTGGTTTTAGGCCTTATATCAAGGTTTTCCATCCATTTCATTTGTCGTTTGTGCATGGTGTTAAAGAGAGAGAGGTCACATTTTTTGCACATAACTAACCAGTTTTCTCAACAGCACTTGTTGAAGAGTTTTTCCTTGCTCATGTTTGTATTTCTTTTCCCTTTATCAAAGATGAATTGATTGTGTACATCCATGCAGATCTTTCTTATATTACTCAATACTACTCCATTCATCTGAGTACATGTCTTTAATCTGAACACCATGATGTTTTGGTGAATATTGCTTTATAGTACAGTTTAGTTGGACAAAATAATGCATCCTTCTTTTTTCCTAAAGGATTGTTTTAGATATTTATGGTAATTTATTTTTACAATTAAATTTCAAGAGTGTTTGATTCACTTCTTGGATAAATGTCATGAATTTTTTTATAGGAATGTAAAGTAATTCATTTACAATGCTTTGGGAAGATGCAGAGAAAGAATTTGACAAGGTCTAATGCCTGTTCATGAAAAGAATTTTCAGCAAATGAGAATTGAATGGACTTATCTCAATTTGGTCAAAGTCATTTATCACAAATCCAGAGTAAACATACTCATTGGGGGAAAACAAAATGCCTTTTCTCTAAGATCTGGCACAAAAAAGTTTTCCACACTCTTTATTTCTTCAATATAGACGGAAATTGCTTAACAACACACTTAAGCAAGAAAAAGCTATCAAGGGCATCCAGATAAGAGAGGAAAAAATCAAGCTCTCACTGTTTACAGAAACCATGATACTATAATTTAGAAAGTTCTAAAGACTATACCAAAAAGCTCTAGTAACAATACATTTGTATAGGAAATTGGCAGGCTACAAAATTCAAATGCATAAAACCATGACTTTTCTACATAAAAATAATGAAAGAGAAGAAAGACACTTAAAAAAATTCCATTAACAATTCTGCCTCATAAAATTAAGCACCTCACAGGGCTGGATCAGTGGTGTAGCAATAGGGTGTTTGCCTTGCATGTGGCTGACCCAGGATGGATGTGTATTTGATTCCAGGCATCCCATATGATCCCCCAAGTCAGGAGGGATTTCTGAGCACATAGCCAGGAGTAACTCCTGAGTGTCACCGGTGTGGCCCAAATACAAAAAAAAAAAAATAAAAGAAAAGAAAAAGAAAATTAAGCACCTTAGGTCACTTTAACTAAAGATAAAAGACCTATACAAAAAAAGCTACAAAACATTGCTTCAAGAAACAGGGAAATGGAAACATATATCCTGCTCCTGGATTGGAATGATTAACAAACCATAACTTTTCCCTTTATCCTGTTCCCATCCTGCTGCTAGTAACTTAGATGTTGTCATTTTGGATCATGAGAACAGAAATACATACACTGATATGATAGAAATGGGACAAATAAAATTATACTGTTCAGTGTTAAAAGATAGAGTTCAGTTTTGCATTACAGTTGGCTGAAACAATTTAATCCGCTATCCTGAGCTGTTTCCCAAAAACTGTCAGAAGTAATCCCTGTACATAAATCCAGAAAACAACTGCTGTTTGTGGCCCCCAAAACATAATGATGAAGATGACAACTATAATAATTTTAGTAATATAATAATAAATATAGTATTTATATTTATTTATATATAACATAAATATATATATAATAATAAAACAAATGATAGTGTTTAAAATAACACTAGGGGTCATAAAAATAGCTCAGACGTGTGGAATATATGCTTCATATGATTCAGTTCCCCCTTCCTACACCCAGTTCTCATTGCTCCCTGAACATCACTGGTTATAATCCTGGAATCCAATGACCATCACTGAGGAAGCCGATAAATACATTTGCCACATAGAAAGATTTTTAGGCTTGTGCCATCATTAAAATGAGCATTTCAAGAAGAGAAACATTTACAAAAAAGAAAAAAGAAATTCTTCTTTTCAGCCTCATCAAACATCATAATCCTCAAGCCAAATGAGATTTCATAGCTAAACTAACTCTCCTTGGGAATGGATTATTATGAAATCCTAGCGTATAATCTTGGACAAGATACTTACCCTTTTTACAGTTTGATATCCTGTCTTATGTTAGTATTGACTGTTTTTTCTTTTAATAATACCACCAGGCATTAGTTTATTTTTAATCATCTATAACATTCTGTGCTTTATTGCACTTCAATGTGTCTGTGATTTTTCCTCTCTGAAGTACATGTGCGAAGGATATTATCTCTTCTGTTTATACATTTTCTACTCTATTGTCATGTGAGAAAATTATAGAAACACAATAAGTAATAGGATAATTAAATATGCTTAATTATTAGTTGAGAAGTATATGCATGATTAATAATATTATAAATGCTTCTGAGTTAATTCTCTGGCTCTAATTAGTAATATTAAAATGTTGTATTGATCTATCCAAAACATGTACATGGCTGAGTGAACAATGCACAAATTTTGTTTTAGTGGAGTGGGAACCATTGAAAATTTAGAAAGAGGCATAATCTAAGAATGATGAAAATTTGCAGCCCAGTGATAAAAGTAAAATGTAATAAAGAATACCTAATTTTAACATATTTGTTGTAGTAAGTTATGGGGCCAATATATATCATATCAGCTAGACTACCTGACTACTGTATACCTGACTGAACTATGATTGCTGATACAACATGTTCCCTATAGCATTGCTAGATGCAATCCTAGAATCCCTCAACACTGTTGGAGTGGCACAAATATCCCCAGCACATCAGAGTTGCACTAGTACTGCATTCACCATCCTTACATTGAATCTCTGATATAATTGGCTGAGAATATTTGGTGGGGTCCCCAGTCTTCCCACATGTTGGAAGACCCTCCCCATAGTATCTTATCAAACATATTGCATTTCATTAAAATTACTTCATTCTGGATTGCAATCCATAATTTAAAAATGAAGCATGTGGGGCATAAAACAGTTACATTTATTTTCATAAAATTGAAAAACTATTGTTAGTGGTATAATTTTTATGTTCATACATTTTACAAAGTTAAGTTCACAGTAGCTTTTGAGATTGTTCTAAGTTGAGATGATGATGCTTTAATGAAATTATAAAATAAAGGAATTCCATCCTACCATTAAAAAAAACAATAGGAGTCAGAGAGGTAGTGGAGCTGGTAGGTCACTTGTCTTATATATGACCCATGTGGGTTTGATACCTGGTATCCCATATGGTGTCCTGGACCCCACCAGGAGGATATACCTGAGCATTGAGCTTGAGTAAGCCCTAAGCACTGTTGAGTTTGGCCCAAAGTCCAAAAAATAAAAATAAATAACTTCTTTCTCAAGGTTTTGATAATAAAATTATATTTCACTGTTTAAGTAGAGAAAAAAAGAAATGAATCATTACAGATAATACAACCATTTACTTACGTTTTTTATAATTATTTCTCTAAATGTGGATTGTTCATCAAGCATATTTAAAGCAACTAGATATATATTTCTGCCTTCCTCATAAATTTTAATAATTGCATTTCTCCTATAGGTGATTATTTTTATAGTGATGAACTAGTGTTTATTTGAGATCCTATAAAAATATTACTTTCCTACTATTTTTAAAGGGGTTGATACTGAGGGGAATTTTTTCTTTATTTTTGCTGAATGTAAAAGAACATTACAAACATTGCTATCTGCATGTTCTTTTTCCTCTAAGGAAGCAGTAATGATAAAAAACCATTCTCTATCATCCTCCCTGAATTGATTCAGTATAGCATAGACTTGTTTCAGAAATTGGACTATTTCTCAGAGTTAATATAAAGAGTAAATGAAATACTGTGCCATCAGTTTAAAAATATTTGAAAATTAAATGTTAGTTAAAGGAGGAATTTGAGGCATTTGAGCAGTTTGAGTTACAGGATCACTTGGCTCTTCTCTTTGTAAATAAGAAACTCATTTTTCGTCTGCTCTGAAAAGAAGGGTAATGACAGCAAACAATCAAATAAGGCTGAAAGCTGCTATCGAGCTAAGGGACAAGTTGACCTTTAATATTCACAACCCTTAGTGTTAGAGCAGCTCATTATCATTGTGTGGGTGAAGAAAGTCTGATTCTCAAAGGTTTACACATAGCTATGTTATAAAGTACAGAGCTAGAGTCCAGTCAAGGCTTCTATTTTCAGCAAATTAACACCTTGTTTCTGAGTAGAGATTTACTTCTGCTGGGGGAAACAACCTTTTGCTACTTCCCTTCTCTAATATCCTTGGGAAGGTGGAGGCAGGCAATCAGGGCTTAAATGGGCCCACTCAGTAATCCGCACCCAGAAATTGGGTCTGTCTGCACTCCTAAAAACATATAGCTCTGGCCTCTCAATTTTGGGCTTTTGCTTTTCTTTCCATCATTTATCTCTGTGTTCTTTTAGCAGAATTTTTCCTTCTGACTCCTAGCATTAAGACATCTCAAGCTCAGTGCATTAAGCCTCAGATGTGGGCTGGAAAACTCACAGTCCTATTTCCAAACTGTTTGTTCAAAAAAGTATTCAAAATGTTAAAACAGTTTGGAGTATCTCACCTACCACATTTTATTCAATGATAATTTTTTTTAGCTATATACCCTGCACTCTCCTTAGATGTAAGAAGCAGAATACAAATTAATCCTTACTATGGCAATGTATAAGCAGTTAAGAAGGATTAAGAGATATTACTATCTGCTTCTAAAGAAACTCCATTATAGACTGCAATAAATCTTTCTTATCAGAGAGCTTTTTTAAACGACTATAAAATATAGTCAGGGTATATCCAATTTTGAAGATTATTTTAAAAATTGGGTAGCACTTCAAGTCTCTATGGGAAAATAAACATAAAAAGTGACCATATTTTTATTGTTTAAAATTATTGGGAGGTATTTTTTTAATTGCTTTATTTAAGCACCATGGTTACAAATTTAAGTTTAAGTTTGGTTTAAGTCATACAATGTACACCATCCTTCATTAGTGCACTCTTCCCACAACACCACCTATGTCTCTGGTTTCACACAAATCTCATAACCCCCAACCCCTGCCTTTCTCTAGGGCAGGCACATTGCTTCTCTTCACCATCTTTCTCTCCCCTCACCTCTTTCCTTTTTCGACTCTGTGGCTTGCACTTTTGTTTATGGAGGGGGATGCCTTGCCTGTGAGTTTCTGGGAGGTATATTTTTTCTGCTCACATATTGACTTTATTTCTCTTTTTGTTTTCTGGGTCCCCAACAAATTATTTTTAAAAAATCAAAGTTGCTCAGTTATTATGTCCTTATGTTCCCTTTCATTCTTTTTTTCTTTTCTCCCTCCTTCCCTCACTTCTTCCTCCTTACTTTATTCTTTCCCATCTTTACCGAACTTGTGTAGTTTGCCAGACTTCTATGATTACTCCTTTAATCTTATCCTGAAAAAAGACAAACATATCTAACTTTTGAAAATAGGAAAATTAAAAAATGTTTATTTTTATAACTTAATATAACTTAATGTATATTTTATATACTTAATATATGTTATTTTTATTATTCTAACTTAATATACAAATTGAATTAAACAAAGTAGTCACAGCTTGTAGTTCACATTCCCAAATCTTAGCTGCAAATATAGGAATATATGAAATATTCCAACTGCAGTAAATACTGAGAGGAGAATGAGATCAAATAGTGAAAGTCCTTCAGAAACAGGTGGAAATTTTGAGGAAAATTGCTATTCCAGGCCAGGTCACCTGAAACAACCAACAAATTATACTATGATGGCTTATTGCTTCAGTGGCATGCTTTTTGGTGTATGGAGTGTTTCATGGTAATTGGAAGTTGTACTAAGTATAAGGACTTACAAATTTAGTACAATGTTCTGTTTAGTACTGTATGGCATACTTTCCTTCTCTTTTAAAGAAGACACTTTACCATATACCAAAGACTGACCATTATTCAGAATAGTTGCCAGTATTTTAATAAGAGATTTACAGCCCCATCCTATATTCAATTTGTTTTAATAACTGATTAAAATTGAAAACTATTACAGAAATGCTGCTTTATATTTCTTGAATAAACCCTGCTCAAAGGCATTGATGGTGTTTCAGTTTTATGCCATTTATTAAACATATTGGGAATATTATTTAGATGCCAAAGTAAATCACTCCCAAAAAATAACATAGACTTACTTTTGTGTCTTTTGAAATCTTTCAGTATTTTAAAATGCAGAAAAGAACTTTTCCCTGTCACATTTTACTAGTTATGTTTAAGTTGCATAATTAAACTAGAAAGCACAATTTTAAAAATAAAACAGACTGAAAAACAAATATAATTAAATATTATTTTTTGGGGGGAGGCACACCAAATGGCACTCAGGGGTTTCTTCTGGCTCTGCACTCAAAAATCTCTCCTAGCAGGCTTAGGAGACAATATGGGATGCCAGAAATTGAACCCAGGTCTGTCTTGGGTTGACCACATGCAAAGCAAACATCCTACTGCTGTGCTATCACTCTGGCCCATACAACTGACCTAGCAAGTGAGCATGTCTACTACAAGAACAGAGACAAGTAGGTCTGTCAGGGAAGAGCTCAAATTTCAGTCAACCGAGAGTCTCATTTTACTAATATTTTACATATACACATTGCAGAGAAAATATATTATTATGACAGTTATATTTTATATTATATATTATTAATTATAATTAATTATATTATAGTTATATTATATCATTAAGTGGTGAAATAATGAACTGGAATAGTCTTTTCATCCTAAAAGTCCTTCCTTCTGTGGTATATTTATGACTTCTTCAAGACCCAAATTGTCACAAAATGTGTTATGTAAATTTGATGAAATATTTTATACTAGAACCACTGGATAACTCAGTGGTAGAGTGCCTGGCTTGCAAGCATAAGGGCTTGAGTTTAATCCCTCATATCACCCTGCATGGTAAATGTAGTGCCAATGCTGCTGCAGCTTTGGAACACTCTGTTATCACAAAAAGTGCAACGCAATTTCATGTGATCCAGTATAACTGAAGTGTGTGAGTATGAACAAGCAAGTGTGAAATCTCCAAGTATTGCAACCACAAATATGAATGAGGAAAGAATTAAGTAAATCAATTATGATTGCCTATTAAAATCAAAATTAAGTGTTGTATTGATAAGAATATATTAAAATAAAAATATATAAGTTTAACTTCTAATAATTTTCCATGAAAGTTTTTTCTTTCCTTAATTTTTAGTCCCTAAGGTACTTTAAAATCTAAATATTTAGAATTATATATTATATATAATTAATAAAATATGATATATAATATATTTATAATATAAAAATAATTATATATAGGTTCTTGGTATTTCTCATGTCACACAAAACAGGTGGTTACCATTCATTTGATGCTTATATGATTTCCAGATTTCAGAAAGCTTTTTGGCTTTTAGTGATGAACTTGGTATACTTTATACATGCTGATTTTTATGAAACATTAAAACTAGTATAATGGCCAACTACAAACATGTTTGTAATCATGGTGCTTATATAAAGATATTTAAACTGATAAAAAATGTATAATGATTTGAGTCCCTGGAAAGTGTCAGAGGTAACTACCCTTGGTTCTGCTCAGAGTACATTTATGGAGCATCTTCATTACAGGGCTCAAACCTGAGTTTCCTTATTTTTTTGAGATGCCATGATCTAAAATATTGTTAATGATATTACCATGTAAACATCATTTCAACATCTCATTCACCACCAGAGTGCCTGCTTCTCTTTAAATTTACCTACAACAATTTTCTAATTGTCTAAGCTATATCTCTCAACTATTGTAACTATCAAAAATACAAAGAAAGAACCTAAGCTTCAAATGTTCATGTTTTAATGCTATAAGTGCAAAACAACTATCAGGGAATCGCAAGTAAATATCTATACTTACTTGCTTATATCGGTTCCCTTTGTAATACTGAAAATTGGATCTTAGCATCTGCAGTGTACAAAGATAGTGCCTTACCAACTTTACTCTTTCCAACCCCCTTTCTTACTGTATATATATATAATTATATATAATATATATAATTATATATAATGCAATAACACAATTTTAAGATTAAAATAAAATATTCATAGTCTAAAATTGAAAGATATTCTATTTTGTACTTTTTACCCCTTAAATATGTGCATCAGCTTTTTCCTTTTTTTTGGTTTTGGTTTTGGCTTTGAGCCACACTTGCCAGAACCCAAGGGATATTCCTGACTGGTCAGAAGTTGCTCCTGGGATGCTGGGAAATGAACCAGTCATCCATGTGCAAGGCAAACTTTGTCCTCTCTGTGCTGTCATTCCAGCCCAGATAAATGTGCATCAGACTTTTAACTTAGCGTGATTGGATATTTGTCTGACATATATTTATTTTATTATTAATTATGTCATATGTGTCAGTCACATATTTTCTAGCAGAATATTTTACTACTTAATTTTTCTCTGATGCTTCTGTTATTTGTATGACAATGCATGATTATAATAATTAAATGTAGCACTTTGTAAATATTTCTTAACATCGAGAAATCGATTGAATTAAATAGCTTGTGTGTGCAATCTATTAAAGCATCTGTAGTTGTAATTATTGCTATTATTATAACAAAGTAACTATGTACTTATATAGTACTCTATAACAATATACTATCTAATCTTCGAATCTTTAATATTTATAAAGCAATTTATAAACTCCTTCTTGTATATAGATCAATAAACATGAAGTAAATTACCGTTAGCTATTTGCTATTTTATTTTAACATGATTTCCTATGAATAAATTATTAATTAGATTTTTTTCTAATTGATCTTTTCAAATTAATTAAACGAATAAACTATCAGATTGAGTTGACTTCAAAGTTGACTAAGCAAACTGTAACCTTAATCTTTAAGTTCTTGGAGCTTAAAAAATAAAAATCTAAGAACT